>NC_134084.1:75328967-75641134 GCF_000715075.1 Nicotiana tabacum | reverse complement strand
TCACGACGGATCATGGAGAGAGAACTTGGGTCATGACAAGTTGGTATCAGAGATCTAGGTTCATAGGAGTTGTGAGTCACAAACCGATTTATTAAAGTCTCACAGATCAGTACGGAGACATCTGTAATTATCTTAGGGAGGCTATGGAATTGTTAGGAAAATTCCACTTCATTTCATTCATATCGTGCGAGCTTATTGATCTCAGAGTTTGAACTCTTATCATTCCATTCTCTCGCATATGGTGAGGACACAAACTGTAGTTATCGATGGTGCTGCTCCCGGAGTAGGTGTTGCTAGAGGCAGAGACAGAGGCAGAGGCCGACGAGTAGTGTGCATCGCAGCTAGATCACCTATCAGAGCAGCAATTGAGGAGCCACTAGTAGCTCCAGTTGGGTGGCAGGTACCAGAGGCGCTTGCTGTTACCTCCGGACTTCAGGAGACCTTAGCATAGTTCCTGAGCATGTTTGGTACATTGGTTCAGGCAGGGTTGATTCCGGTTGTACCAGCTACTTCACAGATCGGGGGAGGGACCTAGACTCCTGCTGCCCACACTCCAGAGAAGCTAGTTCACGTTGGTAAGGTTCTAGGTGTCATGGCGACACAACCTGTGGTCCCATTTTAGCAAGTGGTAAGGATCGCTTGCCGAGTAGAGGACATATGGGTCCAAGAGAGAGAGGAAAGATGAGGTCAAGAGATATAGTATAGGGAGGCGAGGAGACCTTGTAGACCGGAGAGATTCACTGGTCCTTATTTTGGAGGCAGGGTACGGCATGGTAGAGGTTTTGTAGGTCAGCCAGTTCAGTTGCGTTTTAGGCTTCACGCAATGTTTCAGGTGTTCATGGGTCTTAGAGTACCCGTACCACACAGTTCTCATAGCCACGCCAGCAGCGAGGTTGTTTTGAGTGTGGCAACACTCGCCATGTGGTGAGGATTTGCCACAGACTTGAGAGGGGTGCATCTTCACAGACTTCTCAGGCACAACGTGCTCTACAGGTTTCTCAGGCTATGATTACTGCACTGGCTGCCACCCTGCCTGCTCTGCCAGCTCGAGGTGGAGGTTGGGGAGGTAGAGGTCGCCGTAAAGGAGGAGGCCAAGACAAATACTATGCCCTTCCTGCTCGTATAGAGGCAGTTTCTTCCGATTTTGTCATTACAGGTATTGTTCCGATCTATCATAGAGATGCATCGTTCTATTCGATCCAGACTCCACTTATTCCTGTGTGTCATCTTACTTTGCCTCGTATTTGGGCGTATCTCGTGATTTTTTGAGTTCTCCCATTTATGTGTCTACACCTGTGGGAGATTCTATTATTGTGGACAGCGTATATTGGTCGTGTTTGATTAGTCTTAGTGGTTTTTAGACCAGAGCCAATTTATTATTACTCAGCATGGTCGATTTTAACGTAATCTTGGGCATGGACTGGTTATCTCCCCATTATGCTATTCTTGATTGTCACGCCAAGACTGTGATGTTGTCTATGCCAGGCTTACCGCAATTAGTGTGGAAGGGTACCTTATATTACACTTCCAGCATAATTATTTCTTTTCTTAAAGCTCAACAAATGGTTGAGAATGGGTGTAATGTGTATCTAGCTTATGTGAGAGATGTCAGTATTGATACCCCTTTAGTTGAGTTAGTCCCAGTAGTGAGGGATTTCCCTGATGTGTTTCCAGATGATCTTCCGGGCATGCCACTCAATAGAGACATTGATTTAGGCATTGTTTTGTTGCCGGGCACTCAGCCTATCTCTATCCCTCCTTATTGTATGGACCCTTCTGAATTGAAGGAGTTGAAGGAACAATTACATGAATTGCTTGATAAGGGCTTTATTAGGCCAAGTGTGTCACCTTGGGGGTGCTCCTGTCTTGTTTGTGAAGAATAAGGATGGTTCTATGCATATGTACATTGATCATTGCTAGTTGAACAAAGTTACAGTGAAGAACAAATATCTTTTGCCTTGTATTGATGACCTATTTGATCAACTACAGGGTGAACGAGTGCTTTCTAAGATTAATTTGCGTTCAAGTTATCATCAATTGAAGATTCAGGAGCCAGATATCACGAAGACTACTTTCAGGACTCGGTATGGTCATCACAAGTTCCTTATCATATCATTTGGGTTGACCAACGCCCCAACAACATTTATGCATTTGATGCACAGTGTATTCCGGCCATATCTTGACTCATTCGTCATTGTCTTTATGGATGACATTCTGGTGTACCCCCAGAGTTGGGAAAATCATGAGCATCACCTTAGGACTGTGCTTCAGACCTTGAGAAAGAAGAAATTATATACAAAGTTCTCAAATTGTGAGTTCTGGTTAGATTCCTTGGCATTTTTAGGTCACGTAGTGTCAAGTGAAGGGATCAAGGTAGATCCGAAGAAGGTGAAAACAGTATAGAGTTGGCCTAGACCGTCCTCAGCTATAGAGATCTGGAGTTTTCTTGGTTTGGCGGGTTATTACCATCGATTTGTTGAGGGATTTTCATATATTGCAACACTTATAACCAGGCTGACCAATAAGGGTGCTCCGTTCAGGTGGACAGACGAGTGTGAAGAGAGCTTTCAAAAGCTCAAGGCAGCTTTGACTACAGCCCCAGTATTGATATTGCCTATAGGTTTGGGGTCATATACTATTTACTGTGATGCGTCGCGAGTTGGTCTCGGCGCGGTGTTGATGTAGGACCGTAGGGTGATTGCCTATGCATCCAGACAGCTGAAGGTGCATGAAAAGAACTATCCTGTCCACGACCTTAAGATAACAGCTATTGTTCATGCCTTGAAGATTTGGAGGCACTATTTGTACGATGTCCCTTGTGAGATCTACACCGATTACCAGAGTTTGCAGCATCTATTCAAGCAGAAAGATCTTAATTTGTGTCAGAGGAGGTGGTTAGAGCTGCTTAAGGATTAAGATATCACGATTTTGTACCACCCTGGGAAGGACAATGTGGTGGATGATGCTTTGAGTCATCGGGCAGAGAGTTTGGGGAGTTTAGCATATCTACCAGCAATAGAGAGGCCCATGTTGTTGGATGTTCAGGCTTTAGCCAGCCAGTTTGTGAGATTGGATATTTCTAAGCCGAGTCGAGTATTGAATTGTGTGATCTCAGTCTTCTCTTTATGATCGTATCAGGGTACGTTAGTATGATGACCCCCATATGCTTGTCCTTAAGGACACAGTTCAACACGCTAATGCTAAGGATACCACTATTGGTGATGATGGTGCATTGAGGATGCATGGCAAGTTATGTGTGCCCAATGTGGATGGATTGCGAGAGTCGATCCTTTAGGAGGCTCACAGTTCAATGTACTCTATTCATCCGAGTGCCGCGAAGATGTACTAGGACTTGAGGCAGCATTACTGGTGGAGGAGGATGAAGAAAGACATAATGGAGTATGTTGCCCGGTGCCTAAATTGTCAGCAGGTGAAGTATGAGCATCAGCGGCCGGGTGGATTACTTCAGAAGTTAGATATTCCGGAGTGGAAATGAGCGGATCACTATGGATTTCGTTGTTGGACTCCCGTGGACTCAGTGAAAGTTTGATGCAGTTTGGGTGATTATGGATAAACTGACCAAGTCATCTCATTTCATTCCTATAATGACTACTCATTCCCCCGAGCAGCTGGCTCGAGTTTATATCCGCGAGATTGTCAGGCTTCATGGTATGCCGATATATATAATCTCTAACCGGGGTACTCAATTTACATCACCGTTCTGGAGGGTCATACAGCGTGAGTTGGGTACTCGACTGGAGATGAGCACAACATGTCACCCTCAGACGGACGGACAATCCGAGCGCACTATTCAGATTCTTGAGGATATGATCTGTGCGTGTATGATAGAGTTTGGAGGTTCTTGGGATCAATTCTTGCCCCTTGCGGAGTTTACCTACAACAACAATTATCAGTCCAACATTCAGATAGCACCGTATGAGGCTCTATATGGTAGGTAGTGTCGGTCCCTAGTGGGTGGTTCGAGCCCGGCGAGGCTAGGTTTTTGGGCACAGACTTGGTTCAGGATGCTTTGGAGAAGGTTATGATGATTCAGGATAAACTTCACATAGCCCAGTCTAGACAGAAGAGTTATGCGGAGCGGAAGGTTCGCGATGTGACATTCATGGTTGGAGAGCGAGTTTTGCTCCGAGTTTCCCCTATGAAGGGCGTTATGAGGTTTGGAAAGAAGGGCAAGCTGAGCCCAAGGTTCATTGGTCCATTTGAGGTGTTGCGGTTAGTTGGGGAGGTTGATTATGAGCTTGCCTTGCCTCCCAATCTAGCAGGAGTTCATCTGGTATTCCATGTTTCTATACCTTGGAAGTATCACGACGATCCATCTCATGTGTTGGATTTCAGCTCAGTCCAGTTGGACAAGGATCTATCTTATGCTGATGAGCTAGTGGCTATTTTGGATAGGCAAGTTCGAAAGCTAAGGTCAAATAACATTGCATCAGTAAAGGTTTAATGGCAGTATCAGCCGGTCAAGGAGGCGACTTGGGAGACCAAGCAAGATATGTACAATCGTTATCCTCATCTTTTCACCACTTCAGGTATGTCTTTATGCTCGTTCGAGAACGAAGGATTGTCTTAAAAGGAGGAGGATGTAACGATTCGGCCGGTCGTTTTGAGAGTAATAGTCCCTATCCCCTGTTGACTGCTTCCCCCATATCTTTTTTGGCTTATGTGTCTTGCCGGGAGGTTTTGTTTTTGGTTTCGGAGTGTTTTGGGACACTTAGTCACTAATCGGAAGCTTAAGTCTTAGGATTTTGAGCATAGTCGTAACTATGTGAAGATGACTCCGGAATGACGTTTCGTCGGTTCCGTTAGTTCCGTTGGGTAATCTTGGACTTAGGGGCGTGTCAGACAGTGAATTGGAGGTCTGTAGCTAATTTAGGTTTGGACTGGCGAAAGTCGAATTTTTGGAGATTTTGACTGAAAGTGGACTTTTAAATATCGGGTTTGGATTCCAATTCCGGAAGTTGGAGTAGGTCCATAATATTGACTATGACTTGTGTGCAAAATTTGTGGTGAATCAGACGTGATTTAATAGGTTTCGGCATCGGTTGTAGAAGTTTGAAGATTCAAGTTCATTAAGCTTGAATTGGTGTTCGATTCGTGTTTTTGTTGTTGTTTGATGTGATTAGAGGGTTCAACCAAGTTCGTATGGTGTTTTAGGACTTGATGGCATCTTTGGTTGAGGTCCCGAATGGCTCGGGTGAGTTTCGGGGTGAGTTTTGAGATAGTACAGACTTTTCATCACTCTAATGTTGTTCTGGGAGTCTTTGGAAGTGCGGACCGCACATTTTGGGAGTGCTGAGGCAAAAGGGAAGTGCAGACCTAAGGGGAATTGTGCAGACCGCACAATTTTGTGTGCAGCCGCACTTCAGGCCGCAGAGGAGTGTGCGGGCTGCAAAAGTTTGTGTGCGACCGCACTCAGGAACTCTCAGATTCGCTGGTCCGGCTTCCGTAACTTATATCTTTTGATCTACAAGGAATTTTGAGAGGATTGAAAAATAAAAGTTGTAGCCCTTCATGTATAGTTTCCAGAAAGATAAAGAGGTCATAATTTTGATATATGTAGAGAAAGTTAGGGCGAAAAGACTAAAGCCTGGAAGTGCAGTCACCAAGAGAGTGCGGCCGCACAATTTTTGTGTGACTGCAGGAGCTGGGATGCGTGGCCGCACTTGGAGTTGTGCGGACCGCACATGGTGAGTTTAGATAATTGACTATATAACCGAGGATTAGGTTATTATTTTATTTTTGGACCTTAGGAGCTCGGTTTGATATGATTTTTATGGGGTTTTTAATAAATTCATCGGGGTAAGTGATTCTAACTCGGATTTGATTAATATACATCAATATATCATTGATTTCATCATTTAATTAGTACTTTGAGATGAAAATTTGGGAAAAAATGTAGAAACTTTATAAACCACAAATTGATGATTTGAAGGTTAAGTTGTGATCGGAATTGGCTAATTTTGGTATGGTTGGACTCGTGAGTTAAAGAGTGTTCATCTTTTGTGACTTTTACCCGATTTTGAGACGTAGGCCCGGGGAGGCATTTTGGGCATTTTTCTAATTTCTTGCTTTATCTTTGATTTCATTAGCTAGATTAGTTTCTTGTAGCTATATTTACGTTATGTAATTGATTTGGCTAGATTTGGGCCAATCGGAGCCGGATATTCATGGGAAAGGCATTGTGACTGATTGATTGAGCTTGGTTCGAGCTAAGTGGCTTGCCTAAACTTGTGTGGGGGAACTCCCCTTAGGATTTGGTACTGTTTTGATATGTGAGCACCATGTACGTGCGGTGACGAGTACATACACGGGCTAATTATTGTAAAAACCCGACTTACACTGAGTAATAACCTGTTCTTCTTCTTCTTCTTCTTGTTTGAGTTATATCAGCATGTGTAGTATCCTGTTAGCTTATAATAGCCCGTTTACTTGACTTAATTGCTTATCTGAACTCTGTGCAGCATGTTTAGTGAAATATTTGTTTTTTCCTTGACTCGTACTTAGTCAAAATTGTAGGTTTTCTTGCTGTAGCTGTTATTTCTATTGTTTGAGCTGCATATTCACTTTGGGACTACAGAATGGTATCCCGGTAGATCTTCTTGTTATGCATATTTACTTTGGGACTACGGAACGGTATTTCGATAGATCCCCCTGTTTTGCCTATTTACTTTGGGACTACAGAATAGTATTCCGGTAGATTCTCCCTGCACATTTATGTTTGAGACTATGGGAAGGTATCCTGGGAGATCCCCTGTTATTATCTCTATGTACTAGGTTGTTGTTTTCTGTGATTTCATTCTTGTTAAATTTTAGTATTTATCTTTCCTGCGATATTTCATTCTGTCTTATTTTATTATCTCTCTCTCTCTCTCTCTCTCTATATATATATATATATATATACACACACACACACACACACCAGTAGGGCCCTGACCTGATCTCGTCACTACTCGACCGAAATTAGGCTTGGCACTTAGTGGGTACCGTTATGGTGTACTCATGCCTTTTCCTGCACATGTTTTTTGTGTGCAGATCCAGGTATCACTTATCTGCCGCATTATCAGTGAGGCGAGCCAGTTGTAGAGACTTCAAGGTATATCTACCGCGTCCGCAGACCTCAGAGTCCCTTTCTACTCTTCCTATGTCAAACGCTTCCTGTATTTCCTTTTGTTAGACTTTGGAGTATAGAGATACTATTTTATTTCTGTAGTTTGTGACTCATGATGTTTCGAGTTTTGGGCATATTGTGTATTTCTAAGTAATTTGTTATTGTAAATGCCAAACGGTATGGTATTTAGTTATGTTGTTCTGATGCAGTTAATTGTTAAAATTATGTTATCATTTTATTATTCCGCAAATGTTAGGCATACCTAGTTGTACAAATTAGGTGCTATCACGACGGTTCATAGAGGGAGAACTTGGGTCGTGATAGTTTCTACTCGATTTTGTATTGGGTTTGAAGATACAAAATTTTTTACCGATTTATTAAAATATATGAGTGTCAATTATTTTACTCAAAAAATGACAAGAAGTTCAAAAACCCAAAATGGTTCGGTTTCGGTGGCGACTAAACCTGCAATGGCTTTGGTAGAAAAGCCTAAAATATTTTCTGACACGGGCTTTCAGCACTCGCAGCAGAAGATGTTCTTCTATTTGACCACACTTGTTTGCAACGATCTATCAAAGAGGATATTTTGGTCTTGGCAGGAACTCAAGACAATGAATGATTTGTGGTCACGGAGGCTTGGAAGCATTTTGACTTTCTTTGCAAGAATTACAAAGTCAGTTGTTTCGAATATGACTTTTATAATATTTATAGCGTCATGAGAACTTCGATAGAGTTGTGGAATGCTCTTGAAATGAAGTATAAGACTGAAGATGCTGGACTTAAGAAGTTTGAGGACGCCAAATTTTTAGAGTTCAAAATAGTTGACAGCAAGTCTGACATAAATCCAAGAACTACAGTTCATCGTTCATGACCTCCTTTTTGAAGGTATGAACCAAATCGATTTTTTTATTAAAGATATTAATTATGTTACTAATAATAGATTTATTATTGAAGGTATGGTCATTAATGAAGCATTTATCGAGAAGTTACCTCCTTTATGGAAGGATTTTCAGAATTACTTAAAACATAAACGTAAGAAGATGATGCTTGAAGACCTTATTGTTCGTCTAAGGATCGAAGAGGAAAACATGGCTACTAAAAAGAGGTTTCGTAGAAACTCAATAATAATGGGTGTAAAATATTATTAAGGAAGCTTAAATAAGCAACAAATAGAGAAATAAGCCTTCGTGACCAAAGAATTACCCGAGCAAGAAGAAGTTCAAAGGTAATTTCCATAGTTGTGGAAAGGTCATAAGTGTACGGATTGTCATGCCCCAAAGAAAGACAAAAATAATAATCAAGCAAACATGGTCGAAAAGAAAGAAGAAATGGAGGACTTATGTGCCATGATTTTTGAACGCATGGTAGGAAATCCCAAGGAGTTGTGGATTTATTCTGGAGTCACTCAGAGTATTTATGCTAACAAAGAGTTATTTCTTCTTATGTTCCTCCAGGGCCCCATAAGACTATCTTTATGGGAAATTTCGCAACTACCAATATTGAAGGAGTTGGAAAGATATCTTTAAAGATAACTTTAGGAAAAGTTAGGACTCTAAACAATGTTCTCCATGTTCGTGAAATTTGCATGAATTTAGTATCTGCCGCACTGTTTGCCAAAAATGAATTTAAGTGCGTGTTTATTCCTGATAAAGTTGAAATAAGTAAGAATGATGTGTATTTATGAAAATATTATCTAAATGAGGACCTTTCAAGATGAATTTAATAACTATTGATATCAACAAAGTTTAAGTTTTTTCTTACTTACATGAGTAAAATAATTTATAGCATGCACGTTTAGGTCATGTCAGTTTCAAAACTATGCAAAAAATGATTAGTTTAGAAGTATTGCCAGTTTGAATGCAACGAATCAAAATATCAAATGTGTGTGAAATTCAAATATGTTAAAGAAAGGAAGTAAAATCCTTTAGACATAATTCACACAGATATTTACGACATGAAGTGAATATCATCTTATATTGGAAAGAAATTATTTCATAACTTTTATTGACGATAGTACTAGATATTGCTATATTTACTTACTTAGTATTAAAGATGATGCAATTGATGCATTCAAGCAATAAAAGAATAAAGTTAAAAAGCAACTAAACAAAAAGATCAAAACGATAATAAGTGATAGAGATGACGAATATGATTCTCCTTTTGAAGATATATATTTGAAATATTGCATTATTTACCAAACAATTTCCCCTTACTCATTACAATCCAATGAAATTGCGGTTAAAAAGAATATAACGTTAAAGGAGATGATGAATACCTTGTTGATAACTTCAGGTTTACCCTAGAACTTGTGGGGGGGGGGGGAATATTTTTATAGTTAACCAAATACTCAATCGAGTTTTTCATAGTAAAACACAATCCATTCCATATAAAAATGGAAAGGAAAGAAGCCCAATTTAAAATATTTTAAAGTGTGGGCGTGTTTGGCCAAAGCGCAAGTTTCTAAACCCAATAGGACCAAAGATCATTGATTGTATTTTTATAGGATATGTAGGTTTAATCCGGATTGTTTAGGCTTGAAATCAGATGTTTGGTTCGAAGTTTAAAAGTTAGTAAACTTAAGAGAAGCTTAACATGCCTTTTGGTTGTTAATTCGTAGTTTTGATGTTAGTCGTGGTGTTTTGTGCACTCAAACATGTTTGTATAAGGTTTTTGGACTTGTTGTGATTAGACGGGGTCCCGAGGCACTCGGAATGGTTTCATACCACCCGGAGCACTGTTATGTTGTAGAAAATACAGTGGTGTCAGGTCCTCATCGCATTCGCGATAGGTCAGTCACATTTGTGAAGTGTTATTTGAGCTGGACAATTTTCCTTCTCTGCATTGGGGAGAGCTGAGGGAGTTGGCTTTTGCATTCGCGAAGGACTGGATGCGTTCACATAAGGGGAAGATAGGATGTGCTGCGAGGGGTCTAATGCGAATGTGAATATTTATTCTTGGTAGCTAGATATTTTGTGCTTCGTGAACGTGAAGCAATGGCCACGTTCGCAAAGTGTACCACTAGGCAGTCTTTTAAGTGATGTAATTTTGGGATTTTGACCCATTATTTTATATTTTGAGCCCTAGACTTGGAGAGCAACGATTTTTGAAGGGGATTTTCACAAGGAAAGAAGGTAAATGATTTCTACTCAATTTTGATATTATATCTTGTTTCCTCGTGAAATTTTACATATAGATTATTTGATTTAGAAGAGAAAATTTGGGTGTTCTGGCTATGGTTCTGGAGAGTGAAAATTAGAGATTTAGGGGCCGTCTTGAGGTCGGATTTGGATGAAACTTGTACATTTGGACTTGTATTGGAATGGGTAATCGACGTTTATGACTTTTGTCAGATTCCAAGATGCGGGCCTGGATTGATATTTTGGTTGACTTTATGTATTTGTATAAAGATCAAAACTTTATTGTATGAGGTTGTTTCCTATCGCCATATTTAATATTGTTGAGTTGTTTTTGGCTAGATTCGAGCCGTTCAGAGGTCGATTCACAGGAAGACATTTTTAGAGTATTGATTTGGCTTTCTTAAGGTAAGTATCTTGCCTAGGGTGAGACACATGCGGGGGATTTGCGTGTGTGTGTACACTAGGGTTTTATCCATGCTCTGGTTAGTGCTTAGGCTAATTTATGCTATAAATTGAATGCTAAGCTTCTTACTATCATGCTTCTTATGTTTATACCCCTTTGTGAGTTGTTTGAGTCATGTTAGAGATTGTATGTAGGTTAATCTCCTGTTCAAAAATGATATCTGCTATTTGTGTGGTGTATTCGCCTAATCTGAGTTGTGGTAGTACACCTCGCACATGCATACACCTTAGCATGTCACTTTTATCAGTCCATGAGCTCATTGTTCGTATCAATGTATTCTTTATGTTTGTGTAATATAGACTGGTTGGTAGCACGTGAGTGGTCCATGCAGGTTTGAGCTATGATAAGCACGTGAGTGGTCTGTGCGGTTGATATATTATAGCACATGAGTTTTCTGTACATCGTGTCCATAAGGGTCCATTCCCCTTGGGTTGTCCTCTCATGTTTCTCTCTTGATGACGTACATGCGGTATGAGGAAAATTGATCAGTATTTGGGTTAGTGCATCTTTTCTCTATTTGCAATTACCTTGGTTGTATACATATTTTAACGTATATTTTTTGTATATGCCACCTTTTTGGAATGTGTAGATGCCTCTTTATGCATATCTTCTCTAAATGCTATTTGACTAGATGGTGAAGGCACGATACATATCTTCTCTATATGTTAACCAGCATACACTGATTTGATCCTTAATGCATATTTTCTCTATATGTTGAGTTTGTAATTGATATGGGACTTGGTACACCTTTACTACGTGCACTAATTTGGTTATATATGTGTTTTACGCTTAGTTTGGTACAATTGCTATGTACTTGTACAATTAATAAACTAAGCTTGTTGATTATGAGTATCATTGGTAGTTCTTGCCGCTATTACCTTGTCGATGTTAGTTATGATGTACATAGGGTCGATGGTAGTCTTACTACACTTTGCACTAAATTGTGTAGATCCGGGTATTAGACCCAACTGAGAGCTATTGTGATTCTTGTAGAGCTGCCGAGAGACTAGGTAGAGCTGCATCCCAACCGCAATCCCTGACGTTTCTTTCCATTTTAGTTACTATTATCATTATTTAGGCTGTATTTCCATTTCGCGTTTCAGGCTTGTATTTCTATTATAGAGCTCATGACTCCGCATTACCAGTTCTGGGAATTTTATGTATTGATGCAGTTTATTTTGTAATATTTGACTTTAGACTAGTATTATTTTCAAAATTTTGTTATCTTATTTTGTTATTGTTATGCTTGGCTTGCCTAGCAAGTAAGTTAGGTGCCATCATAACCAGATGGTAGTTTTGGATCGTGACAAGTTGGTATTATAGCCCTAGGTTCTACGGTTCTACGGTTCATGAGCAAGTTTAGTAGAGTCTTGCAAATCGGTACGAAGATGTTTGTACTTATCTTCGAGAGGCTACCGAACTATTAGGAAAACTTCACTTCCTTTCTCTTTTGTCGTGCAGATATTATTTTTGAAGTTTGAATCTTTGATCTTATATTCTCTCATAGATAGTGAGGGAACATGCGTTATTATGAATCGGCACCAGTGCCTCCAGTCAGGACCTTGAGAGGTCGAGGCCGAGGTAGAGGCCAAGGTGGGGCACACACTGCAGCTAGAGCTCCAACTAGAGAAACAACTATGGAGCCACCAGTTGGCCCATTGGAGGAGCAGGTCTCAAATGTTGTTGAGTCGATGGGACCAGCTCACGCTCCGACACTAACTATTGATATGCCTGGTCTTCAGGATAGTTTGGCTCAGATTCTGAGTGTGTATTTGAGCTTGGAACATGAGGGTATAACACCAGTTGCACCAGCTACCTCACAGGCCGGAGGAGGAGCCCCTACTCCCGCTGCCCGCATATTAAAGCAGATAGCTCAGAGTTATCAGACACCGAGGGTTCTGCCAGAGCATCCAATTATTGCGGCTTAGGTTGAGATTGGACTATCCTTGACTGTTGAGAGGCAGAAGATGCTTGAGAGATTTTAGAGAATTCATCTTCCTCATTTTGGTGGTGAGCCTACTGAGGATGCACAGGGTTTCTTGATCACTGTCAATAATTTCTACGCACTGTGGGTCTATTGGACTCCATTGGAGTTTACTTCACTACTTTCCAACTGACATGGACGGCCTACAAATGGTGGTGGACCTATGAGTCGGGCAAGCCAACTGGCGCAACACCACTTATATGGAATTTGTTTTCAATTCTCTTCTTAGAGAAGTTTATTCCCCAGACTTTTTGAGAAGAGCTGCATAGGGAGTTTGAGTATTTACACTAGGAGGGCTTGATTATGGCCTAATATGAGATGAGGTTCATAGAGTTAGCACGTCATGCAACATTTTTGGTCCCTACTGAGAGGGAGAGAGTCAAGAGGTTCATTGATGGCCTCAACTATGGTATTTGTATGGTAGGGCTCGAGAGGCCGAGATTGGTGCTAGTTTTATCCGGGTGGTTGAGATTGCCACACGCATGGAGCATGTTCACAGGCTTGTGTGAGAGGAGCGAGAGGCCAAGAGGCCCTGTGGTTTGGGTGTTTTTGGTGGTGCCTCATCTATAGGCCAGCCACATTGCAGTAGAGGCCATCCTTTTATGCTCGCTCAGGCTGCTCATCAACTTCCTCGTAGTTCGTCAATTAGCCATGGTTCATACAGTGCTTTCCCAGGTCAATCATCTTTCAGTGCACTATTGACACAGAGTTCTTATCGTGCTCCGTCTGCTCAAGGTTCTACAGGAAAATATTAGGGTTCACAGGTCAGCAGCCTCTTAAGAGGAGGGGTTGTTTCGAGTATGGGGACTTGAGTCATGTCAAGAGGGTTTGCCCTAGGCTTCTGAGTAGCGTACCTCACCAGGGCACGTAGTCTATCGTTCCAGTGCCAATAACTACACCACCTACACAACCAGCTACGGGTAGGACTCATCCTATTTGAGGTTGCCTAAGAAGAGGAGGTCAGTCAAGTGGTGGACAGGCCCGTTGCTATGCATTTCTAGCCAGACTAAAGGCAGTTGCTTTTGATTTCGTGTTCACAAGTTCTTTTCAGTGTGCCACAGTGATGCTTGATTGTTATTTGACCCTGGTTCCACTTATTCTTATGTGTCATCATATTTTGCTCATTACTTGGATATGCCTCGTGGTTCTCTTAGTATTCCTACTCATGTGTATACATCTATTGGTGATTCTATTATAGCATGTGTATTAGTCTTATCTGGTTACCATTGGGGGTTATAAGACTAAGGTTGATCTCTTGTTGCTTAGTATGGTTGATTTCGACGTGATCTTGGGTATGGACTAGTTGTCTCCATGTCATGCTCTTTTGGATGGTCACACTAAGACCGTGACTTTGGCGATGCCGGGATTTCCACGGATTGAGTGGCGACGTTCTCTAGACTATATTCCTAGTAGAGTGATTTCATACTTGAAGGCCCAACGGATGATTGAGAAGGGTTGTTGATCTTACTTGGCCTTTGTGAGGTATGTTAGGGCAAAGGCCCCTGCTATTAATTCTGTTCCGGTGGTGCGATATTTCTCGAATGTGTTTCCTACAGACCTATCGGGCATACCGCCCGATAGGGATATTGATTTTGGTATTGATTTGGTGCCGGGCACTCAGCCCATTTCTATTCTACCATATCGCATGACACCATCGGAGAAAGGAATTGAAGGAACAATTACAGGAATTGCTTGATAAGGGCTTTATCAGGCCTAGCGTTTCACCTTGGGGTGCGCCGATTCCATTTGTGAAGAAGAAAGATGGTTCCATGAGAATACATTGATTACATGCATTTGAATAAGATTACCATCAAGAGAAAGTATCCACTGCCGCATATTGAAGACTTATTTGATCGTCTTCAGGGTTCTATGGTGTTCTCCAAGATTAACTTGAGATCGGGGTATCACCAGTTGAAGATTAGGGCTTCTGACATTCCTAAGACTGCTTCCAGGACCCGTTATGACAATTATGAGTTTTGGTGATGTCTTTTGGTTTGACAAATTCCCCAGTAACTTTCATACATTTGATGAACAATGTGTTTTAGCCTTATTTGGATTCCTTCATTATTGTATTCATTGATGATATATTTGTGTATTCCCGCAATAGAGCACAGACATCACTTGAGGGTTGTGTTACAGATAGGAAGATTGGATAGGAAGAGGAAGATTTTTGTGCTTATATATAGAAACACTTCTTTTAGCTCTTAAAGAGTTGAGAAGAGCACAAGCCTCGCGCCGTCGTTGCTCGCTCGGCTTCGGCTTTAGGTTCGGATTTAAATTTGGTCAAATAATCTGATTGATTGATATATTTTTTGGAAAAATTTATTTAACTTATCCTTTATTTAGATTTTCTTTTCCTGACATATTTTGTGTGATATTTTTATTTGATTTTGCGGTCATAACGGTATTCTTCCCAAATGGTTCAAACAGAAATTGAATAGTAAATTTCTAGATCGACACTGCTGTCTTCGAATAGATACCTTCGCACCTATTAATTCTTCAACCTATTGGCTATAAACTCAGAAGCCTTGCCTAATTTTTCCACCACCGAAATCTGCAAACACTCCCCTCTCTCATTTGTATTTTTTCATTATTTTTCAAAGCAAAAAGTAAGTGTTAAGTGTGATTTGCTCCCCTATTAGAGTTTGATGAAGTTTATGATGTGAATTGCCGCTATCACAGAATAATTTTTCATTCTATCCTGGGAGGAATTAAGCCATATAATCTTGAGCAACAATGACAGATTAAATTTCTTAAGGACGTACAAGTAAATTGTGGGTTCAAAATTATTTTTTGTTTCTATTTTTTACTTACAATGTTTACTGTTTTATTTCTAGTATGATTTTATTTTGCTTTATTGATATTTGAATATAGAATATTTAACGATATGCAATTTTCACCTGTTATAGCATGTATTTTAATGAACTAATAGTTTTTAAAAGAATCATATCATCAGTGGAAAAAAGTTAGTATATAAACTCATGCAGGTATGCTCTTATGCATAAAAAGGTGTTATACGTACCAAGGCACGCAGATATACCAACTCCAATTGCAACGTAGAGCAACCTGAGAGAGTACTGTTTCAAAGACATGAAAAGAAAAGAAATAAGTGTTTATATTTTTCTCAAAATTTGTTATTTTAGCAAACAAACTCTAGGCTAAGTAAATAGCCTTGACTAGAGGTGGCAAAATTAATTACCTATCCATATTATCTACTAAAAATGGATTGGATATTGAACTTTTTAAAAATGGGTCAAATATAGATAAGATCCATACTATCCACTAAAAAATGGATAATCAATGGGTTTAACTTTTATATTTGTAAAGACTCAAATTTGGGGTTCCTTAAGTTTGGGATACGAGGAATTCCCCAAAAAGTGATTATATTCAAGAAATCATGGATAATATGGATATCCATATGTAATGACCCGAACGGTCATTTTGTATATTTGCACCTCCTTTCCCCATTTTATGCTTTGTTTATGTTTGGTTTCTATCTTGTGACTTGCGGAGATAGTTGGTTTGGTTCCGAAAAAGTTTTGGAGTGAATTGGAACATGTAGTTCCTTTCTTCGAAGCTTAAGTTATAAAAGTTGACCAAAGTTTGACTTTTATGTGAATGACCTAGGGTTAGTGATTTGATTATTCCAATGGGTTCGTATGGTGATTTTGGATTTAGGCGTATGTTCGGATTTTGATTTGAAGGTTCCTAGGTGTCTTGGCGCTATTTGTCGAAAGTTGGCAATTTGAAGGCTTGGAGAGTTCCTAAGTTTGATCGGGGGGAGGGGTTAACTTTGATGATATCGGATTTGTATTGTTGTTCTAGTAGTTGGGATATAGTTGTATTATCATTTGGGACTTGTGTTCCAAGTTTCGTTGTAATCCGGATTGGTTAGATATGAATCAGATGCTTGGTTTGAAGTTTGTAGGTTCTTGAACTTAAAAAAAGTTCAATTTGTGCTTTGGCCTTTCATTCATTGTTGTGATGTTACAGTATGTGCTTGGAGGATTTAGATAGGTCCGGGTAGTATTTATGGATGTCATGGTATGATTGGACGGGGTCTCGAGTGGCTCAGGTGAGTTTCGGACCACTCTGAGCATTGTTGGAAGTTGAAGATTTTGCTGGTGTGAGGTCCTTCTTCGCGATCGTTGAGGGCATTTGGTGCTGGGCAGATTTTGTACTTTGCGTTTGTGACCGGGTGTCGCATTTGCAATTGATTGTGGTGAGTGGTCTTCTCTTTCACGACATGGGGGTCGCATTCGCATAGTGATGATGCAATTGTGGCTTGGGAAGAGCTTGGCCTTCGTGTTTGTGTGAGAGGGACCCCACTCGCATAAGTGGATTTTGTGCATCACGTTCGTGAGATAGGGGCCGCATTCACGTATGGTTAATTTGAGGTAGTGTACTTTTGTGCTTCGCGAGCACGAGGTAGTCGACATGTTCGCGAAGTGTATCACTAGGCATAACTTAAGTGATATAATTTCGGGATGTTACCCATTCTATCATATTTTGAATCCTAGACTTCAAGAACTGGAAATTTATGAGAGCATTTTCACTACTACATTGGTGGTAAGCAATATTTACTTAGATTTGGCTTTATATTTTGAATCCTCATGGATTTCTACACCTAATTTGGGACTTTTGTCTTGAACTTAATAGAGTGAAAATTAGGGATTTGGAAGACAACGTGGACTTGTTTGGAATCTAATAATACATTTGGATTTGTCGGGTTATGAGTAATCAAAATCTACTTCTTGACTCAGGTTTTTGACCATGTGGGACGGGGTTAACTTTTACTGACTTTTGGAAATTTTATTAAATATCGAAGCTTTATTTTTTGGAATTATTTTTTATGGCTTTATTTGACATTATTGAGTTATTTTTGGCTAGATTCGAGCTAGTCGGAGGTGTTTTCTAAAGAAAAGGAGATTTTGGAGGGCTGATTTGGATCGTTCCAAATCTGGGTGCTAGAGGTAGCAGTCTTCGGGAGTGAGTTTGGACTGTTCGAGAGGATTAAAGGTAGTGCTGCATGGACGCTGCAAATCCTTGGAGTCTCCTTCTTTTATTTTATACTGTTTTATTACTTTTAGATAGTTTGTACTTATTGAGACTCATTATGTACCCAGTTTAGAGCTCATGACTCTGTATTACCTGATTTTTTGAAGTATGACTTATGTACCTATGTTTTGACTTTGTTGTGGCTTTATTCTGCAGTTTATGTTAAAAATTTAGAGTTATTATATCTTAATTCGAACTTTTGTATCATCGTCTAGTTGACTTACCTAGTGTTAGAGATTAGGTTCTATCACGACCATTTGTCGGATTTTTGGATCGTGAAAAATTGGTATTAGAGCTATAGGTTTATATGTTCTACGAGCCATAAGCAAGTCTAGTAGAGTCTTGCGAATCGGTATGGAGACGTCTGTACTTATCTTCGAGTGGCTACCGAGCTATTGGGAAACTTCACTTTCTTTCATTCTTTATCGTGCAAATTTGCTTATTCCAAATTTTGAATCTTTACTCATCTATTTTCTTAAATATGGTGAGGATATGTTCTGCTAGATCAGTTGACCAGGCACTAACATCCCATGTCAGAGCCGTGAGAAATGGGATTCGAGGTAGAGGCCCAGGTGGGGCACGTGCAA
Organism: Nicotiana tabacum; assembly: GCF_000715075.1. Taxonomy (NCBI): domain Eukaryota; kingdom Viridiplantae; phylum Streptophyta; class Magnoliopsida; order Solanales; family Solanaceae; genus Nicotiana; species Nicotiana tabacum. Next base: position 75,622,776 of record NC_134084.1, on the reverse strand, counting down.
CAACTAGAGCCCTTACTAAAGCAACAGTGGTAGAGCCACCAGTAGCTCTAGTTGAGGAGCAGGAGTCTGATCAAGTTGAGCAAATGGGACCCGTTCGAGCACCTGAGGGGCCTATTGCCACCCCTGGACTTCAAGAGACCTTGGCTTAATTTATGATGGCCTAGGCAGGGTTGATTACGATCACACCAACTACTTCACAGGCTGGGGGATGAGCCCAAACTCCCATCGCCTGTGTACCATAACAGCTTGCTCATATTTATTATACACTAGGTGTTATACCGATACAATCAGTAGTTACAGTTCAATCTAAGGCAGGGCCAATTGTGTCTGCTGAGGAAAATAAGAGGTTGGAGAGATTTCAGAGACTACGTCCTCCCCAGTTTAGTGGAAGGGATTTTGAATATACACAAGGTTTCTTGGATTAGTGTCATTGGATTCTATGAACTTTGAGTTTGATGGAGTCGAACGAGGTCGTCTTCAATACCTTTTAGTTGGCAGGGTCGGCATACAGATGGTGGCATATTTATGAGGCGAGTAAGTCAGCTAGCGTAGCACCACTTACATAGCCTCAGTTCTTAAATCTTTTCTTGGGAGTTTATCCCACATACCCGTATGGATGAGTTGCAGATTGATATGAGTATTTGTGCCAGGAAGGTATGGCCGTGACACAGTATGCTATGAGGTTTACAGGGTTATCATGCTACGCAACTCCCTTGGTTTCTACCGAGAGAGAAAAAGATAGTCAATAGATTTTTTGAAGGACTCACCTACAACCTCAAATTTTGGATGGCACGAGATATGGAGACTAAGATCGTATTTCATTAGGCAGTGGAGATTGCTAGGAGGTTAGAGTGTATCCGCATGAAGGATAAGGAGGATAGGGAGGCCAAGAAGACTTGTGGTTTTGGAGGATTTAATGGCTCCTACTCTAGGGTCAAGGCTCATCACAGTAGATGCTTTGTTAGTCGACCAGTTCAGCACGTATTTCTTGTTTCACGTAGTGCTCAAGCTAGGCACGAATTTCAAAGCAGTCGTACCGGAAAGTCATCCTTCAGTGCACCTTCTATACTGGGTTCTTACAGTGATTATTTCAGTAGTCTGGGGCAGACTTAGTGCCAACAGCTACATCAGCAGAGAGGTGTTATGAGTGTGATGATACTTGGCACATAGTGAGAGATATCCACTCAGTAGGGCACTCAGGCTATGATTTTCGCTCCAAATGCTACATCACATGCACAACCAGCTAGAGGTGGGGGACTAGCGGGTAGAGGTCATCCTAGAGAGGGATGCCAGACTCGTTGATATGCTTTCCTTGGTAAGACTGGGGTAGTCACCTCAGATGCAGTCATCACATGTATTGTTCTGGTCTATTATAAAGATGCTTCAATTTTATTTAAGCTAGTTCTGCTCATTCGTATATGTCATCCTACTTTGCTTCATATTTGGATATGTCTCATGATTCTCTATATACTCATTTTTATGTGTCCACACCCTTTGAGGATTCTATTGTTATGGATCGTACTTGTGTGGTGACTATTGGGGGCTATGAGACGAGAGTTGATCTTTTGCTACTTAATATGGTGAACTTTGATATGATTTTGGGTATGGATTGGTTATCTCCGTACCATGCTATTCTTGACTGTCACGCTAAGACCGTAATGTTGGCTATGCCTGGATTACCGAGGTTGGAATGGGAGGTTCGCTTGGTCACATCCTAGTAGGGTTAGTTCTTTTCTAAAGGCTCAACGGATGGTTGAGTGTGACGACCTGACAAGTTGTTTTGAGTAATAACCTTAATTTTAGTGTTTCAAGACCTCATAGCTTTTTATAATGCTTATTTATTTGTGTGCATGGTTCATGTTGCTTTTCGGAAAGCTTTTATGTGAAATTTTAAAGAAAATAAGAATTTTGACTTAAAATGTGGCTAGAGTTTACCACGGTCAATATTTTTGGTAAACAACCATGGATTAGCGTTTTGATGATTTTGATAGGTTCTATGATATTTTTGGACTTGTATGCATGTTTGGTTGGGGTTCCGAGTGACCCACGAGCATTTTGGCGCATTGTGTGAAAGATTGTGAAAAATGAGTTTTAATGTTAAAATCTCGAGTTTTGACGATCGATTCTTATTATTTGATATTCTTGTGATGATTTGAGGTAGCGATCATATTTATATGATGTTATTACACTTGTGTGCATGTTCGGTTTGGAGCCCAAAGGGCTCGAGTGAGTTCCAGATGCGTTAAGATTGAGTTTGGAGCAGTTGATGCACAATTGATAGTGGTGTTGGACTGCAAGTCTCGCATTTGCGAGGACCTGTTCGCAAATACGAACTCTGCTTTTGTGAAGTTGAGCTCGCATCTGTGATAAAGGGCTGGGTAGGGTAGTATCACATTTGCGAAGAAGTATTCACAATTGCGGACATCCTAGTATTGCTTTTGCAATGCTTTGGTCTCTTTTGCGACTGGGCACTAGAATTAGGCAGATTCACCATTGCAAATCTTCGACCGCATTTATGATGCAAGTAGGCCTCATAGATGATAGATTTTTTCGCATTTGCAAATAATATGGGCTGGGGCACTATTCAATTTTGCTCTCAGTGTTTTACATTTGCGATTGTCGCAATTGTGAATAAATGCTTACAACTGCGATACTTGCAGCTAGGAAAAAGAAGAAAAAGTCGAGACTTAATTCATTTTACATCATTTTTCAACCCTAGAATCCATATAGGCAATTTCTTGAGAGAGTTTTCTTCCTACATTTATTGGTAAACACCTATAAATACTTTTCAATCAATTTCAACTACTTTTCAGGAATTTCTAATATCAAATCTATGAATTTCATGGTAAAAATTAGGGGTTTTGGGTAGCATTTAGGAATTTTATAAAATTGAGATTTAGACCTCAAATTGAGGTCAAGCTTCGAAATAAATTACATATCCGGGCTCGGGGGTGAATGGATAATTGAGATTCAATCTGAATCTCGAATTTCTACTAAGCGAGCCCAGGGTTAACTTTTGTTGACTTTTTCAATTTTGCTAAAGATTGAACCTTTGTCATTAATGGGTAGTTTCTAAAGCTTAATTTGGATTATTGGAAAGATAATTGGCTAAATTTGGTTGGTATGGAGGCTTGTTCAAAAGGAAAAGCCGTGATTGATTATTGATTTGATTGCAGAAAGAGGTAAGTGTCGTGTTTTAACTTTGCATGAGAGAATTAGGACTTGTTGGGATATTTTCTACGTGAATTATATGTGGGGACAACATATATGCGAAGTGACGAGTTTATATGAACTGTCATGGGTTAAAGCATGCAGGTTGGGCTATTTACCTTTATGTCATCTTTTATCCCATGTTATATTTCGTTACATGTTTTGATTGCTACATGTCCTTGCTTGCCATTCATGTCTTATTTTTTTACTATCATTTGGTTGTTACCTATTTTGGTTTATTCATTCCTCGATCAAAATCTGCTTACCTGCTACATGTTCCTACCTGTAACAATTGAATATTTCCATTGTTTCATGTCTTTACTTGCCTTTATCACCTCTACATTACTTGTTACACTTTATTTTGTATATCTGATTGTGTGAGTCCTTTGGCCATTATCACATTAATGAATTGTCGAGGTTTGTGAATATGAGATATTAGTTGTTCTCTATTTTATAAGCTTTAGTACCTTTTATGTTTAGATTACAGAATTTGATTGTGTTGAATTGTTCATGTTAATGAGTTGATATTGGGAACGGGTTGCACGCCGCAACAATATGAGAAATGAATTGATAATGGTATCAGGTTGCACATCGCAACAAATATTGATATGATATTGAGATCGGGTTGAAAGTCGTAACAAATATGGAATTGATATTGGGATTGGGTTGTGCGCCGCAACAGAGTATGATGTGTTGTAACTATCTATAATGTAGTGCTCTATTTATGTATTGTGATATGAGGTTATGAGATGATGTTATTCTGGAGCCCTCTATTACTTGACCTTCGGGTCTTGTTCTTATGAGTTTACTTGTTTTCTCTATATTTCTGTTGTCCTTTGTTATTATTCATACATGTTTATAGTGAGTGTCTTGTCATAATCTCGTCATTAATTTATAGTATTCTAGTCGCTCATGTACTTGTGACTCCGGATTTCTGGGATTAGTATAGACTTTGTTACTTATGTATTTATTTCAGAGTTCATCAGTCGTTAATTATTAATTTTCTGCTATTAATTTATTAAATTTTGGTTAATTCTTTAGCTAACGTTTGCTTTCTTAGAAAGTGGATGTTAGGCTCCATAACGACCCCGTGATGGGGATTTCGCGTCATGTATTTGAGAAGGGTTATTTGGCGTACTTAGCTTTTGTTAGAGATGTTAGTGCTGATACTCCTATGGTTGATTCAGCCCCCGTGGTGAGAGAGTTTCCATATGTTTTCCTTCCAGACCTACCAAGCATGCGGCCCAATAGGGACATTGATTTTGGTATTGTTTTGGCACCGGGCATTCAGCCCATATCTATTCTATCATGTCGCATGGCTCCAATAGAGTTGAAGGAATTAAAGGAACAATTTCAGGAATTGTTAGATAAAAGTTTCATCAGGCCGAGTGTTTCAACTTGGGGTGCACCAGTACTATTTGTGAAGAAGGAATATGGCTCCATGGGAATGTGCATTGACTATAGGCAATTGAACAAGGTTACCATCAAGAATAAGTATCCACTGCCGCGCATTGATGATTTGTTGATCAGCTTAAGGGTGCTAGGATGTTCTCCAAGATTGACTTGAGATTGAGGTACCACCAATTGAAAATTAGGGCTTCAGACATTCTTAAGACGACTTTAAGGTCTTGTTATAGGCATTATGAGTTTTAGGTGATGTCTTTTAGCTTGACTAATGCCCCAGCAACATTCATGCATTTGATGAACAGTGTGTTCCAGCTTTATTTAAACTCATTTGTCATTGTGTTCATTGATGATATCCTGGTGTATTCTCGTAGTAGGGAGGAGCACGAGCAGAATTTGAGGACGGTGCTCCATGTTCCGAGGGAGAATAAGTTATATGCCAAGTTCTTTAAGTATGAGCTCTAGTTGGATTCGATGGCATTCTTGCGCCACATGGTGTCTAGTGAGGTGATTAAGGTGGATTCGAAGAAGATTGAGGCATTTCAGAGTTGGCCCAAACCTTCTACAACCACGGAGATCGAGAGTTTTTTGGGATTGGCTTGTTACTAGTGTCGCATCATGGAGGGTTTCTCATCTATCGCATCTCTATTGAATAAGTTGACTCAGAAGGATGCTCCATTCAGGTGGTCTGACGAGTGTGAGGAGAGCTTTCAGAAGATCAAGACTTCTTCGACTATAACTCCGATTTTGGTTTTGCCTTTGGGATCAGGATCATATATAGGTTATTGTGATGTTTCGCGTATTGGTCTCAGGTTTGTGTTGATGCAGGATGGTAGGGTGATTGCCTCTGCTTCGCATCAATTGAATCCCTATGAGAAGAACTATCTGGTGCATAATTGGAGTTAGCAGTTATTATACACGCGTTCAAGATTTGGAGGCATTACTTATACGGAGTGTCTTGTGAGGTGTATACAGATCATCAGTCTTCAACATCAGTTTAAGTAGAAAGATCTGCATTGAGGCAGCAAAGGTGGTTGGAGCTGTTGAGGATTGTGATATCACTATTCTCTATCAACCGAGAAAGGCCAATATGGTTGCATATGCTTTGAGTAGGAAGGAAGAGAGCATGGGAAGTTTATTATACTAGAAACTTTATTATACTAGAAACCAATTAATTTTTTTTAAAGAAATACTGAAAGTTTATAAGAAGATTAAATTTCCAATGATCAAACGAACCCTAATTGCATCCAAGATTGTAGAAAGCAGAATGATTAGTATACCTTGTCAACAATCTCATTAGTAAAAGAGGCATCATCATTATCAGCACCTCCATAATCATCAATGATAGCACTGAGAATAAACATATTGAGTGGAGTCATCAGCCCATCTCCGATGCATCCTAAAGTCCCAAGACACATCACCAACTTATCAACGCCATCTGCATGTCTGAATATCCCACCTTTCTTTACCATTTGGAAACGAGTGTGAAGATTCTGATATCCCTTCCAAAGTTTGCGTTTTTCTATTCCCAACTCTAGTACGTAATTAATAAGTTTACTTGCCAGCCTAATGGCTACAAGACGTGATGTTTTTATTATTGAGAACATTTCATACACTGATACTATAGGGGTCGTTTGGTTTGAATATATATTATGCTAGTATAAGTTATGTTGGTATTGTTCTTTATCAACTATTTGGTATGTTGTATTAAAAATAACATTTGCATAATTTCTAAGAAGAAGATATAAGTTATCCGGGCACTAATTATCCCACCCCTACAAGGTATAAGTTATCCCGATACTAATTTTAATCCCGAAATAACTTATCCCAAATTTGTTAACCAAACAAAGTATTAAGGTGATATTAAATTTTTATCCCAGTACTATTTCTACTTATACCTCATACCAAACGACCCCTAAAAGAATTTCTTTTATTATGAGTTCATTTAAAAAATAACTACAACGAACTATAAATAAAGTATGAAATTAGTAAACTGAAAAATAAGACAGGTATACATTGATGTAAAAAATATTTTGTTGTATATAAATTAACTCCCTTACTGCTACTCTTGCCGGCTAGTCCTGTTATATTAGTTGTCACATACTGAATTAGTACGTTTGGAACCTATCAATTTTTTAAATGCTATTTGTCATGATTTTGATTGATCATTTAGATTTTTTTTTTTGGTTATATATGGTAGAGAATTATGTGGAGTCTGGAGATGAATCTTGTTATCGTTTTCCACGAGGATCTTCATTGTGCTTTCAAGGAATGTATGGACTGACAAGGCCAATAGAAAATATATATAAGCCCGGGATATTAATTCTTATACATTGAAAACGGCAACTTAAGTTTATTTTCTATTTGCACTAAGATTTTGTAATGATTAGTAGGTCGTTTTGAGTACTAACCTTAATTTTTATGATCCAAGACCCCCCACAATTTCATTTGATATTTCTTGAATTGCGTGCGTGGTCCGTGAAGCTTTTCTAAAAGCTTTCATGTGAAATTTTGAAGAAAATGAAAATTTTGACTAAAAATGAGGTTAGAACTAACCACAATCAAAATTTTGGGTAAACGACCCTGGATCATTGTTTTAACGATTACGGTAAGTTTATATAATGTTTTTGGACATGTACGCATGTTTGATTGAGGTCCGGGGTAACCTGAACGTGTTTCGGCTCATTATGTGTAAAATTATGAAAATTGAGTTTAAGTTGAAAATTCTTGAGTTTTGATGATCGATTCTTGTTATTTGATGTTATTTTGATGATTTGAGGTAGCGAGCAAGTTTGTATCATATTATTACACTTGTGTGCATGTCCGATTTGGAGCCCCAGGGGCTCGGGTGAGTTTTCGATTGGTTTCGAATAATTTTTAGACATAGAGTCTGTTGGTTTTTCTTTTGGTGCACAGTGCTTCGCGATCGCGAAGGGGAAACTTGGTCTGGGGGCTGGTTGGTCTTCGCGAACGCGAGAGGTAGGTTGTGAACACGAAGCATTGGGGGGCTTACCCTTCGCGAACACGACTCACTCCTCGCGAATGCGATGCTTTGGGGAGATATGGGGGAAGGAAGAATAATCTTCTTCGTGAACGTATCCTATCACACCCCAACCTCGGGAGGCGCGATCGGCGCTCAATCGAGTGAACCCAACTGAGCAAGCCTTATCAAACACTTTCTACCCAACTCAATATGATTAAGGAAACCATGCTTTTGTTTATTTAGACAATAGGAAAGGTTGTACATTCAACATTGTTAGTTCATCTTATACGACAACCTTAAACCGTAGTTAAGTTTCCAAGGTTCCATCCAGTTACAATCTAGAGAAACAAGAGTTTAGATTTATAACATAGTTCATAGACCCATCCAACACCCATACATAACCCACACAAACATCTACGGAGCTTCTAAGGATACAAAAGACAATTATGGCAATGCCGGCAACAAGGCCCCGGCTATACCTCAAAAAGTGGATATCTACAACAAAAGATGTACAACATAACCCCCTTGAAGGAGAAAGGGGCTCACCAAGGCTTTGAGAGGAGGATACTCTGCTACGCGTGATCGACACTATTCGCTATGGAACCACCTACATTCATTTAAAAATGTAGCGCCCCTGGCAAAAGGGACGTTAGTACCATGGAATAGTACTAGTATGTATAACTAAACACCATCTTATTAGAAAGAACTATCATACAAGAACAAGAGAATCACAAGAGACAATCAAAGCTTTAACCGAACACCACATCATCAAATAAAGAATCATACAACTTTCACATGATTTCCATAACTTTAGTTCGGGGCATTTCATATGTTCCTCATTGTTCACAATACCACCACTGTCTTGAGCGGAGTCCGATCACGACCCGATCGGCTAGGTTACCTCATTCGAGATATATACCTCAATCACCATCTCATTTTTCCTTTTCGGAAACCAATATCAGCATATTACCACCATGTGTGTGGCATGGTGTCCGATCACGGCCAGATCGGCTAGGCCGCCTTACCTAGGCACTGTTCTTTTCTTATTAATCATCTCATTTGAATCTTTATTTCACATATATCATGTCAATTCATTGGCACTTAGGGCTGCAATTTTTACATCATGTCCACTTTCAATACCAATATTGCAATTTAGGATAACAGGCACAAACAAGAACAATTCAAGTGTAAACATACATAAGATTTCACATAGTTGGCATGACAATCTCAGCTTAAATCCTGACATTAAGGTCTAGGCATTCCAACACATGGTTTATATTCTTCACACATCTTTATATTAGCAAGAATAGTATATTAAACATATTGAGGCACCCCTATCACGGATATACAGTTGCAAAACAAATTCATGTGAAATAACAATCAATTCATCAATCCAATTTCAGTCTTACCACATTCACATATACACCAACGGAGCTCAATTTCTAATAAGAGGGGTTTTTAGCCATACATACCTCAACAGAGCTTTCTTTAAATTCTTACAAAATTCCGGGACTCTTAGCAACTTCAATCTATTTTATGAAAATTACAAATTGAACCAAGAATTAGAAACATGATTAAGATTCTAGCTCATTTGAGCACATTATCAAGCACTAGGTGTGCATTGTGATTATAGGACCCTTTTGTGAGAGATTTTCATTATCTTACACCCCAATTGCTATCTTTTTAGTTCACAACCTCCCCATACCCTATTATCTTTTATGCATGCAAGAAAATCCATTTTTATATCCATGAACCCCCAAGCTAATTACTCATTCTAGTATGAATTTCGAAACCAAAGGCTAGGGCTCCAGTTCTTACCTCTTGGGGTGAAGGTCTAGTAGCTTTACTTGATAATCTTCAAGGGTTTAGGAAAGGATTGAGTGGGGACTTGATGAAGATCACCCTCTCTCTCTAGAACTCCCTCTCTCACTCTATTTGCAGCAAAATAACATAAAAGGGGCCTAATGGGGTGTTTTTAATGGGATGGGGTCGGGTTTTAAAAGTTAGAAAATAGGAGCCCCGACGAAATCTGCGATCGCATAATGGACATGAGGCCCGCAAAAGGGAGCAAAAATGGCCCCAAAAACCTAAACAAACTGTTCGGGTATGCGACAAAAATGCGGTCCGCATACCTGTTCTGCGGTCGCATAATGCACCGCAGAACTGCCTCTTACAAAAATTCCAAGGAGATTATGCGATGACTATGCAGCCCGCATATTGATTATGCAATCGCATAATTGGCCGCATAGTTGACCTCAAATTAACCATCAAACTGTCTGACTCTGCGGCGACTATGCGGTCCGCATAGCTATTATACGGTCGCATAATGGACCATAGAAACGTACTTTTCTGGAAAACATTATTCCTTAAACTTTTTTTATTCCTTACAAATTCCTAACACATATTCCTAATTTGGTACTATGAGCTTTCGAGTTTTTGAGTAGAAATTTCACGGGGCCTTACACATCCAACGGGTTGTGAACACGGAGGCTTGGCTAGGGTCCGCGGATGCCTTCGCGAATGCGGGAAGGACTTCGCAAACGTGAAGGCAAACTGGCCACTACTCTTCGCGAACGCAAAGAACACCTAACGCTAGCTATTTAAAAGCTGTAAGTCGGTACTTGGTCACTTTTCACCATTTTTGAAAGCTAAATCTCGGCCTAGAGAGGTAAGTGTCATGGTTAACTTTAACATGAGGGAATTAGGACTTGTTGGTCTATTTTCTATGTGAATTATGTGTGGGGACGACGTATATGTAAGGTTACGAATATATAAGCATTGTCATTGGGTTAAAGCATGAGGGTGAAAATTATTTCGTTGTGCTATGCTATTTCATTGACTATGCTTTTCATGCCTTAGTTGGATTATAATTTCTTTAATTGTTCGCCTTCATATTTGTTGTATATTTTGAAGTTGTTGGGGTGTTGAAAGTTGAGTTTGTTTATCATAACACTATGATTGAAGTAAAATTTGCTTCCCACCTTGCATTGGCACCTTTTATTGTTGTTGCTGGGTGAGGAAGAGTGAAAGGTACGAAGGGTATTGCCTTACCTTATTTGCATATTACTATTAATTATTGAGAGATTGTGAGTATTAAAGTACGAAGTGTGATGCCGTGCACTTGATTGCTTATTATCGTTTATCATATCATGCGGGGAAGAGAGTAAAAGCATGAAGGTTGATGCCATGACATGCCTTTCATTTATCATATCATTATTATATGGTGATGATGAGAGTAAAAGCACAAAGGGTGATACCGTGCCATAGTTGATTGCATTGCTTTATTTGATTATCAAATTGGTGATTTAATCAGTTACATTGTTGTTTATTTCGGAAAAGGCTACTTGGTGATTTAGTATAACGACCCGGCTGGTCATTTTGAGAGTTGTAGCTCTGCTCCCCTATTTGCTGCTCATTTTATATTTTAAATTTATTATATGACTTGCCGAGGTAGTTGGTTTGGGTCCGGAGAGTTTCGGAATGAGTTGAGACACTGAGTCTCAAGGTTGAAAGCTTTAGTTAAAATGGTTGAGCAGATGTTGACTTATGGGTAAATGACTTCGGATTGGAGTTTTGATGGTTCTGTTGGCTCCGTTGGGCGATTTTGGATTTAGGAGTTTGTACGGATTGTGATTTGGAGGTCCGTAGTTGAATTAAGCTTGAAATGGCGAAAGTTGGAAATTTGGGAGTTTGATTAAGAGTGGAGTTTGTGGTTACCAGGCTCGGATTTGGGTTCCGGGAGATGGAGTAGGTCTGTTGTATCATTCTGACTTTTGTACAAAATTTGAGGTTAATTGGACGTGATTTAATGGGTTTTGGCGTTGTCTGTAGAAGTTGGAATTCTATAGCTTCAATAGGCTTTAATTGGGGTGCGATTCAAATTTTTGATGTTGCTTAATGTGATTTGAGAGCTCGACTAAGTTTGTATTGTGTTTTAAGACTTGTTGGTGTGTTTGGTTGAGGTCCCGGGGGCCTCGGGTTGATTTTGGATGGTTAACGGATCGAAAATGAGACATAGATGCTTGCTGAACTGGGAGCCTTCTGGAGTGAACTATTTTATTATGTTTTTACCCGTAACTTGCCAGTTGCGTATTTCATTTCCTTTTTTCGCAGTTTGTTAGGCTTGCCTAGTCGTATAGACTAAATGCCGTCATGACAGTTCACTGAGGGAGAACTTGGGTCGTGACAGAAGTGACTTACCCCTAGGCGAGTATCTAATGGCATCTAAAATTTAGGACAAACTTGTTATATTTGGGGACATGATATAACCTTTACACAAAATTAATCACTCTATACCTCTCTGTAGTTTGAGTGACTTTGCCATAATTGGCTTTCTCAAGCCCAATTGGGTGTCCAAACAATGCAAGTAAAATTGGCTCAAGTCGGGTATTACTATCTCTAGGTTTAACCCTTTAATTGGGCTATAAATCTCTTGAATGCACTCCAATTCCTTGTTAGCCTAATTTTCCTAGACTTAGTCCCTCTTTCTCAAGAAGAGTCTAAGTCATAATGGCACGAATCAGTGTTTACTACCACTAATTCTACGATTAAAGCATGAATCAAGTTAAATATCACTAACCCATAAACAATTAAGCCCTAAAATAGAAGACTCATTAAATACCCACACTAGGTTTGGGTCACAACCCTAACTAATGGGTTTAGCTACTCATAATCAAGGTAGAAATCAAAGATGAAGATGAAATATATGCCATAAAAGTTGATTACAAGAATAAAATCTAAGAATATAAGCTAAAGCTACTCTAAAATTACTCAAAGTGGTAAAGTACGGCTGTTCACGAGCTCCCTAATACAAAAGATGACCTAAAAATGTGAAAAAGATCTATTTATACACAACTGAAATTACTAGATAAAAATACCCCTATGGAGGTTCCGCTGTCAGCGGAATATTGAGCGCCTCAGCGTATTGACTTTCACGACCGCGTAAAAGCTGGCGCGAACCGCGTTTGTTTTTTTTGTGCTTGGTTTGGACTTGATTTCGTGGGGAGCATAATCCGCCTCAGAATTAGCATTAACTGCAGCCGCGCAATTTGGACGCAGACTGCGCTCCTCAGTTGGTCTCATTTTGCAGGGTCTCTGAACCTTGATCGACACTCTCAGCAGAATTTGCACTGCGGCCGTGTTATTCCATCGCGGTCAGTGGTCCCTGTCTACATTCAAAACACCTTCTCTGAACCTCAATTCCATGGACCGCATAATTGTGGCCGCCTCTTCAATGGTGGACTTTTTGCGATCGCTCTTTTTCTTCACTGTCAGCGCTTTTACCTCAGCTTTGAACTTGTGCAAATTTAACTCCTTCATGAGTTGATTATGGCTTTCTTGACTCATTTTGACCAAACCCTACAGACAAGCACAATAAGTCAGTTTTTGGGAATACTTTTACACATTTTTTATCCAAAACCTAAGCAAAAGAGAGAATAAGATAGGCTAGAATCCATAGTTATCAACTCCCCCAAACTTAAGCTTTTTGTTGTCCTCAAGCAAACAAAGTAATTCCCACCTCCACAAGATAAAAGAAAGGAGAATTTCAGCTGTTCTAAGGTGACCTCATCAAGCATCACTTGGGACTAACAATTACCCTCAACACAAATGTATTACCAACAACACACAACCTTTTTAGCACCATGGCTCTAGTGCGATACAAGAGAATCAAGAGTTGGTTTAACTCATCAAGGAAGCTCTCTCTACAACGTAGGTCACTCTGGAACCCAAAATCTTTCTCCTCTACTCTCCATAAGCAAATCTCACTTTAGATTATAGCACTCAGGACAAGGATTGTTAAAAAAATACACTCATCTCTCTCAAAGAAAGGTCACCATAAGCTTGCCCCTTATGTAAATAACCACTAATGTAAGCTCACTTAAATCGAAATCATATAGGGCTTTTGCGGGAATGTTATGAAGGCTTTTGGTTCAAGGTAGGATATATTGTTCTATGAAGGTTTCATCTTTCCTTAAGCACTTCATTTTCTCATTTCGGCTCTTGACTCTTTGAGTCATATTTTTTCTTTCTTAGGGGACTAGAGAGACACACTGTCACTCTTTCTTGTTCATGACGATCATTTTTCTCCTTTTTAATCATTCCAAGCTTTTCATCATTGCTTTTATTGAATCCCTTCATTTTTCTATATTGTTCACTTTCTTTTTTGACTTTTTGGCTTTTCTTTCTCTATCTTTTGCCTTCCCTTTTCTTCATTTTGTACCTTTTATCACTTTTGCATTCCTCGTCTCTCCCCTAAACTTATGTTTTTGCCAATTGTGCTAAGGAAAGATCGGGTGCCAAGAGAGGTCATTTTAGAACGGATAAAGGCTTGTATCATGGTTATTGAAAAAATAAGGGCTTTGGCTCAACGGGGTTGACTAGGGATATCATATTTGGTGGGCTATGGATGCTTTCAATTTTCAATTTGGATCAAGGAGAGCCTATTATCATTTCTCAAGTCGAGCTACACTTAGCATTTCGTCTAGACAAACATTCAGGGCAAGTTCTAGATTTATTGGCACAACACTTGGACTTGCAAATCAATACTCACCTCACAAGCTATTGGATTGCTAAAGAGAATAGAGTCGAGGTCCCACAACAACTCTATATAAGATTGAGCAACACAAATGGCTCCTAAAAACACTTGATGATTGTTTAGTCAATACAAGAGTCTAGAGGTCACAACTAGCAACATTCTTTGCAAATCAATTTGTTTCTAACCATAAGGTCAAAGGTAAATGTGTTGGGCCCAAGTGAAACTTTGCCTGAGACACTTTTATTCATTTATACTATTTACACAAAAACATAAAAAAATGGACTCAAACCCTTAAGAAGGTTGTCATGCCATCCATCACCGGGAACAGCTACCCGGTTCTCACAAATTCTACCTTTGGAAAGAACCGTGGCATTAATAGAGGTGGACTTTAATAACCCAAACCTCTATTACCATTATTGTTGTTGTTCACCTAATTTTCTTGATTATAGCTTCCCCAATTGCCTTCGTTGTTGCTGCCCCAGTTTTCTGAATTGTTGTTATGTCAAGTTCCTTGATTGTTGTAAGGCCTCTATTGACCTTGATTAGACCCTTAAAAGTTACCTCTTTTCCCTTGATAGTTGTTCACAAATTGAACTTCCTTATTTTGCTCTTGATAAGAACCTTCTTGATTATATCCCTTATTATCTTGTGAATACATCTCCTCTTGAGGTTTGAATTTATTACCCTTCGCCCTTTGTTAGGTTCCAATACATAAACACCCTCCATCATATGAACTTGTTTTGAAGCTTGAGTTTGCTGGTGTTGCGCTTTGGCAATTTGAGTCATGATGGTGGTCAACTCGACAATAACTTGACCATAATGCAACTTCTTGTGAAAATGAATCATGTTAGGTTCTCCTTGTCTCCTTGAGGTTCATTAGTTTGAATTGCCTCAAGTATGATATTTATGTTATCTCATCCAATATCTCACAGGCTTTTGCATAGGGTGTAGTCATGAAAATTCATCCGGCCAATTGGTTCATCATACATTAATTGGTAGTAATGAAACCACAATATAAACTTTATTGCAACATCCTTTCAGTCATATCATTATTAGGAGACTCCTTCATTAAGGTTCTATACTGCTCCCAAATATCATGTAGTGGCTCGTTTGGTTTTTATTTGAAAATGGATATGTCATCCTTTAATATTGCCATATGTTCGGGTGAAAAAAACTTGGCGATAGATTTTGTCGCCAAATCATCCCAAGTACGGATAAAGTGATTTGTTAAGTTCTCCAACCAATTCAAGGCCTTCCCCTTAGTGATAAAGGGAACAACCTCAACCTCAAAGAATCCTCAGACATAATTATTTGCTTACTTCTCCAATAAGCATCCATAATTACCTTCATGTGCTTGTAGAAATTTTGATGAGAAGCCCCGGTGAACTAGCATCTTGTATATCCTTCATTTTTCATAGCAAGTTAATGTGTGTCTAAGAAGGGGGTTTGACGCTTTGGAGAGGTAGGTGGTTGAGGCACATTATTATTTTGGCCTCTTCCCTTTTGGTTTCCTTTTTGTCCCGGAGCCAGTAGCGTTTCACCATTGTCTGACCCCAAAGGAAGATCACCAAGCTCATTGTTGTTAGCCTACAATGTGATGACCCAAAATCCCAACCACGGGGCCGTGTTGGCGCCTAATATCCGCTTGTTAGGCAAGCCAACATTTGCTAAAGAATTAACAAGTTTAACAATTTAAAAGAAAGATATTAAGAATTAAATATTGAAATACTCTGAATACATATAATAAACCCACAAGTGGTGATGTGTATGTTAATCCTAAAAATCCGGAGTCACAAGTACAAGAGCGACTAGAATGCTATAAATATAGTCTAAAATGAAATACAACTATTCAAAACAAGATAGAAGGGGACTTCAGGGACTACAAAGAATGTACAGCTCTACCTCAGGTCTCTTGGATAGATATGATCCGAGCAATTTCTTCTGTGCACCGCTAGGACCAACATCAGATTCTGCATAAGAAGTGTAGAAGTGTAGTATGAGTACATCCACTCTATGTACTCCGTTAGTGTCAAGCCTAACCTCAATAAAGTAGTAACGAGGCTACGATAAGACACTCTCTATAAACCTGTGTGAATAATAAATGAAAAGACAATAGAAATATAGAGAAACGGATAAAACTCATAAGAACAGGGCCAGAAAGTCAACTAATAGAGGGCCCAAGAATAATATCATCTAACAACTTCATACCATGGCACAGAGAATAGACCACAACTACAAAGATTAATAACACATCATTTTTTGTTGTGGTGCGTAACTCGATCTCAAATCCAAATCAACATTAGTTGCAGTGAGCAACCTGATCCCAATATCATTTCAAGATATGTAGTGGCCGCAACCCATTCCCAATATCAATTCATTTTCAATCTGTTGCGGTGCGCAACCCGTTCCAATCATTTCATTAATATTAAAAACAAAATACCATGAAGTCAAAAATCACAATCAAAAGGGAACTAAAGCGTATAAATTACCAAGGAAATACGAGTACAAACAGAGAACGACCAACAACTCAAGTTCATAAAGTATCCTCACATCGTAAGCCAACACGAACCTTGGTAGTTCATTAACGCAAGAATATCCAAGGGCTTACACAATCAAATTTATTATAATACAATGAAACAAGTAACATGTAAAAACAATAAAGGCAAGTAAAGACATGAAATAGTAAATACGTTCATCAAACATGGGTGAGAGCATATAGCAGGTAAAAGCAGATATTAAAGGAAGGAATAAATGGAAACATGTAACAATTAATGATAGGTAACAAGGAAAGTCTTAGATAACGAGTAAGAACATAGAAATATTAAAGCATGTAATAAGATATTACATGGAATAAATGTTAACATGATGATAAATAGCCCGCCCTACATGCTTGAACCCATGACAGCGCATATACACTTGTCACAATATGTATATGCCATCCCCACAGATAATTCACATGGCAAATAGACCAAAAAAGTCCTAGTTCCTTAATGTAAAAGTTAACCACGACACTTACCTCTTTCTGGAGTCAAATAATAATCAACCACAACTTTTCCAATAGAACAAGCCTTTATACCAATCGAATCTAACCAAATATAGTTCAAACAATTTGAAAAAAACTTCAAAAACTACCCACGAGTGAAAAAGGTTCAATCTTTAATAAAATTGAAAAAGTCAACAAAATTCAACCCCCGGGCCGCTTGGTCGAAATTCGAGATTTGGACCAAATCCCGATTACCTATTCACCCTCGAGTCCGGATAAGTGATTTTTTTTAAGTCCAACCTCAATTCAAGGTCTAACTCTCAACTTTACAAATTTTTTAAATTTTATCCAAACCTAATTTCTATATCTAAACTACTAAATTTAAGGATAAAAATCAATGGATGTTTATGGAAATACATCAAAACTTGATGAAAATCACTAACCTCTGAAGTTGGCGTGAAAATCTCTCTAATCCATGCTCTAGGACTAAAAAATGGTGAAAGATAGTCAAATTTCGATTTCAGATTTTAATATAACTGGGTGTCAAGTGCTCTACGCGTTCGAGGAGAACCTGTCACGTTCAAAAGGTCACGTTCACGATAGAGACCTCATCTGCCCTCCCTAAACATTCCAAGCCTATGCATTCGCGTGAGGGTTGCCGCGTTCGTGAAGGACAGTCCCCCTAGCCTTCGCATTCGCGAGCCTCCCCTCACGTTCTCGTAGAGTAACTTGTCCCCAAGTTCCAAGTTTTCCCATTCGTGATCGTGATAGAGGCTCCCTGATCATGAAGTACTGAGATACACCAGACACCAGCTAATTGTACAAGGCCAAAAATGGTCTGAAATCAATCTGAAACTCACAATCTGAACATTCACCCAAGTGTAATAACATCATACAAAACTAGCTATGATACCAACTTTTCACGACCCCAAAATTCCACCTTAGGGATCGTGATGACACCTATTCTCTACAACTAGGTAAGCCTATCACACAAGTACCTCGGTTAGGATATAACAATTTACTATTAAATAATACTGAGAAAAATGGCCAAAAACATGGCCAATATCGTAATACAACTTTCACAATCCCAAAACCCGATAATATAGAGTCATAAGATCAAAGAGTACACAAGATATTCTAAAATATAATATTATTTTGGATCATAATTTAAACATTAGCATAAATGAACTAAGATGATAACTCTGAGGCCTGCGAACGGAACGACAGATATACCTTGAAGTCTCCAGCCTTATAGGAAAAACTTTCAAAACCATCACGATTTGAAGTGCCTGTATCTGTACATAATGTGCAGAAGCATAGTACGAGTACACCACAATGGTACTCAGTAAGAATTAAGAATAACCTTGATGGAGTAATGACGAGGTTCAAGTAAAGACACTCACTAAACTTGAAAACTTGTGCAGCATATAGATATAAAGCTAACAATGGAAAGCAAATAAGTAGATAAATGACAACAAGGAGTATACATATGGTAAAAAGGGCAAAAAATCAAAACACAGTTAAAATACAGGGAAAATAAGTTATGGAGAGCAATGATAGTTCAAATCATCAAGTTGATCCAACACAAGATTTACAACCAAAAATCACCCGGAGGTACCATACCTCATAATCACAAATCATAAGCCACAATCACGAGTCTTATACTCATGGCACCTCATGCCCACATTGTCAATCACCTTCGCACGACAAGACCTCATGCCACAACGTATATCATATCCGTGCCAAGTACCAATAAAATGTTTGAAAGTTTATTTAATAAAGTAAAGCATAAAAATCAGTTAAATAAAGTAAAGCATCAAATGAGATAATAAGTTTATTTTTAAGAATCAAATAAAGTAAAGCATGATAACAATTTAAATAAAGAAAAAAATCAAATGAGATAATAAGTTTATTTTAAGAATCAAATAAGGTAAAACATGATAAAAATTTAAATAAAGTAAAGCATAAAATGAGATAATAAGTTTATTTTAAAAATCAAATAAAGTAAAGCATGATAACTATTTCTATATTTAGTCCCGTTATCATACCAACTACTCAACATAATATGAGATAATAACTCCATGTAAGTAAATCCATCTTGACACCAATTAATCACGTAACTGTAAGACCTGTAACATTTTACATAAAACCCGGGGTTTGGTGGTGCCAAGGGAGGCTAATGTGTTTTATGACTGTAAATACTCTTTCTCACTGCGGTGCAAACTTTTTGGGTTGTACAGTGCGTTAGAAAGTTGGAGGAATAATGTTTACAAAACATGGCATTTCTGTAGTCCACTACACGACCGCATAACTGAACTGAGAGGCCGCAGATCTGTCGCAGATGGGACTAGGCCAGTCCAATTTTGAAGGACCATTTCGCGGTCCATATTGCAGACTGCATACCTGTTTTGCGAACAACTCTATGACTGAAGAATTGAGTTCATAGGGTCCATTTTTCTATATTTAAACCCAAATGCATTTTGAATAAAAAAACATTGGGGCTTGTTAAGAAGGAAAAATTTAGATATTTGAGAGACAGGGGAGTGCGCTAGAGAATGAAGGAGAGGCTCAAACATCTTCTACTTCAAATTCCTTGCACAAGCCTTGGAGAATTCATAGGGAAAACTTGAAAAATTATCTACTAAAAAGGTAAGGTTCTAGTCCCAGCTTTCTATTTCGAATTTAGGGCAGAAGATGGGTAATGGGGAGCATGATTTTTGGGTATGAAAATTATTCTTATGCATGCATGTATCAATAAAGTTACGGGGAAGTCATTGAACTAATACGAGTAAGCTCTAGGTGTTGGATTGGCGGTGGGTTTAGAGAAATCCCATAAAAGAACCTTATACCCAGAATGCACACCTAGTGCTTGATAAAATGCTTAAATTAGTTGAACCCATGAATCTCTTCTTGTAGGAGTTGTTCTTGTGCATACATGTATCAATAAAGTGGTGGGGAAGTTATTGAACAAATACGAGTAATCTCTTGGTGTTGGATTGGCCGTGGGGTGAGGGAAATCCTACAAAAGAACCTTATAACAAAAATGCATACCTAGTGCTTGATAAAATGCTTAAATGAGCTGAACCCATGAATCTCTTCCTAACTATGGTTCAACTTTGTTATGTCTCTAATTGGATTAAAGTTGCTAGGAGTTATGGAACGTTGTAGTAACCTAAGTAAAGCTCAAGCGAGGTATTATGGCTAAACTTCTCTTGTAGAATTAAATTCCATGATGTTCTCGTAAGATTCAAGTATGATTGGCTCAAGATCCTAGTTTCCATGTTCCGAGTCATTTCGAGTATATTCAGTTATTCCAAATAAATATTGTGTCAAAAATTATACGCTCAAAACGTTCTTCATTTGGTTCTCTCATGTTATGTCTCCTTCGGGAATGTATTCAAGTATGGATTATGTATCATAATGTTATGACTTCAGTTCATGTTTCAATTACAATTTTATTATGCTTAATTTAAGGAAGACAACTCAATGTGCTTAAGATTCAAATTGTTCATATACATACTAAAAGTCTTGATTTCAAGTGCTCTTATTATTGATAACCTATGATGATGCTCGAAAGTGAAAGAAGCGAATACGAGATATAAAATCTGGCCATCGTGCCAAGAATGAAAATTACACTTGTGGCCAATAGTGCCAATGAAATGAAAAAAATGTGTGAAAAATTATTAGTATAGTTGTAAATTCATTGTATAATTGATGTGTTGGGAGTATCGTCTAGTCACCAAGGAAGGGTAGGTTGAAACGAACTAAGCCCGAAGCTACACGTGCAGGTGTAGGAGTGATTGAGGGGTAAATCCCCATGATTGATGTGTTGAGATTATTTCCCTAATTATGATGAGATTGATGTGTTGAGATTATTTCTCTTAATTGGGATGGGGTGATTTCTAGCAGGATGTGATGTTGACCCACATGGTATTGTGGTGAGATGGCTTAGCCGATCGGGCCGAGATTGAATGCCATGACCCGCACATGGTGGTGTTATGATTGGATGTCTTGGGGTGAGACGACTTAGTCGATCAGGTTGAAATAGGACTTCGATCTGAAAGCATGATGGTGTATCGGTGTTAAAGATTTCCCAACTTAATAATATCGATATTCACTTGAAATATTATCTTTCTCTTAACTTGATGCTTTATCATTGTTTGAGGTTCTCATTGATTCTATGTTTCTTTTTCTTTGTAACATTTCTCAACTAATTAAGAGGGTGTTTAGTCTTACAGACTATTAATATTTCATATGTACTAACGTCCCTTTTTCAGGGGCGCTGCATCTTTAATGGATGCAGGTAGTTCCACAGCAGGCGATATCGATTAGTGGTAGCATACACCCTCTTCTAAGCTAACTTGGTGAGCCTCGTTTCATAACGGGGTCTTGTATCTTTTACTCCTTTTGTATAGTATTTTGAGGTATAGACAGGTCCTTGTTTCTGGCACCATCACATTAATCTTTGTATCTATTAGAGGCTCCGTAGACATAGTGTTGGTTGTATCGTAATTTTGGAAAGTTGAACTAGAAATGTTGTATATGTATCACATGTTTCCACTCCTAAACTATGAATGTATAATGTATTTTGGGAATCCCAAATGAAATAACTAATGGTAATGAAATTTAAATTGTTTATGAAATCCTCTCATTGCTCAATGGATGGTGTGCATCTTCTCTTTATTCATGGGTAAGGTTGGGTAGAAGGCATCAAGTAGGCTTGCTTGATTGTGTTATCTCAGTTAAGAACTAGTTGCGCTCCCCAAGGTAAGGGCATGAGAAGCTTGGTATCAAAGCCTAAGGTTTTAACGTGTCCTAGGATGTCTGGGAGCCGCTCCTAGTAGAGTCCTTCTTATCGGTGTGTTTTCAACCACATCTATAATTCAGAGTCTACTTGGAGATTTAGGAATGCTATCCTTCTTTGATGTTCTAGGTTGTGTGATAGAGCTAATTGTAAGAATGTTCCTCCTTTAATCGTGTATTGTTCTAATTTTTCGTATATGGTACCCAAGAAGAAGGCGAGAACTAGCCAAAGAGCCAATGCCAC
Organism: Nicotiana tabacum; assembly: GCF_000715075.1. Classification (NCBI taxonomy): domain Eukaryota; kingdom Viridiplantae; phylum Streptophyta; class Magnoliopsida; order Solanales; family Solanaceae; genus Nicotiana; species Nicotiana tabacum. The sequence continues at coordinate 75,600,614 of NC_134084.1, read as the reverse complement.
CTTGGGAGTTGCAGTTGATCCTAGCAAAAACGTTGTCTGATTCTATTACTCCTACTCAAACTGCACCAATCCCTACTCCTACCGAGGGTGCAGCTCTTCCACCTCCAACAGATACTTCGGATCCACCACCACTCCTAGCTTCCGGTCTAGTGTTTCTGATGAGGACCTTAGGGGAGCCATACAGATGTTGGCTCGGATAGTGGCTTCTTTTGCCCGAAGATTGATTGTTGCACCTACTTCTTCCATCTAGACAAGGGATTATTCTAGCTCCGGGTGAACATGTTTCTACTATTGGATCCTCCAGTATTCACAAACACTGATCCTGAGAAGGATCTCCAAGACTTTATTGATGAGATGCACAAGGCTCTTCGAGTTATGCGTTCTTGTCCAAGTATGCCATCTACATGTTGCCCAATATGGAGGCTAGAGTGCGCCGGTTTGTGCAGGGCCTTTGCCCCTTGGTTATTAATGAGGCCTCTACAGCTACCTTGAATTCTAATATGAACTATAGGAAGTTGGTGGAATTTGTTCAAGCCACATAGACCTGAAAATTTATGGCTAAAATAGAGCGAGAAGGTAGCAAAAAGGCTCGGTACGCAGGCAACTTCGGTGGTTCTTCCAATTGTGGTAGTGGTGGGAGATTAGCGTTTAGGGATGATCATCTAGGCCATCCTTGTCCATCCCTCAGTCTTCAGTCAGTGCACCGCCATCAGGGCCTGGTCATTAGTAGTGGAGCAGCTTCAGGCACAATTAGGTTAATAGGAGATCCTACCAGTAGGGTTGGTCTGGAGGGAGACTCCAGCAGCAGCGGAGGCCTCCATACCCTAGGTGTGGGAAGATGTATTTTGGGGCCTACTACATGGACCAACCCATATGATATGGGTGCAGTATTAGGGGTCACATTCAGAGAGATTGTCGTTCGTCCCATCAAAGTATGGGCATGGGTACGACACAACCAGCTATCTCTACACCTACTACATCTGCAGCACCTCCTCCAGCACGAGGCACTCTAGCATCCGCAGGGCGTGGTGTAGCTAGGGGTGGTGCACGAAGTTTGGGAGGACCCAGCCGATTCTATGCTATGAGCGGTCGCCAGAGATGAGAGGCTTCTCCATGTGTTGTCACAGGTATATTAACGGTCCAATCTCATGATGTTTATGCTCTCATAGATCCTAGTTACACTTTGTCCTATGTTGCTCTAGTATTCGGGATAGAACCAAAATAGCTCCAAGTGTCATTCTCTGTATCTACTACAGTTGGTGAGCCTATTGTGGTTGAACGGGTTTATAGGGATTGTGTTGTCACTGTGCGTGGTCGAGACACCACGGTCAATCTCATTAAATTGGGATGGTCAATTTTGATGTGATAATGGGGATGGACTGGCTTTATTCATGTTTTGCCAAGCTTGATTGCCGAACCAGAACTGCTAGGTTTGAATTTCCAAATGAGCCAATTATTGAGTGGAAGGGGGATGATGTAGTACCAAAGGGTAGGTTTATTCTTACTATAAGGCAGCAAAGATGATCAACAGGGGGTATATTTATCATTTGGTCCGGGTTACGGACATCGATTGTAAGACACCTACATTTGAGTATGTGTCACTTGTGAATGAAATTTCAAAGGTCTGTCGTGATGAGCTTCCTGGGATCCTACCAGATAGGGAGATTGATTTGGGTTCGATGTGATGCTAGACATACAACCTATATCCATTCCACTCTACATAATGGCACCGATAGAATTGAAGGAACTAAAGGAGCTTTTGAAGGATTTGCTAGAGAAGGATTTTATTGGGCCAAGCGTGTTACCTTGGGGCACACCGATTTTCTTTGTAAGAAAGAAAGATGGTTCACTGAGAATGTGTATTGACTATCGGCAGCTCAACAAGGTCACGATCAAGAATAAGTACCCACTGCCAAGGATAGATAACTTGTTTGACAAATTGCAGGGTGCTAAGTATTTCTCCAAAATTAATTCTTGGTCGAGGTATCACCAGTTGAAGATTAGGGATCAGGATGTTCAAAAATAACTTTCTAGACTGGATATGGGCACTTCGAATTTCTAGTAATGTCTTTTGGGCTAACGAATGCCCCGACAACTTTCATGGACCTTATGAACCGAGTCTTCAAGCATTTTCTTGACTCTTTCATAGTGTTCATTACATGCATGTATCAATAAAGGTGGTGGGGAAGTCATCAAACTACTACATGCATTTATCAATAAAGGTGGTGGGGAAGTCATTAAACTAATACGAGTAAGCTCTTTGTGTTGGGGTGAGGGAAATCCAATAAAAGAACCTTATAAACAAATTGCACACCTAGTGCTTGATAAAATGCTTAAATGAGCTAAACCACCCATGAATCTCTTCCTAACGATGGTTCAACTTTGTTATGTCTCTAATTAGATTGAAGTCACTAGGAGTTTTGGAATGTTGTAGTAACCTAAGTAAAGCTCAAGCGAGGTATGATGGCTAAACTTCTCTTGTAGAGTCGAATTCCATGATGTTCTCGTAAGATTCAAGTATGATTGGCTCAAGTTCCTAGTTCCCATGTTCCGAGCCATTTCGAGTATATTCAGTTATTCCAAATAAGTATTGTGTCGAAAATTATATGCTCAAAATGTGTTTTATTTGCTTCTGTCATATTATACTCTCCTTCGGGAATGTATTCAAGTATGGATTACGTATCATAATGTTATGACTTCAATTCATGTTTGAAATGCAAGTTTATTATGCTTAATTTTAGGAAGACAACTCAATGTGCTTATGATTCCTATTGTTCATACACATACTAAAAGTCTTGATTTCAAATGCTCTTATTGTTGATAACCTATGATGATGCTTGAAAGTGAAAGAAGTGAATATGAGACATAAAATATGCTAAGAATGAAAATTACACCTGTGGCTAATAGTACCAATGAAATGAAATAAATGTATGAAAGATTACAAAATGAGTTGTAAATTCATGATATAATAGATGTGTTCGGAGTATCGTCTATTCACTGAGGAAGAGTAGGTTGAAATGACCTAACCTCAAAATTACACGTGCCGTTGTAGGAGTGATTGAGGGGCAAATCCCTGTGATTGATATGTTGAGATTATTCACCTAATTGGGATGAGATTGATATGTTGAGATTATTCCCCTTAATTGGGATGAGATGATTGCTAGCAAGATGTGATGTCAACCCATGCGGCATTGTGGTGAGACGGCTTAGCCATCGAGCCAAGATCGGACGCCATATCGTGCACATGGTGGTGTTGTGACTGGATGTCTTGGGGTAAGACGGCTTAGCCGATCGGGTCGAGATCGGACTCCATGCTGAAAGCACGATGGTGTATCGGTACTAAAGATCTCCCAACTTAATAATATCTTTATTCACTTGAAATAATATCTTTCCCTTAACTTGACGCTTTATCATTGTTTGAGGTTCTTATTGATTTTATTATTTCTTTTTCCTTCTACTGTTTATCGATTCATTAAGAGGGTGTTTAGTCTTACATACTAGTACTATTCCATGTGCACTAAAGTCGCTTTTGCCGGAGGTGCTATATCTTTAATGGATGTAGGTTATTCCACAACAGGTGGCATCGATCAGTGATAGCGGTACACCATCTTCTCGGTTGACTTGGTGAGCTCCGTTTCATATTGGGGTCATGTGTAATAACCTAAAATTAATTGTATCCTATTAATAATGGGATTGGAGAATTAATTATTATTTATAATTATTGGGTCAAATAATATGCTAGCGGAAGAGAATTTAATTATAATACATAAAGTATTGTATTAAATAAGTGGCTAGTGGCAAAAAAAATTTTGTTTAGAAAAATATAAATAAGATTATTAATAAAAAGAAAAAGTGGGCCAAGCCCATTCTTTTGCTGCTGCACGTTGTGATGGACAAGGATTAGTAAAAGAGGGTAGTTTTGATTTAGTTCCTTAAGAGAATACCACTAGTATATTATTTGGAGACTAGTGACGGCACATTCCGGGGAAAACTAAAGCCTAACCTTGTGAGGAATATTTTGTGGGGAGAAGATCCAAGTGTTCAGGTAATATGTCTATGTCCCAACAAGTGTGTATAGAATATTAATGGTGGCAATGATTGGTAAATATTGGAATTAGACATGAAAATTTTAATTTTGGAAGGGAGATGTTATGAAAACAAAACAAATCCTCAATAAGCCTTCGGTTTCTGTAATTTTTAAGGGACATAAGATTAACTAATCATATAGTAATGATTGAAAAGTAAAACTTTTATTAGCATAATGATTAAGTAATAACTGATTGTTAGTGGTTTGACAAAATATTTAAAAATTTCAAGTTTGAGTAATCTGATATGGAAGAAGGTTTCTACTGCCACAATTGATCTCTTTGATAGTTTTTAATTTAGGACATAATGATAGGGAGACATATGATTGTATAATAATGAGGATGGCATATGAAATTTATACAATAAGAAAATGGTGAATTTCTAGCATAAACGTAGTGATTCAAAACTGTAAGTGCATTTCGGAAGTCACCGTTTCCGATAAAATTTTGCACATGTGCTTCGTTTGGAAATTAATTGTATACGGATTTTTTGTATACGGATTTTTATTAATTAGACCGAGGGTTGACCTTAATTTTTGAATTTTTCTAAAGTTGTGAAAATTATTTATTTAGATTAATTAGGACGTGTTATTCAATATTTTGGATAGATTGAGGTCATTAGAGGCCGTTGGTTAGTGTTCTAGGCGTTGCAAAGTTTGGGAATTTCCTATAAGCGAGGTAAGTGAGACTTTAAGCTTTGATGCTTGCTTTTCTAAAACCCGTTTTGAAATGTGTTTTCTTGCCTAATCCATGTGTTGGGACAAACGTGCGCTTGGCAAAATCGGTGGTCTTAGACTAGCTGCAATATATTATTTTATAAAAAAATTATTATTTTTTAAGTTGTTTGATAGTGTGATACGGTTGTGCGCCAGAGATTGAGTTTTATAGTTTGATTCGGATGTGTGCCATGATGTTGAGTTTGATACGGCTGTGCGCCATGATGTTGAGGCATTGTGTATGCCTTTGTACATCACCCGAGCATTGTGTATGCTCTGTTGCATATTTGAGGTATTGTGGTGCCGTTGTGGGCTCATAGACGTGTTGGTAGATTTCTTTCACTGCAATTATGACAAGTCCTTAGTGGGGGTACTCTTGTTGGTTAATTCTTATTAACTCTGTTGATACACATATATTGAGTTACTGTATAATTATCATATTTACTATATCATTCGTGTTGTGATGTGCTTGTATTTTCTAACACTTGATTCAAAGGTATTTAAAGTGGCGGGTCGAGGATTTTACTGGGTTATATTTATGTATAACTCACTACTTACCTGCATCTCTATGCAGATACCGTTGCGGAAGATAGAGTTAGTGGCTGACGAGTCTGTTTTAGTGGATCTTATTGCTGAAGTGAGCTACCGCATTGTTCGTGGAAGCTTTCGTTTCATTTTAGTCTAGTTCGTGTTAGTTATTTCCTTTTTCTTCGGGGTTTACATACCTATAAGTAAAACCCATATTACTTTGTTAGATGCTCCATGGTCTTAGAGTGGGATTTGGGCTAGAGTTTTATATATTGAGTGATTGTTGATTTTTCTATCAATTGACTAAGGTATTAGGTGACAGTTATTTCGTCTTTAATTATTAATAATACTTTTAGCTCTGCACTTAATTATTCTCTCATTGTTCGAGTAAATGGCTAAATGTTTGAGAAAGGGGTTTGCCTGGCAGGTGGGGTGTTAGCTGGGTGCTAGTCACATCTAGGAAGTAGTTTGGGACGTGATAACGTTGGTATCAGAGCATAGGCTTTAGGTCCCGGGTCATGGAGCAGTGTTTAGTAGAGTCTTATTCATGGGTATGTAGGCGCCCATACTTATGATCTTGAGGCTACTGAACATTTAGGATGTTTTTCTTTTTTTCATTCCTCATTCATGCACTAAGCTGGATCGAGATCGAGTTTATTCTTATGATGTTCCCTTAACAAATGGATAGGCCGTGTGTATCCTCCGATACTGGACGACACAACTTACTTGAATGTTTTAATATCATATGTATGACAAAGAGTGGCCTTGAGTACATAGTATAATGTGTGCATTGACTTTAGTTGAGAATGGATGAGTTGTAATTATTCGGGATAGCTTTATTTATAAAGTAACCTCTATTAAAAAAAATTATTATAAAAAAAATAACTTTCAGGAGTTAGTCAAAATTTTTAACATTGATAATCTGTGTGAATGGTAGGTTGGCCTAAGGAGATGATTTTCTTCTGAGAGCGAATTATTCAATATTCGAGTTTGTGAATACGACCCCCAATTATGAGTTTGATAAGGAGAAAAAAGAGTTGCGCAAAAATGTAAGAAGTGTAATAGATTAGCCATATTCAGGTTGTCAGGCTGGGTGGTGAAATATATTTTGAGGAAAGTGGTTAAACAATTTACTAAACTTCATGCCTCTTGAAGAGAGTTGATAGTATTAGTAATCTCGTGATAGTGATGTTATACGTGTGATTTTGGAATAAGCATACATAACCCCAGTTTATTGAGTATAAGTATGAAAGTGGGACTATATAATGTAAAACTTGTTAATAGTGATGGCTCGTGGATGAATGCTAGCTTGTGAGAGAAAATAAGACTTAAGTATATAGTTTAATGCACTAACATAGTAAGAGATTGAGTATCAAACTTAGAATAGTGCTATGATCAGCTATTAAAGTAAGGGTAAGACGTGGAATATTGTGACAGCCAAAAAACAATCTGTCACCAATTTTTTTTTATCAGTTCACACGATTTTATTAACATACATTGTGTTCGGTATAAAATATATTTGAGGAAGATGAGCAACATATTATAAGATGATACAATATATAATGATAAAGAGGGGATCTGGTTACTTAGATGTATTTGTAGTTTAAACCCAAGTAAGGAAGTCTACTATGGATGACCGATATATCTGATATATGTGGATACAATTTAGATTTGTGAGTACTTACGAACTTTTTATAACTTAGCATGATTAACTTGAGGTTATCTTGATGTTGGATTGGATGACTTCATATTTCTTATGCTTGCTTCCCATGAAAAGACTGTCGATTTTGTTTTTCTCCGGTTGAGCCTAGTACAAAGATTCACTTGGTATACCTATAGGGCCTCATCAGCAAATGATCTATACGTGATAAGTGAGTAGTATGCATTGTATTACTATAACTTGGGATTCTGTAGTTGAATACCTGACTATAGAGTTAGTCTTTGTTATTAAGGAATCTTTCAAATGTATTTCAGGGACTTATCGAGTGTACCAATTATTGAGGAGATAGACTTGGGTATTAATATATTTCTAGAAACTTAGTCTATTTTTACTTTATATTTTAGAATGGATCGTGGGGTTAATGCCAAAAAAAATAGTTGCAAAATTTCGGGGTTAAGAGGTCACCATACCAGGTATATTGTTTTTGAGGTGCTGAAGTTCTGTTGGTTTAAAAAGATGATGGAGTTATGCATTGGTTTATCGATAATTAACAGATAACTTAGAGTGTCATAAAGGGCAAGTATCTTTTTTCATACATAGATGATTTGTACCCTCAGTTACAAGGTATTATCTCAAATTCTAAGATAGAGTTGTGACCCATATACAATAAGAGAAAGATAAAAGAGTTATATATTTCAAAGAACATATTCCAAGACTTGTTACGGCTTGTGGATATTTGATGATATTTTTTTTTTGCATAGTGGAAGATGCTAATAATTTACATGGGCTAAATAAACTAAATATTTAATTTTTTCTTTGCCTTCTAATTATTATGTTCGTTATGTCACATGAGAATAATTTGGGGAGTTGATAAGAGCATATACAGCGGCTGAGGAAGGTCCTATCGACATCATGATAATACAACTTAAATACAGAAGGCTAGAAGCATAAACTTAATTTTTTTTGTTTAAGTCTTGTGGGGTCTAATAAAAATGGTGATAAGTGAAATAGTATTAAGCCTACTAAGAAACTAGTATATCTGACATTATAGCAGTCTTTGTTCGAGCGAACAAGTTATCCAGTACAAAAGTCCTAAATTTATTAGGGCTAGTGATCAGCTTTTACAGATGAAAACTACTTGACAGAGAATAAAGAGAATGCTATAACTAAAGAGTTGATGTGGTTACACCCTAGTAATTGATTTGAGGAAATTTGCATTCGAGGAGATACATGTTTATGATATTAAGTACCTTCGAGATCCACAAATAGACATTGAGATTAGAAAAAGAGAGCTAACAACGGCAGAGGGTGATATGAGACATCATAGATGTCGCTTCTTCACATTTGAACTATTCATATGTTAAATGTGAGTGTTAGAGACTCAGAAATTTACTGCAAACATGGTTGCTTATGAGAGAAATTGAAGATAGATAATTGTAAGGTTTATAGTTAGTCTACAAATTGGTTGAGTTAGTTGTGATCCTTGTTTAGGCGATTGTGATAGGCTCTGTAAGATCATGCACCTGATTCTATCTAAATTGCTTATACAATATACTGAATTTTGTAGCAGTCTGTGCGAGAGATAGTGCAATGGAAAGAGATGCTCGTATTGTTATGCATGACAAGAGTAATAGTACATGTAACATCAATGTAGGTGTGTGTGTATGTTTTCCAGCGGCACCGTGCGTAAGAGTGTCATGAAGGGGTGTATGGATTTGTTCCATTGCCGCCGTGTGAGAGAGATATGTAGGAGTATTTGAATGTGTTCCAGCAATGTTGTATGTAAAATTTGTGGACGTGTTTTACTATAGGAATGTGTTTGTGGTGCTTGGATGTGTTCCAGCGTAATGGAGGTGTGAGAGAATATAAACATCCAATCCAACACTAGCTGTCTAGATATTACCTAGTGAGTAATTCATGATCGGTAGCTTTTAGTCAAGGTCCTACATAATAAAAGTTACTAACTCGATATGATATCTTATCGTTTGAATATGGGACAACTTCAAACAATATAGGGTAGATAAGGGGTTCATGAAAGGGAAAAAAATAGTTTGAAGGTTTCTCTCATGAAAGAGGTTATAATATGTCGTATAAATTATACGTTCATGACCATAGACATATAATTCATCTCGAGGAAGTGAAACGAATTGAAAAATATGACTTACGGGGAAGGTTCAATATCTAATGTTGATAGACTAGTGTGATAGCTAAGCTCGAAGAAGGTTGCTTAAGTGAAAATATTGTGGCGTATATTCAATTCAGAAAGCTAAGTGAGAGTACGAGAAAAACATGCGAAGCATGTGCCGTAGTTATTTGAGAAACTAGGTATACGTTGTAACTCGTTCGAGGACGAACACTCGTGTAAGTGGGAAAGAATGTAATAACCTAAAATTAATTATATCCTATTAATAATGGGATTGGAGAATTAATTATTATTTATAATTATTGGGTCAAATAATAAGCTAGCAGAAGAGAACTTAATTATAATACATAAAGTATTGTATTAAATAAGTGGCTAGTGGCTAATTTTTTTTTTTAAAAAAAAACTATAATTAAGATTATTAATAAAAAGAAAAAGTGGGCCAAGCCCATTCTTTTGCTGCTGCACGTTGTGATGGACAAGGATTAGTAAAAGAGGGTAGTTTTGATTTAGTTCCTTAAGAGAATACCACTAGTATATTATTTGGAGACTTGTGACAGCACATTCCGGGGAAAACTAAAGCCTAACCTTGTGAGGAATATTTTGTGGGGAGAAGATCCAAGTGTTCAGGTAATATGTCTATGTCCCAACAAGTGTGTATAGAATATTAATGGTGGCAATGATTGGTAAATATTGGAACTAGACATGAAAATTTTAATTTTGGAAGGGAGATGTTATGAAAAGAAAACAAATCCTCAATAAGCCTTCGGTTTCTGTAATTTTTAAGGAACATAAGATTAACTAATCATATAGTAATGATTGAAAAGTAAAACTTTTATTAGCATAATGATTAAGTAATAACTGACTGTTACAACTTGTTTGGATGGTTGTTACATATCATTTCATAATGTATCGTATCGTATTATATTGTATAGTACTGTATCGTTTGATGAATACAATGTTTGGATGGATTGTGTCGTTTTGCCGTCGTTTCATGGTATCATGCACCAGTAATATGATGAATAAACTTGTAATATTATAAAGAAAAATTATGAGATGGTATATAAAAAGGTAGGGTAAATGATAAAATGAAATTATTTAACAATAATGAAGGGTGAGATTGAGAGAAAAACACAAAGAAACGATGCGACCACACCAAATCGGTCGTTACATAAAGTGACACATTTCATCGTTACGTAACGACAGATTTAACGATACGATACAATAAAATTTAAGTAACAATCAAAACAAACATTGTATTTAAAGTAACAGTACGATACGATACAACTGGTAACAACCATCCAAACAAGCTGTTAGTGGTTTGACAAAATATATAAAAATTTCAAGTTTGAGTAATCTGATATGGAAGAAGGTTTCTACTGCCACAATTGATCTCTTTGATAGTTTTAAATTTAGGACATAATGATAGGGAGACGTATGATTGTATAATAATGAGGATGACATATGAAATTTATACAGTAAGAAAATGGTGAATTTCTAGCATAAACGTAGTGATTCAAAACTGTAAGTGTATTCGGAAGTCACCGTTTACGATAAAATTTTGCACATGTGCTTCGTTTGGTATTTAATTGTATACGGACTTTTATTAATTAGACCGAGGGTTGACCTTAATTTTTGACTTGTCTTAAAGTTGTGAAATTATTTATTTAGACTAATTAGAATGTGTTATTCAATATTTTGGATAGATTGAGGTCATTAGAGACCGTTTGGCTGGTGTTCTAGGCGTTGCAAAGTTTGGGAACTTCCTATAAGCGAGGTAAGTGAGACTTTAAGTTTTAATACTTGATTTTCTAAAACCCGTTTTGAAATGTGTTTTCTTGCCTAATCCATGTGTTGGGACAAGCGTGCGCTTGACAGAATCGGTGGTCTTAGACTAGTCGCTATATATTATTTTATAAAAAAAATTATTGTTTTTTAAGTTGTTTGATAGTGTGATATAGGTTGTGCACCATGAGATTGAGTTTTATAGTTTGATTCGGCTGTGAGCCATGGTGTTGAGTTTGATACGGCTGTGCGTCATAATACTGAGTTTATACGGCTGTGCGCCATGATATTGAGTTTGATACGGTTGTGCGCCATAATGTTGAGTTTGATACGGCTGTGCGCTATGATGTTGAGTTTGATACGGCTGTGCGCCATGATGTTGGGGCATTGTGTATGCCTTTGTACATCACCCGAGCATTGTGTATGCTCTGTTGTATATTTGAGGCATTGTGGTGCCTTTGTGGACTCGTAGACGTGTTGGTAGATTTCTTTCACTGCAATTATGACAAGTTCTTAGTGGGGTTCTCTTGTTGGTTAATTCTTATTAACTCTGTTGATACACATATATTGAGTTACTGTATAATTATCATATTTATTGTATCATTCGTGTTGATGTGTTTGTATTTTCTAACACTTGATCCAGAGGTATTTGAAGTGGCGGGTCGAGGATCTTACTGGGTTATATTTACGTATAACTCACTACTTACCTGCATCTCTATGCAGATACCATTGCGAAAGATAGAGTTAGTGGCTAACGAGTCTGTTTGAGTGGATCCTATTGCTGAGGTGAGCTACCGCATTGTTTGTGGAGGCTTTCGTTTCATTTTAATCTAGTTCGTGTTAGTTATTTCCTTTTTCTTCGGGGTTTACATACCCGTAAGTAAAACCCATATTACTCTGTTAGATGCTCCATGGTCTTAGAGTGAGATTTGGGCTAGAGTTTTATATATTGAGTGATTGTTGATTTTTCTATCAATTGACTAAGGTATTAGGTAACAGTTATTTCGTCTTTAATTATTAATAATACTTTTAGATCTGCACGTTATTATTCTCCCATTGTTCGAGTAAATGGCTAAATGTTTGAGAAAAGGGTTCGCCTGGCAGGTAGGGTGTTAGCTGGGTGCCAGTCATATCTATGGGGTAGTTTGGGACGTGACATCATGTATCTTTTGCTCCTTTTGTATAGTATGAAATCCTCTCATTATTCAACGAATGGTATGCATATTTTCTTTATTCATGGGTAAGGTTGGGCAGAGAGAATCAAGTAGGCTTGCTTTATTGGTTATCTCGGTTGAACGTCAGTCGCTCTCCCCAAGGTCGGGGCATGACAGTAACAACGAAGGCATAGATTAGTAATTAAAACAATGCAGCAAATCACATATAATTCATGACACATACAAGAAGTCACAAATTGTTCCAACACAAAGAAATGCAACAAGAGCCTCATCGATGTACCACATATCATAATCTCATATCATCCTTATGTCTCCATGTGAGCTTCACATTTATAACATTTTTTTCGAAATAGCTTCATGTGCTTTATCCCCTTATCTTGCCACGTGTGTATTATAATGAAGTATTTTCCCTTACTTGCACAATGTGCACAAGCCCCCCCATCTCGCCGTATGCGCATCAATATACACACACCACCCTTATGTCATCGCATGCGTATCCCAATCACAATACACAATCAACCTCACACCACGTGCTCATATGCCACAACATTTATAAAAACAACAATACCAATGCCACAACATTTCTCACAACAATACCAATTCCACAATAATATATAGCACACGACTGAACAACAAGGTGTACAATAGTGTAGCAACCCGACCGGTTATTTTGAGCTTTAGCGTGTTGTTCAACGATTTGAGGCCTTGAGTAACTTCACATCATGTATTATGACTAGTACGCATAGTCAGAATTGAATTTCGGGAAGTTCGGGGTTGATTCAGATGGAAAAATTCTCATTTCAAAAGCTTTAAGTTGGACGAGTTAACACCACAAGCTTTAAGAAAACCTAGAATTTGGTGTTTTTGAATTTTGACCATGAAATTGGACATGGAATTAGGAATGAATTATATATCTGAGTTTGTGGTGTTATGGGTAAAGTTTATCTTCGATAATTTTCGGGATCCAGGCACGTGGGCCTGAGGGTTGACTTTATTGTCTTTTCGAGCTGCGTTGGGAATTGTTATAAATTGATTTATTATGAGTATTAGAGTATATTTTTATTGGTTTGCACATAGTTTGACTAGTTTCGGAGCGACGAGCATCGGTTTGAGGTGTTAGATTGGCATTGGAGCCGGTTGTGGAACTTCGGAGCGATATAAGTCTCCTGTCTATCCTTGTGATGGGGAAAACTACCCCTAGGTGAGGTGATTGTTATGTGTCAATAGCTGTGGGTGCTACGTACGCACAAGATGACGAGAGTCTGTACATAATTAAAGCATGTTTATGTCCGGGTAGACTTAGGACTTTATCATGTAATATTTGAATTATTTGAACTTATTCTGCTGGATTAATCGATCGAATTTATAAATTGAAATTGATTTAGAAATACATGTATATATATTAGGCCGAGCCTTATCACCTTGAGTTGTTGGCAAGTTATATAAGAAACACTTTATACTCACGTACTGTATTGTAGGCACGTATCTTATAATGCGATAAGTTACTTCCTTTCTTGTGGAGTAGGCCGAACGCCTCGGTAGTATAACAGATGCATCTATGGTTCGTTCCGCTCGACCCTAGGCAATGTACACATTATTCTGGATCGGGCCATATGACCTCAGTATAATCGTGCATTATATCACTAGTAGTCAGAATGTTCACGAGATTATCCTTCCACTGATGCCCGACACTTTATATGGTGTTTCCTTATCCGTTTGTTATTGGCACTTGATATTTCTGAGTTGTTGAGATAGAATACGAGATTGAGAGATTGATATCATTTAAAGAAACTTTGGATGATTGTGTTAGTTACAAATTTACCTCACTACTACTGTTGTGCTTCTTATCTATTTATGATTTACCATATTGATTTATTGGACCACTAATAAGTGTAGATGTCGACCCTTCGTCACTACTTCTCCGGGTTTAGGCTAGATATTTACTAGGTACGCGTTGATTTATGTACTCATGCTGCACTTCTACACTAAATGTATAGGATTTGACAGGTTCATTTGGTGATTATTCTTGTGCATGCATGTATCAATAAAGTGGTGGGGAAGTCATTGAACAAATACTAGTAATCTCTTGGTGTTGGATTGGCAGTGGGGTGAGGGAAATCCCACAAAAGAACCTTATAACAAAAATGCACACCTAGTGCTTGATAAAATGCTTAAATGAGCTAAACCCATGAATCGCATGCTAACTATGGTTCAACTTTATTATGTCTCTAATTAGATTGAAGTTGCTAGGAGTTACGGAACATTGTAGTAACCTAAGTAAAGCTCAAGCGATGTATGATGGCTAAACTTCTTTTGTAAGGTTAAATTCCATGATGTTCTCGTAAGATTCAAGTATGATTGGCTGAAGATCCTAATTCCCATGTTCCGAGTCATTTTGAGTATATTCAGTTATTCCAAATAAGCATTGTATCGAAAATTATATGCTCAAAATGTGCTTCATTTGGTTCTCTCATGTTATGTCTCCTTCGAGAATGTATTCAAGTATGGATTATATATCATAATGTTATGACTTCAGTTCATGTTTCAAATACAATTTTATTATGCTTAATTTAGGGAAGACAACTCAATGTGCTTAAGATTCCAATTGTTCATATACATACTAAAAGTCTTGATTTCAAGTGCTCTTATTATTGATAACCTATGATGATGCTCGAAAGTGAAAGAAGCGAATACGAGATATAAAATGTGGCCATCGTGCCAAGAATGAAAATTACACTTGTGGCCAATAGTGCCAATGAAATGAAAAAAATGTGTGAAAAATTATTAGTGGAGTTGTAAATTCATTGTATAATTGATGTGTTGGGAGTATCTTCTAGTCACCAAGGAAGGGTAGGTTGAAACGAACTAACCCCGAAACACGTGCGGGTGTAGGAGTGATTGATGGGTAAATCCCCATGATTGATGTGTTGAGATTATTTCACTAATTATGATGAGATTGATGTGTTGAGATTATTCCTCTTAATTGGGATGAGGTGATTTCTAGCAGGATGTGATGTTGACCCACATGGTATTGTGGTGAGACGGCTTAGCCGATCGGGCCGAGATCGGATGCCATGACCCGCACATGGTGGTGTTATGATTGGATGTCTTGGGGTGAAACAACTTAGCCGATCGGGTTAAGATAGGACTTCGTTCTGAAAGCATAGTGGTGTATCGGTATAAAAGATCTCCCAACTTAATAATATTGATATTCACTTGAAATATTATCTTTCTCTTAACTTGATGTTTTATCATTGTTTGAGGTTCTCATTGATTCTATGTTTCTTTTTCCTTGTAACATTTCTCGACTAATTAAGAGGGTGTTTAGTCTTACAGACCATTCAGGGGCACTGCATCTTTAATGGATGCAGGTGGTTCCACAGCAGGCGACATCGATTAGTGGTAGCGGTACACCCTCTTCTCAGCTAACTTGGTGAGCCTCGTTTCATATTGGGGTCTTGTATCTTTTTCTCCTTTTGTATAGTATTTTGAGGCATGGCCAGGTCCTTGTTTCTGGCACCATCACATTACTCTTTGTATCTATTAGAGGCTCCGTAGATATAATGTTGGTTGTATCGTAATTTTGGAAAGTTAAACTAGAAATGTTGTATATGTATCACATATTTCCACTCCTAAACTATGAATGTATAATGTATTTTGGGAATCCCAAATGAAGTAACTAATGGTAATGAAATTTAAGTTGTTTATGAAATCCTCTCATTGCTCAATCGATGGTGTGCATCTTCTCTTTATTCATGGGTAAGGTTGAGTAGAAGGCATCAAGTAGGCTTGCTTGACTGGGTTATCTCAGTTAAGCACTAGTCGCGCTCCCCAAGGTAAGGGCATGACAAGCTTGGTATCAAAGATAAGGTTTTAAATTGTCCTAGGATGTCTCAGACCCGTGTCTAGTAGAGTCCTTCTTATCAGTGTGTTGTCGACCACATCTATAATTAGGAGGCTACATGGGCATTTAGGAATAATATCCTTCTTTGATGTTATAGATCGTACAATAGAGCTGATTGTAAGACTGTTCCTCCTCTAACTCGTGCAAGTGCTCTAATTTTCAGTATATGGCGCCCAAGAAGAAGGCAAGAAATAGCCAAAGAGGTAATGCCACCTTGGGAGTTGCAGTTGACCCCAGCTACTACACTGCCTGATTCTACTACTCCTACTCAGACTGCACCAATCCCTACTCCTACCGAGGGTACAGCTATTTCACCTCCGGTCCCGGTGTTTCCACCACCAGTTCTCAG
Source organism: Nicotiana tabacum (assembly GCF_000715075.1). Classification (NCBI taxonomy): domain Eukaryota; kingdom Viridiplantae; phylum Streptophyta; class Magnoliopsida; order Solanales; family Solanaceae; genus Nicotiana; species Nicotiana tabacum. The sequence continues at coordinate 75,584,272 of NC_134084.1, read as the reverse complement.
CTTCCGGTCCAGTGTTTCTGATGGTGACCTTAGGGGAGCCATACAGATGTTGGCTCAGATAGTGGCTTCTCATGCCCGAAGATTGAATGTTGCACCTACTTCTTCCATCTATCCAGTGGATTATGCTAGCTCCTGGGTGAACATGTTTCTACTATTGGATCCTCCAGTATTCATGAACACTGATCCTAAGGAGGATCCCCAAGACTTTATTGATGAGATGCATAAGGCTCTTCGAGTTATGCGTGCTTGTCCAAGTATTCCATCTACATGTTGCCCAATATGGAGGCTAGAGTGTGCCAGTTTGTGCATGGACTTAGCCCCTTGGTTATTAATGAGGCCTCTACAGCTACCTTGAATTCTAATATGAACTATGGGAAGTTGGTGGAATTTGCTCAAGCCACATAGACCTAAATATTGATGGCCAAAATAGAGCGAGAAGGTAGCAAAAAGGCCCGGTCCGAAGGCAACTTCGGTGGTTCTTCCAATTGTGGTAGTGGTGGGAGATTAGCGTTTAGGGATGATCATCTAGGCCATCCTTGTCCATCCCTCAGTCTTCAGTCAGTGCACTGCCATTAGGGCCTGGTCAGCAGTAGTGGAGCTGCTTCAGGCCCAATTAGGTCAATAGGGGATCCTACCAGTAGGGTCAGTATAGTGCGAGACACCAGCAACAGCGGAGGCCTCCGTACCCTAGGTGTGGGAAGATGTATTTTGGGGCCTGCTACATGGACCAAACCGTATGCTACGTGTGCAGTATTAGGGCTCACATTCAGAGAGATTGTCGTTCGTCCCACCAAAGTATGGGAAGGGGTACGACACAGCCAGCTAGCGCTGCAGCTACTACATCTGCAGCACCTCCTCTAGCTTGAGACAATCCAGCACCCGTAGGGCGTGGTGCAGCTAGGGGTGGTGCACAGAGTTCGGGAGGACCCAACCATTTCTATACTATGAAGGGTCGCCAAAGTTCAGAGGCTTCTCTAGATATCGTCACAGGTATATTAACTGTCCAATATCACGATATTTATGCTCTCATAGATCCTAGTTCCACTTTGTCCTATGTGGCTCTAGTATTCGGGATAGAACCAAAATAGCTCCAAGAGTCGTTCTCTGTATCTACTATAGTTGGTGAGCCTATTGTGGTTGCGTAGGTTTATAGGGATTGTGTTGTCTTTGTGCGTGGTCGAGACACCATGGTCGATCTCATTAAATTAGGATGGTCAATATTGATGTGATAATGAGGATGGACTGGCTTTATTCATATTTTGCCAAGCTTGATTGCCGAACCAGAACTGCTAGGTTTGAATTTCCAAATGAGCCAATTATTGAGTGGAAGGGGGATGATGTAGTGATGAAGGGTAGGTTTTTTTCTTACCATAAGGAAGCAAAGATGATCAATAGGGGGTGTATTTATCATTTGGTTCGGGTTACGTACATCGATGCTAAGACACCTACATTTGAGTATGTGCCACTTGTGAATGAAATTTCAAAGGTCTTTCGTGATGAGCTCCCTGGGATCCCACCAGATAGGGAGATTGATTTGGGTTCGATGTGATGCCATACATGCAACCTATATCTATTCCACCCTACATAATGTCATCGATAGAATTGAAGGAACTAAAGGAGCTTTTGAAGGATTTGCTAGAGAAGGATTTTATTCGGCCAAGCGTGTCACCTTAGGGCACACCTATTTTCTTTGTAAGAAAGAAAGATGGGTCACTGAGAATGTGTATTGACTATCGGCAGCTCAACAAGGTCACGATCAAGAATAAATACCCACTGCTAAGGATAGATGACTTGTTTGACCAATTGCAGGGTGCTATGTATTTCTCCAAAATTAATTCATGGTCGAGGTATCACCAATTGAAGATTAGGGAGTAGGATATTCCAAAAATAACTTTCTGGACTAGATATAGGCACTTAAAATTTCTAGTAATGTCTTTTGGGCTAACAAATGCCCCAACAGTTTTCATGGACCTTATGAACCGAGTCGTCAAGCCTTTTTTCGGCTCTTTCATAGTGTTCATTACATGCAGGTATCAATAAATGTGGTGGGGAAGTGATCAAACTACTGCATGCATTTATCAATAAAGGTGGTGGGGAAGTCATTAAACTAATACGAGTAAGCTCTTGGTGTTGGGGTGAGGGAAATCCCATAAAAGAACCTTATAAACAAATTGCACACCTAGTGCTTGATAAAATGCTTAAATGAGATAAACCACCCATGAATCTCTTCCTAATTATGGTTCAACTTTGTTATGTCTCTAATTAGATTGAAGTCACTAGGAGTTTTGGAATGTTGTAGTAACCTAAGTAAAGCTCAAGCGAGGTATGATGGCTAAACTTCTCTTGTAGAGTCAAATTCCATGATGTTCTCGTAAGATTCAAGTATGATTGGATCAAGTTCCTAGTTCCCATGTTCCGAGCCATTTCGAGTATATTCAGTTATTCCAAATAAGCATTGTGTCAAAAGTTATATGCTCAAAATGAGTTTTCTTTTCTTCTCTCATATGATGCTCTCCTTCGAAAATGTATTCAAGTATGGATTATGTATCATAATGTTATGACTTCAATTCATGTTTGAAATGCAAGTTTATTATGCTTAATTTTGGGAAGACAACTCAATGTGCTTATGATTCCTATTGTTCATACACATACTAAAAGTCTTGATTTCAAATGCTCTTATTGTTGATAACCTATGATGATGCATGAAAGTGAAAGAAGTGAATATGAGACATAAAATATGCAAAGAATGAAAATTACACTTGTGGCTAATAGTACCAGTGAAATGAAAAGAATGTGTGAAAGATTACGAAATGAGTTGTAAATTCATGATATAATAGATGTGTTCAGAGTATCGTCTAGTCATTGAGGAAGAATAGGCTGAAATGACCTTACCCCGAAACTACACGTGCCAGTGTAGGAGTGATTGAAGGGCAAATCCCTGTGATTGATGTGTTGAGATTATTCACCTAATTAGGATGAGATTGATATGTTGAGATTATTCCCCTTAATTGGGATGAATTGATTTCTAGCAAAATGTGATGTCGATCCACACGACATTGTGGTGAGACGGCTTAGCCGTCGAGCCAAGATCAGACGGCATATCGTGCACATGGTGGTGTTATGATTGGATGTCTTGGGGTAATACGGCTTAGTCGATCGGGTCGAGATTGGACTCCATGCTGAAAGCACGATGGTGTATCGATACTAAAGATCTCCCAACTTAATAATATTTTTATTGACTTGAAATATTATTTTTCCCTTAACTTGATGCTTTATCATTGTTTGAGGTTCTTATTGATTTTATTATTTCTTTTTCCTTGTACTGTTTCTCGAATCATTAAGAGGTCTTTAGTCTTACATACTAGTACTCTTCCATATGTACTAAAGTCACTTTTGCCGGGGGCGCTACATCTTTAATGGATGTAGGTGGTTCCACGGCAGGTGACATCAATTAGTGATAGTGATACACCCTCTTCTCGGTTGACTTGGTGAGCCCCGTTTCATATTAAGGTCATGTATCTTTTGTTCCTTTTGTATAGTATTTTGAGGTATAGATGGGGCCTTGATGCCGGCACCATCACATTACTCTTTGTATCCATTAGAGACTCCGTAGACATAGTGTGAGTTGTATCGTGATTTTAGAAAGCTATGCTAGAAATGTTGTATGTGTATCACATGTTTCCACTCCTAAACTATGAATGGGTAATGTATTTTAGGAATCTCAAATGAAGTAACTAATGGTAATTAAATTGGTGTTGTTTATGAAATCCTCTTATTGTTCAACGAATGGTATGCATATTCTTTTTATTCATGGGTAAGGTTGGGCAGATAGAATTAAGTAGGCCTGCTTTACTGGTTATCTCGGTTGAACGTCAGTCGCTCTCCCCAAGGTCGGGGCATGATAGTAACAACGGAGGCACAGATTAGTAAATTAATACAATGCAGCAAATCACATATAATGCATGACACATACAAGAAGTCACAAATTGTTCCAACACAAAGAAATACAACAAGAGCCTCTTTGATGTACCACATATCATAATCTCATATCATCCTTATGTCTCCATGTGAGCTTCACATTTTAAACATTTTTTTCGAAATAGCTTCATGTGCTTTATCCCCTTATCTTGCCGCGTCTGCATCATAATGAAGTATTTTCCCTTACTTGCATAATGCGCATAAGCCCTCCCCCCATCTCGCCGTATGCGCATCAATATACACACCACCCTTATGTCATCACATGCGTATCCCAATCACAACACACAATCAACCTCACACCACGTGCTCATATGCCACAACATTTATCAAACAACAATACCAATGCCACAACATTTCTCACAACAATACCAGTTGCACAATAATATATAGCACACGACTAAACAACAAGGTGTACAATAGTGTAACAACCCGACCGGTCGTTTTGAGCTCTAGCGTGTCGTTCAACAGTTTGAGGCCTTGAGTAACTTCACTTCATGTATTATGACTGGTACGCATAGTCAGAATTGAATTTCGGGAAGTTCGGGGTTGATTCAGATGGAAATATTCTCATTTCAGAAGCTTTAAGTTGGATGAGTTGACTAATATTTGACTTTTGAGTAAACAACCACGGAATCAGAATTTGAAGGTTCCAATATGTTTGTATGATGATTTTTGACTTGTGCGTATGTTCAGGTTGAGTATCGGGTCCCCCGGGAGCATTACGGTGCTTATTATGGAAAGTTGACATTTTGAAGGTTTTACAATTTTCCTAAGTGTGGTTTGAGTTGGACATTGGTGATCTCGATATCCGTTTGGGGTTCCAAGCTTTGGAATAAGTTCATATCATGATTTGTGACTGGTGCATAAAATTTGGCGTCATTCTAGGATGCTTAAGCCTAATTCGGACGCGTCCGGCGAAGTTTGAACGTTTGAAAGTTTAAAGAAAGGTTTATCACCGACTCTCAGTGTTGATGTTGTTTGGTGCAATTTCAGGCTTCGACTAAGTTCGTGTCATGTTTTGGGATGCGTTATTATGGCTGGATGGGGTTCTCGGGGCCCCTAGTGTGAATCGGATTGAAAATGGATTGAATTTGGACTTGGAAGAAGTGCTGAGGCAGCTGAGATCTGGTGCAACCGCACCTGCGTGGAAAGGGCCGCAGGTGCGAGCCCGTAGGTACAACGTTGTGGTCACAGAAATGACATTTGGATTGAGCTAGGATGACCGCAGATGTGAGGATATTTCTGTATATGCGAGCCCGCAGATGCAAAAAATCCCCGCAGAAGCGGAATGCGAGCTGGGCAGTTGGAGTCACAGAAGCAGAAGGTCTCTGCATGTGTGAGTGTGTAGGAGCAAGGGGGTGGACTGTAGAAGTGGTCACATAAGAGTGGAATTTGGTCCGCAAAAGCAGATTGACCTGGCTTGGAGAGAACCGCACCTGCGATGGATTTTTTCGCAGGTGTGGAGCCACAGGGACATGCTGCTAATGGTCCACTGTGCAAAAGTCGCTGCGCAGTGGTTCTTTTAAATCGAGACTTAGCTCTCATTTTTCTCATTTTCTCTTGGGTTGGCCGAAGTTGAGGAGCTATTTTGAGGGGTTTTTCATCGTTCAACACGAGGTAAGTGGTTTCCACTTATTGCAAGTTAAATACGTGAGTTATTTATGGATTTAATATAAAAATTCATGGAAATTGTGTGATTTTTAAGAAAACCTAGAAATTGGTGTTTTTGGATTTTGACCATGAAATTAAACCTGGAATTAGGAATGAATTATATATCTGAGTTCGTGGTGTTATGAGTAAAGTTTATTTTCGATAATTATCGGGATCCGAGCACGTAAGCCTGAGATTGACTTTTCGAGCAGCGTTGGGAATTATTATAAATTGATTTATTATGAGTATTAGAATATATTTTTATTGGTTTGCACATAGTTTTACTAGTTTCGAAGCGACGGGCATCGGTTTGAGATGTTAGATTGGCGTTGGAGCCAGTTCTGGAAATTCGGAGCGAGATAAGTCTCCTCTCTATCCTTGTGAGGGGGAAAACTACCCCTAGGTGAGGTGACTGTTATGTGTTACTAGTTGTGGGTACTACGTACGCACGAGATGACGAGAGTCTGTACATAATTAAAGCATATTTATGTCCGGGTAGACTTAGGACTTTATCATTTAATATTTGAATTATTTGAACTTATTCTGCTGGCTTAATCGATCGAATTTATAAATTGAAATTGATTTAGAAATACATGTATATATATTAGGTCAAGCCTTATCACCTCGAGTTGTTGGCAAGTTATATAAGAAACACTTTATACTAATGTACTGTATTGTAAGCACGTGTCTCATAATGAGATAAGTTCCTTCCTTTCTTGTGGAGCGGGCCGAATGCCTTGGTAGTATAATAGATGCATCTATGAATCGTTCCGCTCGACCCTAGGCAATGTACACATTATTCTGGATCGGGACGTATGGCCTCAGTATAATCGTGCATTATATCGCTAGCAGTCAGAATGTTCATGAGATTATCCTTCCACTGATGCCCGCCACTTTATATGGTGTTTCCTTATCCGTTTGTTATTGGAACTTGATATTTTTGAGTTTTTGAGATAGAATACGAGATTGAGAGATTGATATCATTTAAAGAAATTTTGGATGATTGTGTTAGTTACAAATTTACCTCACTACTACTGTTGTGCTTCTTATCTATTTATGATTTACCATATTGATTTATTGGACCACTAATAAGTGTCGATGTCGACCCCTCATCACTACTTCTCCGGGTTTAGGCTAGATGTTTACTAGGTACGCGTTGATTTATGTACTCATGCTGCACTTCTGCACTAAATGTGCAGGATCTGACAGGTTCATTTGGTTATTATTCTCGTGCATGCATGTATCAATAAAGTGGTGGGGAAGTCATTGAACAAATACGAGTAATCTCTTGGTGTTGGATTGTCAGTGGGGTGAGGCAAATCCCACAAAAGAACCTTATAACAAAATGCACACCTAGTGTTTGATAAAATGCTTAAATGAACTGAACCCATGAATCTCTTCCTAACTATGGTTCAACTTTGTTATGTCTCTAATTATATTGAAGTTGCTAGGAGTTACGGAACGTTGTAGTAACCTAAGTAAAGCTCAAAGGAGGTATGATGGCTAAACTTCTCTTGTATGGTTGAATTCTATGATGTTCTCGTAAGATTCAAGTATGATTGGCTCAAGATCCCAGTTCCCATGTTTCGAGTCATTTCGAGTATATTCAGTTATTCCAAATAAGCATTGTGTCGAAAATTATATGCTCAAAATGTGATTCATTTGGTTCTCTCATGTTATGTCTTCGGGAATGTATTCAAGTATGGATTATGTATCATAATGTTATGACTTCAGTTCTTGTTTCAAATACAATTTTATTATGCTTGTACTATCTTATTTACATTTCAGATAGATGCTTTATTATTATTTTACTCCTTAGTAAATGTTCATGCACTTGTGACACCAGGTTTTTGGATATATTAGTTGTTTCTTACGATTATGTGTATTATATCTGCCTTTCATTTCTTTTATAAACTACTAATTTTGTACATTTTCGTGGATTAAAAAGTGTAAATTTACTTACTTATTAAAATTTATGATTTTGAAAGTAATAAAATGAACAACTAATGCGATAGATCACTATTGGCTTGCCTAACGGCGACATTGGGTGCCATCACAACCTATAGCGGGTTTTGGGTCGTGACAAATAGTTTCAACACAACAAAATGAAATAGGAAATAAATCAACAATGAAAGGTGTTCCATATAAAAACAACTTCAATTAAACGTAAAATAGAGACATAAGAGTCTAAACCGGTCAAATACCACATAAAAGTATAATGACCCAACTGGTCGTTTTGAGCATCTGCGTTTTATTCTGCTATTTGAAGTTTTGAGTAGCTTCATATGATGTATTATGACTTGTGTGAATCATCTGTTTTAGTTTTCAGGTGATTCAGAATTGATTTGGAAGAATGAATCTCATGTTAGAAGCTTTAAGTTGGAAGATTTGACCAAGTTTGACTTTTGTGTATTTGAGATAAAATTGGAGTTTTGATTATTCCATTTGGTCCGGATAGTGATTTTGACTTGAGCATATACCTAGATTTGAATTTGGATATTTTTAGAAGGTTTCGGCACTATTTGGCAAAAGTTAGAAATTTGGAGGTTTGGAATGTTTATAGTTTTGACTAAGAGTTGACTTTGATGATATTTGGTTCGAATTGTTGTTTCGAGAGTTTGAATAGCTTCGTTATATCATTTGGAACTTGTGTGCAAAATTTGAGGTCATTCTGCGTTGATTTGATAACCTCCGGAGCAGTGTATAAAGTACTCTAACCAAAGTTCTTGGTCATTTTATCATATTTTGAGCCGTGAAGCTCGGATTTGGGTGGTTTTGGAGGCGATTTTCACCACATGAATTAAGGTAAGTATTTTCTACTCAGTTTTGATTATATTTTATGAATCTATCTTTGATTTTGGCATTTGGATTATGAATTTTAAACAAAAATTGGGGGTTTTTGTCTAAACTTTCCTAAAGTAAATTTTTGAGTTTTGAACATCGATTCGGAGTCGGATTTGAGTGAAATTAGTATGGTTAGACTCGTAATTGAATGGGTTATCAAATTTTATGAGTTTTTTCGGGTTCCAAGGAGCGATCTCAGGTTTGACTTTTTGGTTGACTTTGAGTAATTGATTAAATATTCGACCTTTATCGATAATGTTTGTCTCTTATGGCATTATTTGATGTTTTTGAGTTGCTATTGGATACTTCCGAGCTGTTCAGAGGTTGATACGCGTGGGATGGAATTTATAGAGGGTCGTTTGGCTTGCTCGATATTTGTTTTGGCTTGTTTGAAGTAAGTATCTTATCTAAACTTGGTTGAGGCACTAGTTGCTTGAATTATTTGTGATAGTTACGCGTTATGGGTGCGCATATGTCTGGGGTTGAGACCATGTGCAAGCACCGGGGTATTTATCCATGATCGAGGTAGTGCTTAAGCTTTGATATGCCTTGAGTTGACTGTTAAGCTTAAGCTATAATGTTTCTCATATTTGTATCATTGTTGTGAACTATTTTAGCCATGTATGAGATTACAAAGAGGCTAATTCCCTAAATAAAGTTGATAATTGCTATTTTTGGGTTAAAATTGCCAATATGAGCTATGATAGCACACATTGCACATGCATGCATTTAGCATGTTATTATTGGATTGATTTGCACGCCGCAACAGGCCTTATTGGCTTATTATTATTTGGATCGGGTTGCACGCCATAATGGACTGATATGTGTTTATTTCATTTCATCTTTACTTGCAATTTCCTTGACTGTATACCTGATTTACTTGCATATCTTCCTTATGCATTGGTTTGTTGAATGAGCAGAACACTTTAAACTAAAGAATTGAGAGCACCAAGGTGGTTTTACTTGAGATTTCTTGATTTGATCATATATCTACTCTATACTTGTTGAAATAAAGAACCGTACAGGTGATAATGAGTATCATTTATGATTCTTGCTTCTATTACCTCGCCAAGGTTAGTTAGGATACTTATTGAATACACGGGATCGGTTGTACTCATACTATGCTTCTACACCTTGCATGCACATCTTGGAGTTGATGTTGCCATTAATGGCGGGAGCTGGCATTGAAGATGTGCCCGCATTCTAGTTTTTGCTACCACTAGTTCTTGGAAGTGCTAGATTTTTGTAATGACTTAGTCGGTCGTTTCGAGAGTTAGAGCCTCAATCCCCTATTAAATGCTTCCCCCGTGTTTATTTTTCTATTATGATTTGCTAGGGTGATTTGTTTTGAGTTTCTGAGTGTTTTGGGACACTTAGTCCCTAAATGAGAGCTTAAGCCCTAGAATTTGGACCGTAGTTGGAACAGTGTGAAGATGGATTCAGAATGGAATTCCGTTAATTCCATTAGAATTGTTGAATAATTTTGGGCTTAGGGGCATGTCCAAATTGTGTTTTGGAGGGTCGTAGCTCGTTTAGGATTGAAATGACAAAAGTTAAATTTTTAGAGTTTCAGGCAGATAGTGGATTTTTTGATATCGGGGTTGGAATCCGATTCCGGAAGTTGGAGTAGGTCTGTAGTGTTAAATATGACTTGTGTGCAAAATTTGGGATCAATCGACGTGGTTTGGTTGGTTTCGGCATCTATTGTAGAATTTTGAAGTTTAAAGTTCATTAAGTTTGGATTAGAGGGTGATTCGTGATTTTAGCATTGTTTGGTGTGATTTGAGTGATCGACTAAGTCCGTAAGGTGTTTTGGGATTGGTTGGTATGTTTGGTTGAGGACCTGGGGGCCTCGGGTGTGTTTGGGATGCTCAACGGGTCATTTTTGGACTTAGAGAATGGCAGATTTTTTGGTGTTTTGTTGCAGAAAAATCCTTCATCGCGTTCGCAAGACAGGTTTCGTATTCGCGTAGAGCATCCAAGAGAGGCAGCTAAGTTGTACTTCACGTTCATGATGATGCTCCCGCATTCGCGAAGTGTGGAACCTTAAGCCTATACGTTCGCAACATGGTCCTCACGTTTGCGAAGGGTCCGCTAGTGTAAGCTACACGTTCGTGAGAGGACCCTCGCGTTTGCGAAAGAGGAATTTGGGCCAGTGGAATTTTGTTCATTGCATTCGCGAAGAAGAACGCATCTGGGTAGAATTTAAAGTCCAAAAATGAGGGTTTGAGTTCATAACTCAAAAATTGAATTGAGAGCTTGGTAGGAGGCGAAATTTGGAGAGATTTTCGGAGGAAGTTTGTAGGTAATGATTCCTAACTCCTTTTTGATTATATCCCAGTAATCTAAGCTTAATTTCAACATTTAATTTCGGATTTGGGGTGAAAAATTGGAAAAATTTGAGAAAAGTTCTTAGGCCGAATTTTGGGATTTTGATCTAGATTTTGGTTTCATATTTGTGTGAATTTGGTATGGTTAGACTTCTGAGCGAATGCATGTTCGTAATTTATAATTTTTACCCGATTTCGAGACGTGGGACCCAGGAGGATTTTTGGCGTTTTTCTATTTTTTTGACTTGGCTTCGATTTCATTACCTAAATTAGTTGTCTATAGTTATATTTACGTTATGAAATTTATTTGATTAGATTTGGGCCAATCGGAGTTGGATACTCGTGGAAAGAGCGTGAATTCAGATTAATTTGAGCTTGGCTCGAGGTAAGTGGCTTGCCTAACCTTGTGGGGGGGGCTCCCCTTAGTATTTTGGTATTGTTGCTATATGAATGCCATGTAAATATCTATGTTTTCCTTTAATTGAGAAATACCTGTATATGTAGCCTCCTATTAGGCGTAGGAAATGCATGCTTACGTGTCTTAACTGCCTTATCTGCTTTAACTGCCTACTTGGATTCTGTGAAGCATGATTAGGGTAGAAATTACTTGTCTCTTTGATACGAACTTGAATAAAATTGTTTAATTCTTGTTGAGACTGTTGTGTGTATCGACTGGTTTGTGTGTTTATCCTCTGTACATTTACTTTGGGACTACGGAATGGTATTCTGGGATATCCCCCTACATATTTACGATTTGGACTACGGGACGGTATCTTTGAGATCCTCTGCACATTTACTTTGGGACTACGGAATGGTATTCTGGGAGATCTGCCTACACATTTATGATTTAGACTACGGGACGGTATCCCAGGAGATCCACTGTACATTTACGTCTGGGACTACGGGACGGAATACCGAGAGATCCCCTGCTACTTTTATTTGTGTACTGAGTTAAACTTTTTCCTGTGATTTCATTTCATTGACTGTTAGCAATTATATTCTCTGCCATATTTCATACTATTTTATCTTTATATATATATAACCAGTAGGGCCCTGACCTGATCTCGTCACTACTCGACCGAGGTTAGACTTGGCACTTATTAGGTACCGATGTGGTATACTCATGCCCTTTCCTGCACATGTTTTTCGTGTGCAGATCCAGGTTCTACTTCTCAGTCATACTTCTAATGAGGCGAGGTGATCCATAGACTTCGAGGTATATCTGTTGCGTCCCCAGGCCTAGAAGTCCCTCTCTATTCCTCCTTTAGTTACTGACTTCCTGTATTTTTCTTCGTTGTCAGACTTTTCTGGAGATTAGAAATACTATGTACTTCTGTAGCTTGTGATTTCATGAGATTCCGGGTTTTGGGAGTGCTATGTGTAGTCGAGAGAGTGTTATTATTGTAAATTGCCGAGCGGTATTTTAAACTCATTTATTATATTTTCCTGTTAATTGTTAGTTTTGCATTTTTATTTCATTTTCAAGGTTTTGTTAGGCTTACCTAGTCGTAGAAACTAGGTGCCTTCACGACAGTTCACGGAGGAAGAACTTGGGTCGTGACAATTTTAGATTCTGTTCATGTACATTTCAAACAAATGTTGTATCATTTTTTTCATTCCAATTTTTAAATCTAAGTCTTAGTGGCTTATGAATTGTAGTACCAGTCCTTGGGAGTTGTTTAAAGATTCAATTATTTCACTTTTGACTCTTAATTTTATTATTAAATTGTATTTACTGTTATTTGGCTTACCTAGCGGGTTGGGTTAGGTACCATCAAGACTAGTTGGATTTTGGGTCATGACAATAAGCTCATGTACACACTAGTCACCTCAAGTACACGTCTTTTACATAATTCAAATAGTGCAATTAAACCAAATCGTGTGGGGATGTTCCCCCACACAAAGTTAGGCAAAATACTTACCTCAATTAGGCCAACTAATACCTCACTAATAGCTTTTCATTTAAAATGCACCTTCACTCAGCTCAAATCTAACCAAACATGACTTAATATTATAAAACAATGCAAGAGAAACCAATTTTGATTAATAAAGTTAAGATCTTTAACTAAAACCAAAAAGTTAATCCCAGGCCCGCACATCAGAATCCAACAAAACTAATAAACTTCGAACGCCCATTTTGGTACAAGTCCAACCATACCAAAATCATCCAATTCCGACCTCAAATCGGCCTTCAAATCATCAAAATATATTTTAGAAAAGTTTTTACTAAAATTCCCAATATCTCCAATTCAAATCATCAATCAAACACTAAAATCAAGGTTGGAATCATAAAATATAAACAAATCTGAGTCAAAAAATACTTACCCAATCCAAGTAGTGAAAATTCCCTTCAAAATAGCCCAAAATCGAGCTCCAAATCCTTGTGAAAAAAGTAACTAAATTCAAAAATAAGTAAAAATGTAGCAGTTTTTTCAACCCAAATCACATCATAGATGATCCCGAAACTTACGTTTGATAAAAACAATCTGATCCTTGTGAGATTACACCCAAGATAACCTTCATCACCCAGTCTGGCCTTAATGTCATGACCCAAACCGATGGGCCGCGACGAGTGCCCGAGTCTTACCTGTCAAACACTCCTAAGCATGCGTTTAAGATATAAACCTGAATAATATCTATTGAATTACAAGAATAATGTACATGAAAGAAATATACCCAAAAGTTATACATACATATACGTGCCAACATACGTAGGGTGAGCTGACAAGGCTGCTATAGATAACTATATATCTCAAAACTGGAAGCCGGCAAGGCTACATATTATCCAACTAGACATACTGTCCACAGATATCTAATAGAAACATAATTGTACAAAGACGGGATTGAGCCACGTCATACCCATATATATATATATATATACAAATGTATCGTACCAAAATCAAAAGCAGCTCCGAATCAAGTAGAGCACGCCAACTCTCGCTGATCAGGGATCCTAAGAAGGGGGACCGTCAACTTGCCTACTTACATATGCGGGCATGAAATGCTGGCCCCGTGAAATAGGGCGTCAGTACGAAAAATGTACTGAGTATGTAAGGCATGAAAATTAGTACGTAACAGACATGGATGAAACATGGAATATAGAAACACGTCTTTAAATATGAATAACTTTATAATTCTAAAACGATTTTAATGTCATGCACGTGCGTATAAATGTCGTGCCATGCATAGGTATGGGTGTACATAATATCATCAAGCCACTAAGGACATTCCATTATATCGTTTCGTCCACTGTGGGCAACATCATCAACAAATACCAGCTGATCAGGTGGTGGTGCGTATTTAACGCCGTAACCATTTCCCATATCCCATATACATATACATACATATATACGCGTATATAACGCCGTCTGAGTCATATTTTAGCAACTGTGGGCAACATCATCATGATATACTAGTTGATCAGGTGGTGGTGCATATATAACGCCATAACCTTTTTCCTGTATCCCATATAAATCTAATATACATATATACACGTATATAACGTCATCTGGTCATGTGTCAATATACATGTATAAATGAGTGAACTGCAAGAAAAATATGTAATAATCTCAATATTCTTTCCGGATAAACTTTTTCAACTGTGTATTATTCTGAGACCCATGAACAGAAGATAATAATATTTTTCATGGGGAATCAAGAATATAGACACCCTTATTATTTCTATGAATAGAGTAATTTATGGAAACTGTGTGTTTGCTCGTTTTTTAGTATCATATGGACCATGCCAAAAGAAAGAAGGGAGGGCCTTAACATACCTGTTTTTTGACTTATTTGAACAAATCTGCTTTTGCGAAATTCTTGAAGGAAATTTATACTTGGATCTTCTTATAGCATTTTTGGCTTGGATTGAAATTAAAATTGGACAAATTGAACTTTGCTTGGATTTGTTGAAGTTGGATGAAATAGTTCTGCATCTTCACATTTTTTGGTTTTTTAAAACCAAAGAATGCAAATGTTGTTTGATTTTTTAACGAAGGAAAATGTTTCTAATTTCTCATATGTTTGAACCTAAGAATGAAGATAAGACTTAAGTCTTAGTCTAGTTAGTTTTTGATTTGGCTATAAATAGCCACATGGCATAGATGACTCTTGAGTCATTTTAGCCTTGTGGCATTTGTGCCACGTTTTTTTGCAGTAAGTTTTTGTTAATTTTTATCCACTTATTAGTTAACTGGGTAATGTTCCGTTACCCCGGTAATTAATCAATTACCTGTATAATTTAAAAATTACCACAAATTACTTAAAATTCTATTTATTTTTAAAATACTTTATATGTACTTTATATATTATACTACCGTGGTCATATGGTACCTTGCATGGTACTAGTTCATAATTATCGGGTATTATTGCTCGACCCATATTTTATTCCAAATAGGTCACTTTCAACGAAACTCATTTTCTTTAATCCGTGTACCCCTTTATCCTTCATAACACTTATTTATCACTTGTTATAAATAGCGTAAGTATGTTAACGTCAAGATGATCTCATCCCTGAGTCTACGTCGGTTAAATGAAAATGAAATTTTAATGTACAAAAACGCGAGATGTAACATCCTTCCCCCTCTAGAAACATTCATCCTCGAATGTTCAACTCCCCATGATCCATATAACTTTGGCAGGGTCGCCTTTGTAACAACACTACTACCAACTCTCCCTGTAGAAGCTTAATAATCCAATGCCATACCGGATCATAATTATGAATAACGACAATGGCCTCACATGACCAATAACAATAACCGACACAAGAATTTATACATGTACCTTATAATTATGATGTCTCAGTCGGACCCTTCTCTTGAGGAGGAAATAAATAGGAATATCTAGACTTTATGTCTCCCTCGGCCTCTTAAGTCACTTCTTCCACATTATTGTTTCTTCAAAGTACTTTCACCGAAGCTACGTCTTTAGTTTTCAATCTCTGAATCTGTCTGTCTAATGTAGCAATGGGAGTTTATTCATATGATGGCTGCTCTATGACCTGAATGTCGTCAACTAACAAAATTCTAGAAGGATCTCCGATACATTTATGGAGCATAGACACATGAAAGACTGTATGTACAGACTCCAAGTCCGAAGGCAAGTCTAATTCATATATTACCTGGCTTACTTTGCGTAAGATCCTTTATGGTCCCATGCACCAAGGGCTAAGCTTTCCTTTCTTTCCAAACCTCATAACATCTTTCATCGGTGATACCTTTTTGGAATACCCAATCATCCACCTGAAATTCCAAGTCTCGTTGTCGATTATCCGCATAAGCCTTCTGACGGTCTTGAGATGCCAATAGACTTTTCTGTATAAGCTTAGTTTTCTTGATTGCCTGTTGTACCAATTCTGGTCCTACTAACATAGTTTCCCCAACATCAAATCACTCTATAGGCGACCTACACTTCCGTCCATAAAGAGCTTCGTATGTAGCCATCTGAATGCTGGAATGGTAGCTATTATTATACGTGAACTCAATAAGCGGCAAATGATCATCCCAGCTACCTTTGAAGTCTATTACACAAGCTCATAACATATCCTCCATTGTTTGAATAGTACGCTTAGCCTGTCCGTCTGTCTGGGGATGAAATGCAGTACTAAGACTTACTTGAGTCCCCAATCCCTTTTGGAAGGACCTCCAGAAGTTAGCTGTAAATTGAGCTCCTCTATCTGAGACAATAGATACAGGGACACTATGCAGCCATACTATCTCCTTAATATAAGCCTCGCATATTCCTCTAAGGAATATGTAGTTCTGACATGCAGAAATGGGCTGACTTTGTAAGCCTATCCACAATCACCCATATCAAATCGAACTTACGCTAGGTACGGGGTAAGCCTACGATGAAGTCCATATTGATTACTTCCCATTTCCAAGTCGGAATCTCCATAGCTTGCAATAACCCACCGGGTTTTTGATGCTCAATTTAACCTGCTGATGCAGCCCTGCAACATTAGGCACACACAATCGTCTTCGATATTTGAGGACCCCATCTTGTTTAATTAAAACGATGTCTTCTCCTTCTGAAGGGTGGTATCCCTATAATGAATTAACACAGGATCTCGTACTGGCATTCCTTTACTTCAGTTAATAATGAGGATGTTGCCGTATCCTGAATCGAAATTCCAATATGACCTGAGTCTAGTAATCGAACTCCAAGACTAACTAGGTGGTGAACCTCATGGGCTATTCTTACTCTTTTCTGGTTGTAAATACGATAGGCTACCCATAGATCTACGGCTGAGGGCACCGGCTACTACATTTGCTTTCCCCGGATGGCATGAAATATCAACGTCATAATATTTAAGTAGCTTCAACCATCTTCTTTGACGTAAATTCAATTCCTTTTTCTTGATGATATATTGGAGGCTCTTATGATTCGCATAGATATCAACATGAATGTCGTACAAGTAGTGCCTCCACATCTTTAGTGCATGAATCACCAAGGATAACTCTAAATCGTGGTTCGGGTAGTTCTTCTCGTGCTTTCTTAGTTGTCTAGAAGCATAAGCCACAACCTTACCATGCTACATCAGCATATAACGCAACCCAATGCCTGAAGCATTACAATAGATAACGTAACCATCGATCCCTTCTGGAAGCATTAGAACCGGTTCTAACATTAATCTGTCCTTTAATGCTTGGAAACTCCATTCGCAAGCATCAGTCCATTGAAACCTAGTTCCCTTCTGAGTTAACTTACATGTTTATCCTAATCATGTACAATTATAGAAATTCGCCTCTTCGGAGGCCAAACTTCATCTTTTATCCCTCACAATTGCGCCATTATCCCACTATTAGGGCAACATTTCATCTATTCTAAATGTTACCAGTCTTAGACTCCTTTGAGTTCATTCGAGCTATACTAAGCCTCCTATAACTTAGGGAAACCATCAGCTCTCTTATGAACTTATTCCCAAGGACTCATCCATTCTTGTTACCTCTTTACTCATCTTTTCTTATCCTTCCTCCTGTCTTCCCAGAACCTTGTCACTCTACCATACTTTAGATTGCAACCTACACATATTTATTTATACTTATTCACAACCTTTCTTCAACCTGCTTGCACCATAGACTTCCTTATGTTATTCCGGAACATCAAGAAAGACACCGCAGACCACTTTGGTCAAAGGTGCTTATAAGAGAAGAAAATTTCATTACAAGTTTCTTGTAATAACCTGCCAAAAGAAGCTACGAACCTTCATCGGTGTTGTGGGTCAAGGCAAATTCTTCACTATGTCAGTCTCTTGTGTATCCACTCGAATGTCTTTACCCAAAATAATATGCCTAAGGAAAGCTACAGAGTTCAACCAGAATTCATATTTAAAATTTTTTGCATACAACTTCCCTTCTTGTAGAACTCTGAGCACAGTATGCAGATGATCTGCATGCTCAGCCTCTGAATGAGATTATAACAATATATCGTCAATAAATAGAATTACGAACAGATAAAAAAAGAAGGCCTGAACACACGGTTCATTAAATCCATGAATACTACCGGGAATTGGTCAGACCGAACGACATAACCCAAAACTCAAAGTGCCCATATCTAGTCTTGAATGTTGTCTTCGAAATATCTTCATCCTTAACCCTTACCTGATGGTACCCGGACCTCAAGTCTATTTTTGAGAAATACTTGGCACCTTGCAATTGATCAAATAAATCATCAATTCTCGGGAGTGATTACTTATTCTTGATCGTCACCTTATTCAGCTGCCTATAATCAATACACATTCGTAAGGAACCATCTTTCTTTCTTACAACCAAAACAGGTGCTCCCCACGGTGACATACTAGGTCTGATAAAACCTTTTTTCAAACAAGTCCCTTAGTTGTTCCTTTAATTCTTACAACCCTGCAGGGGCCATTCTATAAGGTATAGGGGAATATATATATTGGATGAGTATCTGGTAGTAGGCCAATAACAAACTCAATTTCTCGCTCTGGCAGAAAACCTGGAAGCTCATCGGGAAAAGCATCGGGAAACTCATTATCTACAGGAAAGGACTGAATGATTGGTAATTTTAATTCCACGTCCCAAACCCGAACTAAGTGATAAATATAGTCCTTTATGATCATCTTCCTTGCCTTGATATAGGATATAAATTTACCTCTTGGCGATGCAGTATTACCTTTCCATTAAAACAGGCTCTCTTGGAAGCTGAAATCAAACCATCTTTGATCTACACTTGATGTTAACATAACAACAAAGGCCAATCAATCCACACCTATTATAATATCAAGTCCTTCCCAACCAAACACCACGTTTCTTATCCTTGTTCATTATTAGACCTATCACAGGCCATTTTGGGTCACATCCATATAAGTAACAATGTTAAAACATAACTTGCATAACTAATTTACAAAAAGGTTTATATACATAGGGGTCGACCAGGTCGTAGACATGTCATACCCAAAACTATATACAAGATAATGTCTGCAAAACCTCTAAGTAGGCATAACCATAATATATACAAGTCGGGACGGGGCTGCCTACATCCTCATAAAACAACCTAACACATTTAGAACCCTGACTTGGTAATATTCCGAGAAGAGGTAGAACTCATCAACCAAAAATTGACACTTGGAGGAAGTCTATAGTAGAGGGTCCTTGCCTCATCCTATATAAGAACCTTTATCGGACACACTTTGAAGCGGAATATTCACGTCCTTATTAGTTACCTTCCTCCTCTTGGCCCGACTACTATCTTCTTCCTCTGCATATCCCATAACATACACCGACAAACCTTGACTGACGGACTCCCAAGACTGTGGACTATCCGGAACCTCAGAAGAGCTGGTGTCCTCAAATATCTTGACATAGTTTTGAGCCTAAGGGAATCCCAGCTGTGCCAATCCATTTACTACCCCCCTCATACCCTGTTCAACGGGTTGTGAAACTAAGGGCCTTGGTGAGGTCGGAACTCCTCTCACCCTATCTACTATCGGAGTGGTCGAAACAGCTCGAACGGATGACTCATATGGATCCTTGGGTGGATCCTCCTCAATAGAACCCATGGTCTCTGATGGGTCTTAATCCATAGTATAAATTATCTCTCTTTCTAACACCTTCGTATCCTTCTGACCTGTGCTAGCAGCTGTAGTATTTGGAGGCATCGCTAAAAACGTAACACATCATTAGGAACATTAATGCTTATATCGCACGATCTAAGATAAGAAGAGAGGATAACATCCTATATGTCCTGTAGCCTCCTATCTATAAGTGTGGTGCACAACACACCCATAAACAAGACTCTACTAGACATGGTCTGTAGACAACCCTAGAACAGAACTGCTCTGATACAACTTTTGTCACGACCCAAGCCGATGGGCCGCGACGGGTGCCCGAGTCCTACCTGTCAAACACCCCTAAGCATGTGTTTAAGATATAAACCTGAATAACATCTGCTGAATTACAAGAATAATGTACATGAAGAAAATCTTCCCAAAAGGCATACATATATATACGTACCACATACGTAGGGCGAGCCGACAAGGCTGCTATAAACAACTATACATCTCAAAACTGAAAGCTGGCAAGGCCACATACTATCCAACTAGACATACTGTCCACAGACCTCTAATAGAAACATAATTGTACAAAGACGGGACCGAGCCACGTCATAGACTGAGCTACGTCATACCCATATACATATATATATATATACACACACAAACATATTGTACCAAAATCAAAAGCAGCTCCGAATCAAGTGGAGCACGCCAACTCTCGCTGATCAGGGATCCTAAGAAGGGGGACCGTCAGCTTGCCTACATGCACCTGCGGGCATGAAATGCAGGCCTTGTGAAATAGGGCGTCAGTACGAAAAATGTACTGAGTATGTAAGGCATGAAAATTAGTACGTAATAGATATGGATGAAACATCGAATATAGAAACACGTCTTTAAATTTGAATAACTTTATAATTCTGAAACGTTTTTAATGTCATGCACGTGCGTATAAATGGCGTGCCATGCATAGGTATGGGTGTACATAATATCATCAAGCCATTGAGGGCATCCCATCATATCGTTTCGGCCTATATAGGCAACATCATCAACATATACCAGCTGATCAGGTGGTGGTGCGTATATAACGTCGTAACCATTTTTCATATCCCATATACATATACATACATATATACGCGTATATAACGCCGTCTGAGTTATATTTCAGCCACTGTGAGTAACATCATCATCATATACCAGCTGATCAGGTGGTGGTACGTATATAACGCCGTAACCTTTTTCCCGTATCCCATATAAATATAATATACATATATACGCTTATATAATACCATCTGGTCATGGGTCAATATACATGTATAAATGAGTGAAATGCAAGAAAAATACGTAATAATCTCAATATTCCTCCCGGATAAACTTTTTCAACTGTGTATTATTCTGAGACCCATGAACAGAAGATAATAATATTTTTCATGGGGAATCAAGAATATAGACACCCATACTATTTCTTTGAATAGAGTACTTTATGGAAACTGTGTGTTTTCTCGTTTCTTCAGTATCATATGGACCATGCCAAAAGAAAGAAGGGAGGGCCTTAACATACCTGTTTCTTGAATTATTTGAACGAATCTGCTTCTGCAAAATTCTTTATTGAAATTTATACTTGGATCTACTTCTAGTGTTTTTGGCTTGGATTGAAATTGAAATTTGACGAATTGAACTTTGTTTGGATTTGTTGAAGTTGGACGAAATGGTTCTGCGTCTTCACGTTTTTGGTTTTTTAAAACCAAAGAATGTAAATGATGTTTGATTTTTTAATGAAGAAAAATGTCACGACCCAAAAACCATTAAGGGTCGTGATGGCGCCAGACACCACTATCATTCAAAGCCAACCATAAATACTTAATTAAATTCTCATTTAACAATTGTGAAAAACGTTGATTTTTCTTCAATTTTTACTAATAAAAGGATACTCAGTTCAAATTAAATATACATGTCAAGAAGTCAATACAAAATACCCCATAACTATCCCAGAACCCGGTGTCACAAGTGCATGAGCTATTTCTAGAAAGCAATACAATACAACAACTGTCCGGAATACAAATTGGATAGAAAATAAATACAATAATCTGGAAGGGACTCTGCTGGTTGCGGGTCACCTCGAGAAGTGCAGCTCACCTAAGTCTCTCCATCAATCATGCTGCTACGCCCGCTAGGCCACTAGTGATGCATGTGCTTGTGCATCAAAAATGCACAGCAAGTGTAGTATGAGTACGAAAACAACGTGTACCCAATGAGTATCCCGTCTAATCTCGAAGAAGTAGAGATGAGAGGTCGACTTCGACACTTACTAACGGTCCAATAATGATACGTCCATAATATAATGAATCGAGGATTTATATAAACAGGATTTGTAATTCAATAGGGTGAAACATGTAAACAATTCTTTCTTTTATGCGATATTTCCAAATTTCCTTTTTCATAATTTATAAACATATTCTCAAGCCGGGAAGGGGCAATAACAACTTCAATAAGTTTCAAGGCAAGCAATACAAGCATGAGCAAATCATGCCGAGGTCATACATCCCGATCCAACAAAAATGTAAAATGTGCACTGCCGAGGTTCGAACGACACGAACCATAGATGCATCTATTAGCCCGCTCACGAATCATACATGCGACGCGGTCAAATATAAGTAAACAATCACCAAGCTCGCGAATCATACATGCGACGCAGGTACACATAGAAACACACATTCAAACAGTCAATCCTTCATCAGGGAGACAATTATTCAAGGACGTGTCAATTTCTCTTTTACAAG
The DNA here is from genome assembly GCF_000715075.1 of Nicotiana tabacum. NCBI lineage: Eukaryota > Viridiplantae > Streptophyta > Magnoliopsida > Solanales > Solanaceae > Nicotiana > Nicotiana tabacum. The sequence goes on along the minus strand of NC_134084.1, from coordinate 75,561,677 downwards.
CCGAGAAATGAAATTTAACTCTTTTAGAAAATCATTTACCACTTTGATGCAATTAAAGCAATTTAAACTGTCAATAAGGTTACCATTATTGCAAGTAAAGCATGTTTTTGGGGTCCTAATCTACCCGGACATAAGCATAATAGTAGCTACGCACGGACTCCCGTCACCTCGTGAGTACGTATCCCCTACAATTAGGAGCACATATTCAATTAATTCACCTATGGTGACAATTACCACTTACAAGGTTAGAAAGGAGACTCACCTCGCTCCGAAGATCCATAACCGGCATTCCACGCTCTTCCGATGACTCGAATCGATGCACAATGCTCCAAAGCTAGCCAATAATTATGCAAATACATTAATATATATTCAATTACTCATTACAATCCAATTTATAACAATTCCTAACCCCGATAGAAAAGTTGACAAAATTGCCTTCGGGTCCACATGCGCGGATTGCGAAATTTCCCGAAGATAAAGTTTACCCATGAACTCACGAACTCAAATATATGCTTTACTCTCAATTTCATACCCAAAATCGTGGTCAAAATCCAAAATATCCATTTTCTAAGTTTTCCCCCAAACCCCAAGTTTCTACCAAATTTTTATGCTCAAATCCGAAACAAAACCATGTATTTAACGTCTAATGAGAGTGAGAACAACTTATCTTGACATAGATGAAGAAAATATATCTTCCGAAAGCTCCAAAATCATCCAACCCGAAGTGAAAATGGGTGGAAATGAACCAAAACTCGATTTTTAAAGAGTGCTCACCGCCTCTAGTCCTTTCACACTTGCGGTCTCTTGATCGCTTCTGCGGTCCCGCAGGTGCGGACCAATTGCCGCTTCTGCGGTTCGGGGCTCCCAGCCCATTTCCGCTTCTGCGCTCCTTCTTCCGCAGGTGCGGTCCCGCTTCTGCAGTGACCTGACCGCATCTGTAGTCCCAACCTTCACCCTTCACAACCGCATCTGTGTCCTTTTGGCTGCTTCTGCGGCTCCGCACCTGCGGTCAAAACTTCGGAGGTGTGGTTATACCAGATATCAGCTGTTTCAGCTCTTCTTTCCCACCCCAATTCAATCCGTTAACCACCTGGAATTCACTCGAGGCCCCCGGGACCCCATCCAATCACACCAACCAGTCCGAAAACACATTACGTACTTGCTCTAGGTCTCAAATCATATCAAACAACGCTAAAAATCATGAATCGACCTCCAATGCAAGCTTAATGAACTTTAGAAATTCAAACTTCTACATTTGATGATGAAACCTATCAAATCACGTCCGATTGACCTCAAATTTTGCACACAAGTCATATTTGACAATACGGACCTACTCCAACTTCCGGAATCGGAATCCGACCCCGATATCAAAATGTCCACTTCCGGTCAAACTCCTCAAAAACCTTCAAATTTCTATTTTTTGCCAAATGACTCCAAAATGACCCACAGACCTCCGAATTCACTTCCGATCGTGCTCCCAATACCAGAATCACCATACAGAGCTATTCCCAGACTCAGAATCCCAAACGAACATCGATAATACTGAAATGCACTTCAACCCAAACTGATGAAATTCTTTCAAAATGCTAACTTCCACAATAGGTGCCGAAACATTCCCGGGTCTTCCAAAACTCAGTCCGAACATACGCCCAAGTTCGAAATCACCATACGAACCTGCTGGAACCTTCGAATCCCCATTCTGAGGTCGCTTACTCAAATATCCAACCTTAGTCAATTCTTTCAACCTAAAGCTTCCGAAATGAGAATTCTCTTTCCAAATCAACTCCGAACTTCTCAGAATTCAATTCCGATCGTGTGCACAAGTCATAATACCTAAAGTGAAGCTTCATATGGCCCCAAACTACTAAACGACGCACTAGAGCATAAAACGACCGGTCGGCTCGTTACATTCTCTCCCACTTAAACATACGTTCGTCCTCGAACGTGCTGAGAACTGCGCTGGAGTTGTCCGAAATCACCGTTTACCACATCGAGCACCTACCCGTGCCACCACAACTCTGTCAAGAACATTAGCTTGAGCAAATATAAAGATATCCTCTTTCATTCAAGAAAATAAGCTTAGAGCCCAATTCCAACATCCGGAATTCTCCGCTAAATCTGTTTTTAATATATGAACACCGCATCAATCACTACACGAGGTACCAGAACATGACTGCATGCCTTTGCTGAATTCCCCCCATGCACCACATCATTCACGGGACCATAATAACATTTTCTGATCATAATAACCGACATTCCCTGAATCTAATGCTCACAATGCACCTCATGATAGATATAAGTGTTGTTCCAACTCTCGCAATACTGCCACGTTGGAAGAGATGTGTAGTAATTCATAACCAACTGCCGAGTTAACAAATCATCGAGTCTATACTTCTGATAAGAACCATTACCTCATTCTGAATCAATAATGATCTTTACTTTTTAATTTACTTCATATAATCCAACTGCATTGATCCTAAATCCAATAATTTTGTCTTACCCAGTACAAACTACTCAGGTAATAAGCCACCCCAGACATGATCAAAAGTCTCATATGATGCCACAACGTTCCAATAGGCTACCAATTCAAACATGATACATAAAGGAAACAAACTCTAAAAGGAAATCCAATTACCCCGCTCGTGAATCATGCATGCGACGTGGTTAACATAACTAAACAGACACCCCGCTCGCGAATCATACATGCGACGCGGGCACACAGCTAATATGAGCTTTCCTCAGAAAAATAGGAAACAAAACACATAAAAATAGATACGGGGAACTGTACTCAACATCACACTGTTGCGGCGTGCAACCCGATCCAAACAACATACCCATGGCAGCGTGCCACCCGATCCACCAATAAAATTCACATAAGGATATACACACCGAGATAAATTGCTCATCATAACAAAATACCGAATATCGGTCACAAGCACGCTAAGTGCATAAACCATCCCTGGGGAGACATATAGTGCCATAGGCTACAAAACTCATGCACAACTGAGGTGTGATATACGATCTAAATCTCGAGAGCATCCTTCTCATATAACATCATCTCTACGCGGAAACTCAACACATAAGAAATTCACCAAGCCATCTCACAACTCATACGATGCAATATATCATTACATGAAATAGCTGACGACAAATTAGTACCCCGACTACTTATCTAAAGGAACGCACTGCTGAAATGAACACAGTTGGCCTGATATAGAGCCCCTATTCACATTTAGATCCATCTACAGACCTCAAGCTGATTCTGATCACACTAAACTAGGCTAATAACCTTCAAAGGTTCATAATAACTCCCTTTTTCTCATAACACACGCGAACTACCATCATAATCAGGGCAATCCTCCATGGTCCACAACCCAATAAGTCGAGTACCCTCCAGGCATAAATTCTCAAATTAGTGATATTACCACGATCTTCATACCTGGTTTAAATCTTTAATCAATCAAGTGACTACATGTCACACTTATACAATCTTCCCGTGAGATACGCTCCCACGACCTTCCGCACTAGATAACGAGTCTGCACATCTATACCACCAGTCACACCAATGTTTTAAAGCATATCAAGAATCTGTAACCAAGATGCAAAGCCTCCGACACAAAATGCTGATCATAGGTGACGCTGAACACAATAATAACTTACTCCAAATATCCAAATCCCCTTCTTACTCATCCGAGCTCGTGACATCCTCGTCAAACACCGAATCGCAACCTTGATCCTCACTTTCAAATTTCATACCGCTCACTACACCTAACAAGCCAATATGCGATAGCACAAGAATTTCATCATAACTCCTGAACCACTATTAGGGTAAAACACTTCATCACATAGAAACTTTTTACTTAACTCATTCCAAGAGAGCTATAGCTACACGCGAGTGAATTCTCATAACCGTAGAACATTCAAATCCTCAAGTAGTGGTCTAAACCACCATGACCCTTCCAGGATTAGCCTACACATAACAAGGCCATAATACTTGAATATGTCCAAATAAAATCAATCACGGCGGTCGTCAAGCCTCGTACGTACCTCCATAAATCACATGCATAACTTAATCACGCTGAAGGAACTGATCACCGCCACTATTATGCCAATTCAACCATGACTAATCAATCTAACTTCTTCTAATTCATCTTTAACTTGCCTTAGAGATAATAATAGCTCCATTTCTTACATAACCAACCTAAATCTGCACTCACCTTGAGTAACCCCATTCCACGAGACCATATTGTCTCCAAACCCATGAACCGTTTCACACCCTCCTTGCACGCACATTCGCATCTTCAACTGATACACCCATTCTAATAATTCCTCTACGAATACGAAGTCTTTTTCTCATTTTCCTCTCAATGCTACACTGCAAGTTGAAAATATCATAGAACATTCCGAGCCTCTTATCATAATCTTCTACAAAAGCTCGATTCTTAACCATACTTATGGACTCGAAATCCTTAGGCACCACACTTTAACCTTTGAATCTACTAGGACCTTTATTCACATGAACACCCATCTCCACGAAGCACCCGACTGAATCACTTCCCTTGTAAATCACCTCTGTATGAAGCATAAATCCCGAATCTTCCCAAAGCCCGAACATGAGCCAATAAGGCCAACTATAGCACACCTTTAACAATTTCTTCACTCAAATTACTACTTATGTTCTTTCCCTTAGCTGAAATAACTCACCAATATACTGGTAATCCTAAACCTTACAAATAGACGACCATGCAATCCAACCATAGGCGGTGGGACTCTCCCACTTAGCTTGAAGCCACTATTACACATCTCTGAAACCCACCAAGAATCTTTATTTCTTACTAACATGACCTTACAAAATTATACCACCAGATTCCACAAAATCTTTCAATTAGCATTTCATGAACACTCTAAGTCTCTATCAACATCCACATATTCCACCCCTTATCGAATAGCCAGTAAAATCCTTCGTAGAAGCTTCGCCAACCACGCGACCGTTGACCTGCTCATAGGAAATAAGCCACCTGAGCCCATGCTCATTCACTAACTGCATAAGTCCATGCACTCCTCGAGGACATCAACTAAATGTGCGACAATATCTACCTATCCAAAGTCATGTTGTATCCTTCTTCATATCAAGCAACTCCTTTCCGTCATCTCCAACCTCCCGCCGCATAATAGCCAATACTTCAAATTAAATCAGTAGACCCAATAACCGTCCACTAGAACTCCTAAATCACTCCAAACTTTCCTCAAGGATGTAATTATCCTGCCACTGAATCCATATACTACTCTGCCACTCTCCCACTTTGGTCGAACTCTCTTCCTTAAGCAACTATTCGACTTTTGCTCCTTACACCTAGCTTCCTTGGAAATTTAACCATCGTATGACACTTCCCACCTATCCTTCTTCTTCCCTTGATGCCCAGTTGTTGCCTTGATTTGAACCCTATTTCTGCAGCATTTGAATCAACAGATCGTCGCTGACTTTAAATCTCCCCGAAAAACATCTTTCTCGGGCCATCACTACTAGAATCACCAGTTCGATCCTGAACCACCGCACACCGCGATATCTGGAAGTCACTTCTCCAATACTATTTTACAATATCCATCCCCAAAGGTGAATCATAGAAGATCATAACACCGACGACCTTAACATATTTCATCGAGGATGACGACACCCCGTCGCAGATAATAATTTCCACCACACTTGAAAACACCAAGTGTGAGCACGTGATTTTTGCCCTATATGAGTTACTCCCACAAATTGAAAACGAAATAATCTTTTCCATTATTCGCAATTTCGTAGCTTTTTTGTAGCATTTTTCATTAATTGTTCGCATTTGTCTGCGCATTTTAATTTTTGTTTAATTCATGAAATATACAAAAATATGTTGCAATTGCATTTTAGAATTTAATTTTACATTTTTGGATTAAATAGTAAATTAGTTGTTTTATACGAAAAGGGAAAAATCAAAAAAAATAGTTATTTTGCACCTTTTTAATTTTAATTTTTGAATTTTGGTAGTTTTATTCTTTAATTGGATTTTAATTAATTGTGCTAATTAATTAATTTAACTTGTTAGGATTAATTTAAGTTAGGAATTAGTATAGATTTTATTTCAAAAAAAAAGAGGAAATTTGAAAAGAGTTTGAAAATCAAAGAATTAATTTGAAAAAAAAAAGAAATGGAAAGGAAAGGAAAGAGTTCAGGTTTTTGGGCTTTTCATTAAATCTACCCACAAGCCCAAATGATTTATTCCCCTGTACCCGTCCAGACCCGCTTAATCCAGTCCAAACCCATGCCCCAACCCGGTCCATCCCCACTTCCCAACCAACGACGTCGTTCCCCCTCCCCGGATCCCAGCCGTTGATCTCCATTGATCCAACGGTTGGGAACCAAACTCCCCAGGCTATTTAAGTGTCCGAGACTCTCCCCCCTCCCCCCCTCCCCCTTGATCATCTCTTTCATTACCCCTCTCTTCAGAAATTGGACCAAAAGCACTAATCGCCGCCTCAATTCCCCGCCATCTCCGGTGGCAGCGCCGGTCCCAAATAACTCCAAATTAACACCAGAGAACCCCCATAGCTCCCTCTTCACTAATCTGTAATTGGTTTTTCTCGAATCCTCACAGAGCTACTCGAATCTTAAATCAAATTCGAGACCCTAAAACCTCAAACTTGCTCACCCTTAATTCTGTAGCATGCAGGGTCCACGCCTTTGATTTTCACGTTTTGAAGGCTTGATTCGACGCAAAATCGATGCTGTTCACTTGTCCTTAACAAAGAACAAGTGATTAGCCTCAGTTTCGTCAAATCAAGGATTCCAGTTTGGTTTCGAGTTTTTGCTTGATGAGTTTTTCTTTCTTTTTCTGTTCGTTTTATTTGTTTCATCTCTTGTTCTTCTTCTTTTATTCTCTGTTTACCTTGAGTGATCTTGTCTTCTGTGAATTGATTCGAATTCAGTTTGTCCCCTTTTAAGATTAATTTGTGGTTTGTATTTAATTCCGTTCATTTTTGGTTCTCTTTTCAATTTCTAAAGTTTGTTCAATAACTGTTTGTTCGTCTATTTAATCTTAGGTTTAAGTTTCTGATTTCCTTTTGTTAGTCTCTTTAGTAGTTAATTCCCTGCCTAGTTGTGTTAATTGATAAGTAATTTAATTAGGGTTGTCTTTGAAATCATTTCATGTTATCCTGGTTTGTAGATTTTTTTATTTTAATTAGATAAGTGTTCTTTTATGCTTTGGGTTGTCTCCGTCCATTGGTAAAGAGTAGCCTGCCCAAAATAGGTTTGGGTTATTGGGTCATTTTGACCCATTTTGGTTTAGTTTTTCAGTGGTAAAAAACAGGGCCCCAGGGGATATTTTGGGTAGTCTAGGTAAAGAATCTCTGAATAACTACCTAGGGAAGCTTCTAGGAAGCTGGGGTTGGGGTTAGTTGTGAATTTCTTGTCTTTAACTAGGGATATCTAAGTTATAATGAAAATTCCAAAAGGGGCAAAATGTAAAAACTGACTCCTAAGTGCTGCCCTAATAGCTTGCCTTTAAAGGCATCCCTAACTTGCCATTCAAGGCAGACCTAAAGAGAGAAAAATTCAGAAAAAACAAAAACAACTAAAAAATCTCATAAAAATCACCGTTTCATTCAGTTTTCCTTTGTGATTCTTGAAGTTGTCAATTTCTGAAATAATTTTTGACTCATCTGGGGTAAATATTGACTGAACTTGGGTATTGAAAGAGCTGGTTTAAGCTTGCTGATTGGTTTGATGCTCTATTGATTCTTCTGAGTGGATTTTCACTGTTTCAATTGCTGAATCTGGGTTGGCTGCTACTGTTTGCTGCTGAATCCCTCATTTTTCTGTTTTGTTTTGCTTTCCAGGTACACTTATCTGAATCCCACCTCATGTAAAGTTCTGATTCGAAGTGTGAAATAAAATTCAGAATGCCGAGCATGACCTCCATGTTTTGAATCTTTAGTTTAGTTCCATTTCTCTTAGATGAAATGATTCCAAGCTCATTTCATGTACTGTATGAGAACTGAGTTGGTTGGTATTTGATATGAAGTTATTTTTAGCAAGAACTCATTAGTTAAATGTCAGAGTTAGAGTTCTTGTCATGATAACTGTCCAGCTTCTGTTTGAGCATGTTAGCATAAAGTAGTTCATGTTGGATCTCTTAATGCTTTGCAAGATAATTGTTAATCTCAGGTTATTTGTAATGAGGATTTAAAGTGAGGGAGATGGGGTGCAGAGAAGAATATGTCTATGCACACATGCTGAATCTGAAAACCATTTTAGTATGCAGATGAATGAGTAAATTGCTTGTGGATGAGGATTTGTAATTACAGCTTGTAAAACTCGATTGAATGGTGTTTGAATCTTAGGTATTTCATTATTTCAAGTGATTAATGGTCTGTTTATTCCTAACGCTGAAGATCAGTAATTTTATTTGGAGTTTTGATTTCATAATGGCCATTTGGGGCCTAATTCCTATTATTGGATTAATTTGGGCTCGCAGGGACTCGATCCAGGGTCAAATGTTAATACCCCCTCATTTGTTAGACTTGGGCTCAACTTGGGCCCAAATCCTTGAAATCATTTGGAAACAGAAACTGGCAATCCTCGCTACATGTGTGTTTTCTTGCTGATGCCTTTGTTGGGCCCAAACCTATTCTACTGCCTGGCCCAAATTCCCCTTTGTTTCAAATCGGTCAGATCTGATTTTTTTAAAAATGATCCGAGAATTTCTTATGCCCATTAATCAAATAGCTAAACCCTTTATTAATTGAGGAGAGCCATATCTTTTAATACATAATAGCTTATGGCCCTCATAATTAATTTTTTTAAAAAAACCTCTTGGTTAGAATAATTTGAGGTGCGTCGTGCCGAATAAAATCTTAAAATTCATGGCCCTCACTTAATAAGTATTTTAATCCTTAGAATTCGAGGCGCGCCATTTAGCGAATTTTTCATGGCCCTCGCAAAGTTAAAAATGCGTAGTTGTTGTAGGCGCGTTATTTTAATAATTAACTTCCTTAAACTCGGGTGTGCATTTCATGTGACTCAAATCCAAATCCTAACAACGTTAAATAAAATATGTCTCGGATCGCGGGTGCATTTCATGTGGCATGATCCAAAGACGTATTTTGTATAACGTTAAAATCTTCTTAAAAATGAATCAAAGTGGTTTTAAGCTAAAATGCACATAGGTTCAAAAATATTTTAAAATAAGATAATTAGGCCAATAATAACAGTTGAGCGACCATGATAGAACCACGAAACTCGGGAATGCTTAACACCTTCTCCCGGGTTAACAGAATTCCTTACCCGGATTTCTGGTTCGCGGACTGTAATACAGAGTCAATCTTTTCCTCGATTCGGTATTTGAACCGGTGACTTGGGACACCATAAATTATACCAAGTGGCAACTTTGAATTTTTAATAAAACAATCTTGTTTCTATTGTCACTTTAAATTGGAAAAAACTCTCATTTATACTCCCTTCCGAGGGTGTAGGTAAAAAGGAGGTGTGACAGCTCTGGCGACTCTGCTGGGGATCGAACCCAGAATCTCTGGTTCAGGGTTCAAGAATTCGAGATTAGACGAATTGTTATAGTTGGCTTTATCCATTATCTAATTTTGTTACATGTTTGGGCCTAATGGGCTAATTGTTGCTTTTACCGCTTTGATATTCTGTGAACTGTATATAAACTGCTACGAAACCTTTCCTCTCTCTGAGTCTTTTAAATCATGGAGAAGTGTGCACTTCGTGTGACTTCTCTTCGATTAGAGTCATATTCCAAATTTAGAACGAGGTTCAGACAAGTTGCAAAGCCGGTGAAGCTTCTGTATTCCCAGTACGCTTCCCCCCCTCGGCTCGAGTTGTCTGCCTCGGGTAAGCCAGGTCTAGAACAATAAACCCAGGTTTTAAATCTAGTATAACAAGACCTCATGCCGGATCCCTAGTAGGAACGTTTGCTTGCATCACGTGCATTTGACTTTGGAGACTCAACACAGGGGCTGGGTCTGTCTAGGACAGGTGTACCAAAAATTAAAAGACCATCCTGATGCATCTTACTTGCTACTTGTGCAATTATTTGATTTGGATTTGCATGCTGACCGGCTTTTGAATAATGGGAGAAAGTTGGAAAAAAGAGAATAGCAATATGAGGGTTAAGTGAGTTAAATCACCTGTTTTGGAAAAACCAATGTCCAAATGGTACTGAAACTCTACCGAATTTTTTGAGAAAATTGAAAAAAAAAAGTTTTGCTTTGAAAAATAGTTAGTTTTATTTTATTTGCCCAAACTACGCCAATTTGATTCTCACAGGGTGTGAGATACGTAGGCAACCACCATCGGGTCCAACTTCCCCTTTGCAAAATTAGCCGAAAAGAACAAAAAATTTAATTTTATTGCAAATAAGTAAGGTGATGTCATTCTTATCTAAAATAGCCGAATGTCCCCAAAAGGGCGCCGGAAGGCCTTTTTTGCAAGAATAGCCACCTTTGGTCATTTTTTAATGTTTTTGCCGGTTAGCGAACACAGCCTTAAAATCTTCGTTTTCAGAGTGCTGAAAGGCCGTATTGGTAAAGCCGGATATTTTTGTGAAAATTTTGAAAAAATGGTCATTTTTCTTAAGTCAAAATGAGTCATAGTTTTCTTTTAATTAAAATCACCTTAATAAATGTGTAAGATTAGCACAATTCAAAATGAACTCTTCTCAGTCCGTGAAGAGATCCCGTTGGAGCTACATATGTGGTGGCATGATTTGGGGGACAATAGCAGAAAAGTTATGACAAAAGCATTGAGTGGTCTTGTCGGGCTCTTGAAGGTTAAGCCGAGAAAGGACATAATTGAGGCCTTGATACCATTTTGGGACCCAGCACATAATGTATTCCACTTTGCTGATTTCGAGTTAACTCCTACACTAGAAGAGATAGCAGGCTATGCCAGTTTCGAGGGGAATCTTAGAAATCAATACCCGGTAGCACCGAGAACAGCAACCCCACACAAATTTTTGGACTTGTTAAGCATCAGTCGGGACATCCGAGACGGAAATTTGGCCAAAGGATTCTGTACCTTCTACTTTTTGTACCAACGCTACGGGAATCCCCATGGCTTCGAGACACCAGATATCGGTCTTACTCACGCGGGAAACCAAGACAAGTGGGAAGCTCGGAGAGGATTAGCTTTTATAATGGCGTTTCTGGGTACTTTGATTTACCAGAAAAGACGGGAACATAGAGTTAGGAATCGTGGGGATAACCGACTTTATGAAGAAAAAGGAAAATAGGACCATAGTGCCGATGATTTTGGCAGAAATTTACCGAGCTCTGACCCTTTGTCAAGAAGGGGGAAAGTTCTTTGAAGGGTGCAATATGTTGTTACAATTATGGATGGAGGAACACCTTTGCCACCGTCCCGGATACTTGAATTGTGGTATGACTGGCTAGAGTGCAGTGAAAAACATGAAAAGCAAGTAGAGTGTTATGAGTTCCCGGATGGTACGGAAGCATGGCATGCTCGTTTGAGATCTTTGACTGCAAATAAGATCGAATGGACATTCGGGTGGCTCTCTGTCAGTGAAGTAATTTATATGTCGGCTGAGGTATGCTTTCTGCTGTTGATGGGTCTTCGATTATCCAGCCTTATGCTCTGCACCGAGTTCTACGTCAGTTAGGACGATACCAGACCATCATGCATGATGAGGATTTGAGTCGACAGGTTATTGAGTTGGAACCAAAAGCCGTTTTTCCAGAAGAAAAAGTGCGCCAGATTTGGCATCAGTGCAGATTCTTAGAGCCTAGAACTCAAGTACGAGATCTATCCAGAGGCGAGGTGGAGCCTAGTTACACTGCTTGGTATGGTAAAAGATCTCGAGTTCATCATAAGCCCGAAAGGCCCGCAAAGAGACCCCATGTCCAACAGTTCACCGATAGAGCACAGGTGCAATGGGACTGGTTGACCAAAAAAAACGAGTATAGGGTTACCATAGGCAAGTTGGAAAGGAAAGTCATGGACCTTCATTTTCAAAATGGTTTGCAAGCCGCCGTAGATGAGGGAGAGAAGAAAATACTAACTCAGGAAAATGAAGCCCTCAAAGCTCAAATTCGGAAGATGAAAATAGCTGTTAGAAACCCGGAAAGAAGCCGAGCGGATGAAAGGCTTATAAGCAGTCTGAAAAAGAAAGCCCTTGAGTGTCAAGATGACCTAGAAAAGTCTGAGTCCAGTCTGGCGAAAGTCCGGGCTCAATTGGCGGAAAATGCAAAAGGGCAGGCATTGTACGACAAATGAAAAGAAAGTATGAAGGGGCAATCACCAGCCTGAAGAGAAAAATGATTACCCTCGAGAATGAGGTAGCCAAGCAGGCCAAGGACTTTAAAGCTGATAGGAAACACTATTATGATTTGATGGCTCGGATGGAGGAAGAAATGCAATAGTTGCAAAATCAACATCTCCATGACACTCAGGTGGTAGAAGCCCGGAATCAACAGGTCGGGTGTCTGCTTCAGGAAAATGGTAGAATCCGAGAGCGGGTCAAAGCCATTGCCAACTACATTGTTGTAAAATGCCAAGCATGTGAGGATATGACTCGCACCACTTTCTTTGCGACAGTGATGACATTTGTCCAATAGATAATGAGTGATTTGGAGAGGGTTCAAAGGATCTTGCATATAGGCCCGTGGCGAGACCGAATGATGTCCTGCAGGCCCCAAGAGCATTTGAGGCATTAATGTATTCATGATTTTCATTGGAGTCTGTTAGTCTGTTTGCGAGTCTGTAGTTTCTTTTATTGGAGTCTGTTAGTTGGTTTTCGAGTCTATTGTTTTCACCTTTTTGTCAGAGTCTGTTGGTCTTGTTTTGAGTCAGAGTTTGTTAATTTCCCTTTTCGAGTCTGTTAATTTTATAATTTTGTAGAATAAGTGGTTGTAATCAAAACTATTTTATTTTATGGAAAAAATTTGAAAATCCCAAAAATGTTTTGTTATTTATTTTTTGAACTTATCTCCAAGAACTACGCTTGGTCTGATTCATGCGGGGTCATGATACGTAGGCAATCTCCATAGGATTCGACCGTAACCAAATGAAAAGAAAGGAAAAGAAGAAGAGAGGAAAAATAAGAGGGAAAAAGAAAAGAAAAGAGAGAGACAATAAGGAACCGTGAGAAAGAGACAATGGCAAAATAAGAGAGAGAAATGAGAGAATAAAAATAAAGCGGCAAGAATGAAAAAGAGAGAAAAAGTGAAGTTGCAAATAAAAATAAGGAAAAGTCGGGATGACGCAAGCAGCCGATCAAATGCATAATAGAAACGGTTAACTACTTAGGTGCATTCACTCCTCAAATGTGCGGTTGCTTATCTTTTAAAGCCCTAATCGCTAACAAGTTTGTTATTGATGAAAATACAGTTCAGGCAGGTGGTTAGTTTGATTGGCATTCTGGCAACTCACTCCTACAACACCCGGTCTAAAAACAAGCTGAACATGGCCAACCAGGAACTTGAGGCAAGTATTGTCGATCTGTCAAAAGAGGTGGAAGAATCAGAGGTCAATCTGAAAGATGAGTTGTATAAGCTGAAGCAGTAGATGGATGAAATATACCAAGCGTGGGCAAAAGGGCACCCACCACCAGTTTACCCCGCCAACCCTACTTTTATCCATCCATTGGCTCAGCCCCAGGAACCTCCCACTGTGAACTCATCTCCGGCCTTTCCCCTCTACCAAATATGTCACGGCACCACTTCCCATACATCACAAGCTCCACCACCCAAATAAGTCTCGTACCCTCCTCCACCAGTCACTCTTGTTTTTGTGGCACCCCCACCTACTGCATTACACCGATCCTCTAGTGAGCGTCTATTCCAGACTCACGACAACTAGTATTACCCCCCAGAGCCCACTTTTAAGGTTCTAGAACCCTATTCCCACTCCCCTCATTTTGACCTCCCTACAGAAACCGAAAAACCATCTAAAAATGTCGAACAGGAGGAGATGTTCAGGAAAGGTAAAAGCCTGGAACAGTCATTCAGAGAAATACGGGGGTTGGGAGGTCAAGTAAGTGTGGCTTACAAAGATCTATGTCTATTTCCAGATGTGCAATTGCCGGTAGGGTTTAAGATGCCCAAGTTTGATTTGTATGATGGGCACGGTGATCCAATGGCGTATTTGAGAGGTTTCTATAGCAAAATGAGGGGAGATGGTAGGAAAGATGAGTTGCTAATGGAATATTTCAGTCAAAGTCTGAGTGGTTCGTCGCTGGAGTGGTACACTCGGCAGGATCACGGAAGATGGTACATATGAGATGATCTAGCTCAAGTATTTGCTTGCCACTTCCAGTACAATCTCGAGATTATTCCGGATCGTCTGTCTTTGACGAAACTTGAGAAAAAGCACAATGAGAGTTTCAGGGAGTATTGTTTTAGGTGGAGAGAACAGGCAGCAAAGGTTGACCCTCCAATGAAAGAAAGTGAAATGGTGGATTATTTTCTGCAGGCCTTAGAACCTACGTATTACGGTCATCTGGTATCAGCTATAGGTAAGTCCTTCAATGAAGTGGTAAAGATGGGCGGTATGGTAGAAGAAGGGCTCAAGACAAACAAAATCATGAGTTATTCGGCTATTAAGGCAACCACCCAGGCCATTCAAAGCGGAACTGGGGGAGTAATTGGAAAGAAGAAGAAAGAGGATGTAGCAACGATTGATTCAGGAGCTTGGTTCGGACCCAGAGGTTCACCTTACCACTATCATCAGCCTCGTCTCCACCACCAAACCTACCCCCATACCCCGTATAATCCACCCCAACACTACTACCCACCACTAGGCCCCCATTTTTCTGTCCATCATGCCCAAACATACAGCCAACCTCCGGCCCACGCACAACAGCATGCACCAGTCCCACAAAATACATACCCAGCTCCATAAAATGCCTATCCATCCCCAAGAGCCTACCAAAACTCTCATGGATCAGGTTTCCTGCCCGACCAAGCATTTAAGAATGAGAGGTTGCAAAAGAAGAAAACCTTTACTCCATTGGGAGAATCCTATACCAGTTTGTTCCATAGGTTGAGACAATTGGGTATGCTGAGTCCGATCAAGCCAAAACTGCCAAACCCTCCCCTGAGGAATCTTGATCACTCTTTGAGTTGCGAATATTGTTCTGGTCCGAGGCACGACACAGAGAAGTGCTGGCAATTGAAAACAGCTATTCAAGAGCTCATTGATACTAATCGGATTGAGGTCCAAGCTCCGGAGGCGCACAATTTCAACTAGAATCCGTTTCTGGCCCATCCTGAGATAAATATGATCGATATAGTGCATAGGGGAGGGGATCCCAAGAAGCCTTCACAGACCGTCATGATGATTCGGTCCAGTGAAGTCAGGCCGGTTGAAAAGCCAACAAGTGATAAATCAGTAATTAGGTTGAGCGGGGCAAGCAGTGAACCATCTGCAGTAGTCAAGAAGAGGACCCCAAGTGATGTGGCAGTAAAACAAGAAAGAGCAAAAGTGTTTGTGCCAGGAGTGGAGAACAAGCCTGTTGTAATTGTGGAGGCTGCCCGCACAGACACTGTCATTATCAAGCCGGTAACTCAATTACCGATAGTCAATAGCAAGGCAGTCCCGTGGAATTATGAACGAGTGACAGTGACTTACAAGGGGAAAGAGGTTAAAGAAGAAGTTTGTGAGACCCATGGTTTAACTCGATCGGGGAGATGCTTTGCCCCCGAAGAGCTGAGAAAAGCTAAGATCTCCAAAGATAACCCGGTGCTAGTGAAGAAAGCTATGACCGAGGAAGAAGCAGAGGAACTCTTAAGAAAGATGAAAGTGCAGGACTATTCCATTGTGGAGCAGTTGAAGAAGACACCGGCTCAGATTTCACTATTGTCATTATTGATCCATTCAAATGAGCACCATCGGGCTTTGATGAAAATCCTGAGTGAGGCCCACGTTCCTGACAAAATCTTAGTAAACCACTTGGAAAAGATATCTAACAAGATATTTAAGGTAAACCGAGTCACTTTTTATGATGATGAGTTGCCCGTAGAGGGCACTGAGCATAATAGGGCCCTTTATCTTATGGTAAATTACGAATATGTCGTGGTTACTAGAGTGTTGATCGACAATGGTTCCAACGCCACATTTTCCCTCTCTCCACCTTAAACAAGTTGAAAGTGGAGGATGAGAGAATTCACAAGAACAGTATCTACGTTCGGGGATTTCGACGGTGGAGGGGAAAGATTCAGTCGGTGACATAGTGCTTGAGCTTACAATAGGGCTAGTTGAATTTACCATGGAGTTCCAGGTGCTTGATGTGGCTATTTCTTACAATCTGTTGTTAGGTCGACCTTGGATCCATGCTGCCAAAGCGGTCCCATCCACCCTGCACCAGATGGTTAAATTTGAATGGGACAGACAGGAAATTGTGGTGCATGGTGAGGATAATCTGTGTGCTCACACTAATTCCATTGTACCATTCATTGAAGTTGAAGACGACAAGGGGCCATGGGTCTATACAGTGTCAATTGAGAAAATTCCCGAGGGGAAGGGCATTCCAGTTCCAAAGATAACTTCCGCATCAGTCATGGTGGCTTTTAAAATGTTGAAGACTGGTTTTGTACCTGGTAAAGGTTTGGTTGCATCTCTACAAGGCATCGTACAGCCGGTTTCTCTTCCTAAAAACTTGGATACATTTGGTTTGGGATTCAAGCCCACAGTCGCAGACGTGAGAAGAGCCAGAAAAATGAAATAGAGGGCATGGGCCCTTCCAAAGCCCGTCCCGCATCTTTCTAGATCATTTGTCAGGTCTGGTACTAGAAAGCGCCCGGTGACGACGGTTCCCAATTTAGTGTTTGATGTGTATGGAGATTTAATTGAAAAATTCGAGAGGTTATTCGCCTATGTGAACATGTTGGAAGTTGGAGAGGGTTCTAGCAAGGCGTATGTGCAATTTGTTGGGCCTAGTGCAAAGATTAACAATTGGGAAGCTACTCCTCTTCTTACTCAGAGGGAGTTTTGGTAGTTTGCTTTGACTTTCTTTCAGTTTATCTGGATTATTCCAGGATTGTAATTCAGATTCTATGTTCTGTCCGTTTGGATGTATAAACCTTGTTATCTTTAATGAAATGCAATTTCCCTTTTCTTCCCTCATGATAGTTTTATTTTTGTTTTTCTTTTCTTCCTTGTATAGTTCTTTTTATGCTGGTTTTAATGGCATGACATGCATGAGGAATCTCCGGCCTAGTCTTAAAAGCCAATCTAATTCTAAAATAGTAATTCAAGAAATAGAGTATGATGATGAATCGGAATATGACGAGGATGAGGCCCTTGAAGAGATTAGTAAAGAATTAAGCCATTTTGAAGAAAAACCCAAGTATAACCTAAGTGATACAGAAGCAATCAATTTAGGGGACCCAGATAATATCAGAGAAACTAAGATAAGTGTCTATCTTGAACCTCAACTCAGAAAGGAGATAATTAAAGCATTGTTTGAGTACAAAGATATTTTTGCATGGTCATATGACGACATGCCGAGTCTAAGCACTGACTTGGTGGTTCACAAATTGCCCGGCATTCCCTCCTGTCAAGCAGAAACTGAGGAAATTTAAAACTGATATGAGTGTGAAGATCAAAGAAGAGGTCACCAAGAAGTTCGATGTAAAGGTCATTCAGGTCACTCGGTATCCCACTTGGTTAGCTAACGTAGTACATGTGCCAAAGAAGGATGGCAAGACTAGGGTGTGTGTTGATTATCGTGATCTCAACAAGGCGAGTCCCAAGGACAACTTCCCACTGCCAAATATCCACATTCTGATTGACAATTGCGCCAAACATGAGCTTGGGTCTTTTGTGGACTGTTATGCGAGCTATCATCAGATCTTAATGGATGAGGAAGATGCTGAGAAGACGGCATTCATCACACCATGGGGAACATACTGCTATAGGGTCATGCCTTTCGGTTTGAAAAATGCTAGGGAAACTTACATGAGGGTAATGACAACCATATTCCACGACATGATACACAAGGAGATCGAGGTTTATGTAGATGATGTAATCATAAAGTCTAGAAAGTAGTCTGATCATGTCATAGCTTTGAGAAAATTCTTCCAAAGGCTTCGCAGGTACAATCTTAAGCTCAATCCTGCAAAATGCGCATTCGGTGTGCCATCTGGAAAATTGTTGGGATTCATATTCAGCCGTTGAGGTATTGAATTAGACCCATCAAATATCAAAGCTATCCAAGAGTTGCCACCCCCAAGGAACAAAACTGAGGTGATGAGTTTATTAGGGAGGTTGAATTACATCGGCAGGTTCATTGCTCAACTTACGACAACTTGTGAGCCTATCTTCAAACTGTTGAAGAAGGATGCTGCCGTCAAATGGACAGATGAGTGTTAAGAAGCATTTGATAATATAAAGGGGTACTTGTCAAACCCACCTGTGTTGGTGCCACCAGAACCGGGGAGACCTTTGATTCTAAATTTGACGGTCCTGGAAAGTTCATTTGGTTGTGTGTTGGGTTAGCATGACATCACCGGCAGGAAGGAGCATGCCATCTATTATCTCAGCAAGAAGTTCACATCTTATGAGGTTAAGTACACTCACCTTGAGAGGACATATTGTGCCCTAACTTGGGTAGCACAGAAGTTGAAGCATTATTTGTCATCTTACACTACTTACCTCATCTCTTGTTTGGATCCGTTAAAGTATATCTTTAAGAAGCCTATGCATACAGGGAGACTCACAAAGTGGCAGATCTTGCTCATAGAATTTGATATCGTCTATGTGACTAGGACTGCGATGAAAGACAAGGCATTAGCCGATCATTTGGCTGAGAACCCAATGGATGAAGAATATGAGCCTTTGAAGACTTACTTCCCTGATGAAGAGGTAATGCATATTGATGAGTTGGAACCAGTTGGAGAGCCAGGTTGGAAACTTTTCTTTGATGGAGCTGCTAACATGAAAGGCGTCGGGATAGGTATTGTACTTATTTCTAAAACAGGGCATCACTACCCTGTTGCGGCTCAACTTCGTTTCTAGTGCACTAACAACATGGCTGAGTACGAGACATGCATTTTGGGTTTGAGGTTGGCTGGAGACATGGGTGTCCAGGAAGTCTTGGTCTTGGGATACTCGGACCATCTGGTGCACCAGATTCAAGGGGAATGGGAAACACGGGATTTAAAAATCACACCGTATTGGCAATGTTTGCATGATCTTTGTCAACGATTTCGATCAGTAGAGTTCAGGCATATTCCAAGGATCCATAACAAAGTTGCTGATGCTTTGGCTACCTTGGCATCAATGTTACATCATCCGGATAAGGCTTATGTTGACCCGTTGCATATTCAGGTCCACGATCAGCATGCTTACTATAATGTGGTAGAATAAGAACTTGATGGTGAGCCTTGGTTTCACAATATCAAGGAATATATCAGGATGAGGGTATATTCGGTACAAGCCACAGGTGATCAAAAGAGAACAATTCAGCGTTTGGCAAGCAGATTTTTCTTCAGCAGAGGGGTTTTGTACAAAAGGACACCGAATTTTGGATTGTTGAGATGCATAGATGATAGACAGGCCACAGTATCATGACCGAAGTACATTCTGGAGTCTGTGGACCGCATATGAGTGGGTACATGCTGGCAAAGAAGATTCTCCGAGCAGGTTATTATTGGCTCACTATGGAGCAAGATTGTATCAGTTTCGTGCGCAAGTGTCATCAGTGCCAAGTGCACGGAGATTTGATTCATTCTCTACCATCTGAATTGCACACAATGTCTGCACCATGGCCTTTTGTTGCGTGGGGCATGGATGTCATTGGACCAATCGAGCCAGTAGTGTCCAATGGGCACAGGTTTATTCTGGTGGCCATTGATTATTTCACTAAGTGGTTTGAAGCTAAAACTTTCAAGTCTGTGACCAAGAAAGCAGTGGTTGGTTTTGTGCACTCAAATATCATTTGTCAGTTCGGGATTCTAAAGGTGATCATCACAGATAACGACGCTAATCTCAACAGTCATTTGATGAAAGAGGTGTGTCAACAGTTTAAGATTACACATCGCAATTCCACCCCATATCGCCCCAAGGCGAATGGAGCAGTCGAGGCAGCCAACAAGAACATAAAGAAGATACTTAGGAAAATGGTGGAAGGGTCCAGACAATGGCATGAGAAGCTGCCTTTTGAATTGTTGGGTTATCGCACTACTGTTCGTACTTCAGTAGGGCAACTCCTTATTTGATGGTATATGGCACGGAAGCAGTGATACCCGCAGAAATCGAAATCCCATCCCTTCAGATTGTCGCAGAAGCCGAAATTGATGATGATGAATGGATTAAAACCTGCCTGGAACAATTGAGTTTGATCGATGAGAAAAGGTTGGCAGCAGTGTGTCATGGCCAGTTGTATCAACAGAGAATGGAAAGAGCATATAATAACTAGAGTGTTGTTCAATGGTGCTTTGTATTTAACATACATAGAAGGCAAGTGTGTAGAAATGGCCATCAATTCCGATGCGATCAAGAGATATTATGTATGATTTTTTTAAATTGTATTTGTTTCTACTTGCCATATTTTGAAGATTGGAAGGACAAAGGCATTTTGTTCTGCTATCTAAACACTTTATCCTTTGTTACCCCTTTTTGAGCCTTATTTATTTCCTTTCATTCCCCTCTTTTGGAATCAGTGGCAAAACTCAGAAACGCGAGAGCAAAAGATAAGTAAAAGAAAAGAATGAAAATATAAAGAAAAGAATGAAAAAAATAAAAGAGAAAAGAGGAAAAAGCAACAAAAAGAAAAAAAAGAAGAAGAAAAGAAAAAAAAAAGAAAAAAAAAAGAAAAAAAAACACAACAACAAAGCAATTTCCACGACATGAACTACGTTCGACTTGATTCCTTTTAAGGATACGTAGGCAGCCTCACGGTTCGGTCCCATCAAAACAAAAATTCAAAAGTCCCCAAGCAAAGAAACTGGGGCAGAAGTTGTGGTTGTTGTAAGAAATTTGATTCCGAAAGTTGTAATTTTGAACCCATTCGAATTGTTTTGAGCCTTTTGACACCCTTTCTTTTTAACCCTATCCAAAAGCCCACGTTACGGTCTAAAGAAAGACCTTCCGATCAATCTTTGAGAGATGCCAAGTCGAGCAAGTAGAGGTGATTCATATTAGGGGCAACACTCTGGTCCAAGAAAGAAAATGAAAAATGAGAGAGTCTTATTGGTGAAAACCCTCACAGGCACCGTAAGGCGAAAGTGAGTTGAGAGATGAACAAATGAGAGAGGTCTGTCGGTGAAAACCCTTCAGGGTACCGCAGGTCAAGGTTTTGGCAAAGAAATTGGGTTTTGAAGATCTCAGAACAAAGTATGGCAACTGAAAGTTGATTGGTGGGACAGATTGGGCCGATTAATCTGAAATGCATGTCATGATCATTGGTACCAGTCATTCCACTCAGATAAGTCTCTTTCATTTTTTTCCTTTCTAGGAAGTCATCCAATTTTGGATTTTTCTTTATCCTTAACTCTCAGGGTCATTGCATTTCATTTCTTTTGGGTTTATTTCTCTAAGATGTTCCCAATGTCAGTTCTGTTTAAGCAAATAAGAAGGAATTTCAAAGCTTACTCCCAACTTCCAAAGTTGCACAAGGCATAGGGCGGCCAAGGCATTGCTAGAGATAGTATGATATGAAATGAGGTATAAAGGTTAGGGGGAATTCCATCGGTGAAATGGTTTGGCAATTTCGTGGGAAATGCAGAGGTTCAAATAGATGGGGCAGAGATGTAACACAACGGTTTGGGTATAGAACACTCGGGTCATACAATGTCATGGGGTTTGAAAGTTAGCCGGAAAATCAAGCGGTTCTTGACCAGTTCAGGAGAAGTCAGTCAAAACAAAACACGACAGCGGAGAGGTCATTTTCAGCAAGAATGCCACAAACTAACCACCACATTTTAAACTGACAAGATATTTCTTTGATTGAAATAGGAGCAGGAAATTTCGATTGTTTCGGAGAAACCTACCGTAAGGAAAGGCAAGCATCAAACAGGTTTAACTGTAAATTTTCAGGACCCTCCTAGAAAATGGGACCTAGTTTAAAATTCAAAACAATAATGAGTAGCAAAATTTAGCATAAATGTACCCCAAGGAATATAAGATGGTTTTAAAGTTCGCATGTTGGAGATAGGATTCAATTAAGAGTTTTCAGGACCCTCCTGAATAATGGGACCTAGCTTTAAGATTTCCATTAGATAACAAGATTTGATGTAAGTTCTGTTGTATGGTGGTATAATTCAGCCATAAAAATTGCCACGCTTAAGATAAGACTTGATTTTGATTTTCAGGACCCTCCTGAATAATGGGATGTGGTTTTAAGGATTTCTCTAAATAACAAGATCTAACGTAAGTTCTGCTGTAAGGAAGTATAATTCAGCCTTAAAAATTGTCACTCTTAGGATAAAACTTGATTTTTGATTTTCAGGACCCTCCTGGAGAATAGGATGTAGCTTTAATACTTTCTTAGATAACAAAATGTAGCGGAAGTAATACCTCCAGAAGATATAACTTTGATTTAAAATTGTCGTTTAATTAAGAGTTTTCAGGGCCCTCCTGGATAATGGGATATAGTTTTAAAACTTGCTTGGATAACAAGACTTAGAATAAGATATACCTTCAGAAGACATAATTTAGCTTTAAAATTGTCGTTTAAATAGGAGTTGTCAGGACCCTCCTGGATAACGGGATTTAGCTTTCAAATTCTTGATAATGTTTGGTAACATGATTCAGTTTAACACTCATATATGTGCCCAGCTACCAAACTGGGGCAAAAAAATTTCTTTGTTTTGTCTATTTTTGTTGAAATCAGGTACCCACTTGGAGAACATGGAGAATACAATTCAAGTTCAGCAATCAGGCTCCCACCTGGAGAGCACGGGAATACAGTTCAAGTTCAGCAATCAGGCACCCACCTGGAAAGCACGAGAATACAGTTCAAAGTTCAGCAATCAGGCGTCCACCTGGAGAAAAGGGAAAACATCTTAGATTACAATTCAAGTCGGCAATAAAGAGACTTCACCGGGAGAATACAAGTCAACAAGGCAACAAGGATCACAAGATCAAGTTTGAAGATATAGATAGGGCTTTTATAATTCATAGATCATAGTTTAGTCTAGCTTCCTTTTATTTTGTCATGGTGTAATAAGGGGTTCAGTAAGCAGTAGCATCAACAACAGGAACAGTGAAATCACAGCTTCATGGTAGTCCCAGCTACCAAAACTTCCTGAACTACACTGACCTGATTTCTTTATAGCCAGGGATATGTAGGCAACCTCAGAAGCAGTGCGCGGTCAAATCTTTCAAAAAATACTTCACACGGAGTATTCAAACGAGCAAAAATTGCTCGTATTCGCTCACTTTATCTTTGCACTAAAACTCTTCGAGTTTCCGAGCAAAGAGGGGCAGCTGTGAGCACGTGATTTTTGCCCTATATGAGTTACTCCCACAAATTGAAAACGAAATAATCTTTTCCATTATTCGCAATTTCGTAGATTTTTTGTAGCATTTTTCATTAATTGTTCGCATTTGTCTGCGCATTTTAATTTTTGTTTAATTCATGAAAAATACAAAAATATGTTGCATTTGCATTTTAGAAATTAATTTTATATTTTTGTATTAAATAGTAAATTAGTTATTTTATAAGAAAAGGGAAAAATCACAAAAAAATAGTTATTTGGCACCTTTTTAATTTTAATTTTTGAATTTTGGTAGTTTTTTCCTTTAATTGGTTTTTAATTAATTGTGGTAATTAATTAATTTAAGTTGTTAGGATTAATTTAAGTTAGGAATTAGTATAGGTTTTATTTCAAATAAAAAAGAAAAAAAAAGAAATTTGAAAAGAGTTTGAAAATCAAAGAATTAATTTGAAAAAACAAAAAGAAGAAATGGAAAGGAAAGGAAAGAGTTTAGGTTTTTGGGCTTTTCATTAAATCTTCCCACAAGCCCAACGATTTATTCCTCTGTACCCGTCCAAACCCGCTTAACCCAGCCCAAACCCACGCGCCAACCCGGTCCAGCCCCACTTCCTAATCAAACGACGTCGTTCCCCCTCCCCGGATCCCAGTCGTTGATCTCCATTGATCCAATGGTTGGGAACCAAACTCCCCAGGATATTTAAGTGTCCGAGACTCGCCCACCCCCCACCCCCTAGATCATCTCTTTCACTCCCCCTCTCTTCAAAAATCGGACCAAAAACCTTAATCGCCGCCTCAATTCCCTACCGTCTCCGGTGAAGGCGCCGGTCCCCAATAACTCCAAATTACCACCAGAGAACCCCCATGGCTCCCTCTTCCATAATCTGCAATTGGTTTTTCTCGAATCCTCACAGAGCTGCTCGAATCTTAAATCAAATTCGAGACCCTAAAACCTCAAACTTCCTCACCCTCAATTCTGTAGCATGCACGGGTCCATGCCTTTGATTTTCACGTTTTGAAGGCTTGATTCGACGCAAAATTGTTGTTGTTCACTTTTCCTTAACAAAGAACAAGTGATTAGCCTCAGTTTCATCAAATCAAGGATTCCAGTTTGGTTTCGAGTTTTACTTGGTGAGTTTTTCTTTCTTTTTCTGTCCATTTTATTTTTTTCATCTCTTGTTCTTCTTCTTTTCTTCTCAGTTTACCTTGAGTGATCTTGTCTTCTGTGAATAGATTCGAATTCAGTTTGTCCCCTTTTTAGATTAATGTGTGGTTTGTATTTAATTCCTTTCATTTGTTGTTCTCTTTTCAATTTCTAAAGTTTGTTCAATAACTTTGTTTGTCCGTCTATTTAATCTTAGATTTAAGTTTCTGATTTCCTATTGTTAGTCTCTTTAGTAGTTTAATTCCCTACTTAGTTGTTAATTGATCAGTAATTTAATTAGGGTTGTCTTTGAAATCATTTCATGTTATCCTGATTTGTAGATTTTCTTTTCTTTTAATTAGATGAGTGTTCTTTTGGGCTTTGGGTTGTCTCCGTCCATTGGTAAAGAGTAGCCTGCCCAAAATAGGTTTGGGTTATTGGGTCATTTTGACCCATTTTGGTTTGGTTTTTTAGTGGTAAAAAACAAGGCCCCGGGGGATATTTTGGGTAGTCTAGGTAAAGAATCTCTGAATAACTACCTAGGGAAGCTTCTAGGAAGCTGGGGTTGGGGTTAGTTGTGAATTTCTGATTTTTAACTAGGGATATCTAAGCTATAATGATAATTCCAAAAGGGCCAAAATGCAAAAACTGATTCCTAAGGGCTGCCCTAATAGCTTGCCTTTAAAGACATCCCTATCTTACCATTCAAGGCAGACCTAAAGAGAGAAAATTTCAGAAAAAACAAAAGCGGCTAAAAAATCTCATAAAAATTAATGTTTCATTCAGTTTTCCTTTTTGATTCTTGAAGTTGTCAATTTCTAAAACAATTTTTGACTCATCTAGGGTAAAAATGGATTGAACTTGGGTATTGAAAGAGCTAGTTTAAGCTTGTTGTTCTATTGAATCTTCTGAGTGGATTTTCACTGTTTCAATTGTTGAGTCTGGGTTGGCTGCTACTGTTTGCTGTTGAATCCCTCATTTTTCTGTTTTGTTTTGCTTTCCAGATACACTTCTCTGAATCCCACCTCATGTAAAGTTCTGATTCGAAGTGTGAAATAAAATTCAGAATGCCGAGCATGACCTCCATATTTTGAATCTTTAGTTTAGTTCCATTTCTTTTAGATGAAATGATTCCAAGCTCATTTCATGTTCTGTATGAGAACTGAGTTGGTTGGTATTTGATATGAAGTTATTTTTAGCAAGCACTCATTAGTTAAATGTCAGAGTTGGAGTTCTTGTCATGATAACTGTCCGGCTTCTGTTTGAGCATGTTAGCATAAAGTAGTTCATGTTGGATCTTTTAATGTTTTGCAAGATAATGGTTAATCTCAGGTTATTTGTAATGAGGATTTAAAGTGAGGCAGATGGGGTGCAGAGAAGAATATGTGTATGCACACATGCTGAATCTGAAAACCATTTTAGTATGCAGATTAATGAGTAAATTGCTTGTGGATGAGGATTTGTAATTACAGCTTGTAAAACTCGATTGAATGGTGTTTGAATCTTAGGTATTTCATTATTTCAAGTGATTAATGGTCTGTTTATTCCTAACGCTGAAGATCAGTAATTTTACTTGGAGTTTGATTTCATAATGGCCATTTGGGGCCTAATTCCTATTATTGGATTAATTTGGGCTCGCAGGGACTCGATCCAGGGTCAAACGTTAATACCCCCTCATTTGTTAGACTTGGGCTCAACTTAGGCCCAAAACCTTGAAATCATTTGGAAACAGAAAATGGCAATCATCGATACATGTGTGTTTTCTTGCTGATGTCGTTGTTAGGCCCAAACCCATTCTACTGAATGGCCCAAATTGGCCATTGTTACAAATCGGTCAGATCTGATTTCTTAAAAAATGATCCGAGAATTTCTTATGCCCATTAATCAAATAGCCAAACCCTTTATTAATTGAGGAGAGCCATATCTTTTAATACATAATAGTGGCCCTCACAATTTATTTTTTTTAAAAAACCTCTTGGTTAGAATAATTTAAGGTGTGTCGTGCCGAATAAAATCTTAAAATGCATGGCCCTCCCTTAAATAGTATTTTAATCCTTAGAATTCGAGGTGCGCCATTTAGCGAATTTTTCATGACCCTCGCAAAGTTAAAAATGCGTAGTTGTTGTAGGCGCGTTATTTTAATAATTAACTTCCTTAAACTCGGGTGTGCATTTCATGTGACCCAAATCCAAATCCTAACAACGTTAAATAAAATATGTCTCGGATCGCGGGTGCATTTCATGTGGTGTGATCCAAAGACGTGTTTTGTATAACGTTGAAATCTTCCTAAAAATGAATCAAAGTGGTTTTAAGCTAAAATGCACATAGGTTCAAAAATGTTTTAAAATCAGATAATTAGGACAATAATAACAATTGAGCAACCGTGCTAGAACCACGGAACTCGGGAATGCTTAACACCATCTCCCGGGTTAACAGAATTCTTTACCCGGATTTCTGGTTCGCGGACTGTAATACAGAGTCAATCTTTTCCTCGATTCGGGATTTGAACAGGTGACTTGGGACACCATAAATTATCCCAAGTGGTGACTCTGAATTTTTAATAAAACAATCCCGTGTCGATTGTCACTTTAAATTGGAAAAAACTCCCATTTATACTCCCTTCCGGGGGTGTAGGTAAAAAGGAGGTGTGACACCATGTCTCGTTACTCCATCGATCCAAATCTGGACATTCATAGGCCAATTGCTTTTCTCTGTCGGAAATGAAATACCAAATCTCGAAATCATGCACTAAGTAGACCTCCTTTCAAGTCATACACTGCTTCCACACATGGACAAACATCCCACCATCACATCAAATACCGTGCAATAACCATTCATGAGCATTATAGCAACCTGTGCATAGAAACATATGCATAGCCTCAACGCTCTAAGAATTATAGCTATAGAGCTGAAATGACAGAATACCCTTCCTCAAGGCGATGACCATAGCCTAAACAACCACCCGGGGAGAAACATCCTGCACCACATCTGTAGTACCATTAAAATTCCTCAATTCCTGATTTATAATAAGTGCTTCGCACCACATAAGTCCGAATAGGAAGGAAACAAAGGCATAAGCCTCAAAGAAACCAAATCACACGATGAGGAATCAAGAAGGGAAGTGCTCCTAACAGCCCTGTAGCCTCTCGAAGATAAGTGCATACGTCTCCGTACCGATCCACAAGACTCTAATAGACTCGCTCATGACTCGTGAGACTTAAGGAAACCTAGTGCTCTAATACCATGTTGTCACGACCTAAAATCCACTAAGAGTCGTGATGGCGTCGAACACCGCTGTCAGGCAAGCCAACCATAAATACTTAATTAAATTCTCATTGAAATAATTGTGAAAAACTCTGATTTTTCTTCATTTTTTTTACTAGTAAAAGATACTCAGTTCAAATTAAATATACATGTCAAGAATTCAATACAAAATACCCTATAACTATCCCAGAACCCGGTGTCACAAGTGCATGAGCTATTTCTAGGAAGCAATACAATACAACAACTGTCCGGAATACAAATTAGACAGAAAATGAATACAATAATCTGGAAGGGACTCTGCTGGCTGCGGGTCATCTCGAGAAGTGCAGCTCACCTAAGTCTCCGCATCAACCATGTTGCTACGCCCACTAGGCCACTAGTCATGCATGTGCCTATGCAACAAAAATGCATAGCAAATGTAGTATGAGTACGAAAACAACGTGTACCCAATGAGTATCCCGTCTAATCTCAAAGAAGTAGAGACGAGAGGTCGACTTCGACACTTACTAATGGTTCAATAATGATACGTCCGTAATATGATGAATCGAGGATTTATATAAACAGGATTTGTAATTCAATAGGGTGAAACACGTAAACAATTCTTTCTTTTATGAAAAATTTCCAAATTTCCCTTTTCATCATTTGTACACATATTCTCAAGCCGGTAAGGGGCAATAACAACTTCAATAAGTTTCAAGGCAAGCAATACAATCATGCGCAAATCATGTCGAGGTCGTACGACCTAATCCAACAAAAATGTAAAATGTGCACTGTCGAGGGTCAAACGGCGTGAACCATAGATGCATTTATTACCCCGCTCACGAATCGTACATGCGATGCGGTCAAATATAAATAAACAATCACCCCGCTCGCAAATCATACATGCGATGCAAGTTCACATAGAAACACACATTCAAATAGTCAATCAAAACTTCATCAGGGAGACAATTATTCAAGGACGTGTCAATTTCTCTTTTAAAAACCGAGAAAACGAAGTTTAAGTCTTTTAGAAAATCATTTACCACTTTGATTCAATTAAAGCAATTTAAACTATCTATAAGGTTACCATTATTGCAAGTAAAGCATGTTTTTTGGGTCCTAAACTACCCGGACATAAGCATAATAGTAGCTACGCACGTACTCCCGTCACCTCGTGCGTACGTAGCCCCCACAATTAGGATCACATATTCAATTAATTCACCTATGGTGACAATTCCCACTTACAAGGTTAGAAAGGAGACTCACCTCGCTCCGAAGATCCATAACCGGCATTCCACGCTCTTCCGAAGACTCGAATCGCTGCACAATGCTCCAAACTAGCCAATAATTATGCAAATCCATTAATATATATTCAATTACTCATTACAAACTAATTTATAACAATTCCTAACCCCGATTGAAAAGTTGACAAAATTGCCCTCGGGCCCACGTGCCCGGATTCCGAAATTTCCCAAAGACAAAGTTTACCCATGAACTCACAAACTCAAATATATTCTTTACTCTCAATTTCATACCCAAAATCGTGATCAAAATCCAAAATATCCATTTTCTAGGTTTTCCCTCAAACCCCAAGTTTCAACCAAATTTTCATGCTCAAATCCGAAACAAAACCATGTATTTAACATCTAATGAGTGGGAACAACTTACCTTGACATAGATGAAGAAAATCTCTCTTCCGAAAGCTCCAAAATCGTCCTACCCGAAGTGAAAATGGGTGAAAATGAATCAAAACTCGATTTTTAAAGAAAGCTCACTGCCTCCAGTCCTTTCGCACCTGCGGTTTCTTGACCGCTTCTACGGTCCCGCAGGTGCGGACCAATTGCCGCTTCTGTGGTGTGGGGCTCCCAGCCCATTTCCCCTTCTGTGCTCCTTCTTCTGCAGGTGCGGTCCCACTTCTGCGGTGACCTGACAGCATCTGCGGTCCCAGCCTTCACCCTTAACCACCATATCTGTGTCCTTTTAGCCGCTTCTGCGGCTCCGCACTTGCGGCCAAAACTTCACAGGTGCGGTTATACCAGATATCAGCTGCTTCAGCTTTTCTTTTCAACCCCAATTCAATCTGTTAACCACCCGGAATTCACCCGAGGCCCTCGGGACCTCGTCCAATCACACCACCCAGTCCCAAAATATATTATTGACTTGCTCGAGGCCTCAAATCATATCAAACAACGGTAAAATCATGAATCGACCTCCAATCAAGCTTAATGAACTTTAGAAATTCAAACTTCTACATTTGATGACGAAACCTATCAAATCACATCCGATTGACCTCAAATTTTGCACACAAGACATCAATTTCCGAAATCGGAATGACCCCGATATCAAAAAGTCCACTTCCGGTCAAACTCCTCAAAAACCTTCAAATTTCTATCTTTAGCCAAATGACTCCAAAATGACCTACAGACCTCCGAATTCACTTTCGATTGCGCTCCTAATACCAGAATCACCATACGGAGCTATTCCCAGACTTGGAATCCCAAACGGACATTCCCGGGTCTTCCAAAACCCAATCCGGACATATGCCCAAGTCCAAAATCATCATACGAACCTGATGGAACCTTCGAATCTTGATTCTGAGGTCGTTTACTTAAAAATCCAACCTTAGTCAATTCTTTCAACTTAAAGCTTCCGAAATGAGAATTCTCTTTCCAAATCAACTCCGAACTTCCCGGAATTCAATTCCAATCGTGTGCACAAGTCATAATACCTGAAGTGAAGCTGCTCATGGCCCCAAACTGCTGAACGACGCGCTAGAGCTCAAAATGACCGATCGGGTCATTACAGAAAATGTTTCTGATTTCTCACATGTTTGAACCTAAGAATGAAGATAAGACTTAAGTCTTAGGTTAGTTAGATTTTGATTTGGCCATAAGTAGCCACATGGCATAGATGGCTCATGAGTCATCTTAGCCTTGTAGCATTTGTGCCATGTTTTTGGAGTAAGTTTTTGTTAATTTTTATCCACTTATTAGTTAACTAGGTAATGTTTCGTTACCCGGTAATTAATCAATTACCCGCATAATTTAAAAATTACCACAAACTACTTAAAATTCTATTTATTTTTAAAATACTTCATATATACTTTATATATTATACTACCGTGGTCATATGGAACCTTGCATGGTACTAGTTCATAGTTATCGGGTATTATTGCTCGACCCGTATTTTATTCCAAATTGGTCACTTTCAATGAAACTCGTTTTCTTTAATCTGTCTTCCCTTTTATCCTTCATAGCACTTATTTATCGCTTGTTATAAATAGCGTAAGTACGTTAACGTCAAGATGATTTCATCCCCGAGTCTACGTCGGTTAATTGAAAACAAAATTTTAGTGTACGAAAACGCGAGATGTAACACTTAAAATGAGGGAGATATGATGTTTTGAAATTTTAAATAAAGTCTAAAAATTTCAGGGACATAAATGGCATTTTTATAATTATTTACACCACAAAAAGAAAACCAGCAATAAGAAAATCTTCGTTTTAGCACCCAAAACTCATTCGAAACCTCCCGGACACAAACCATATATGATTTAATTCATAAAATATGCTATGAATCTGCTCTAGCACTAAAAACACCGAAAATATGTCATCTTAACCTGATGTTGACCATGGTTGAACTCCAAATCCTTAACTTAATTAGTTTCTCAACTAATGATCCAAAATACACTCAAGCCCATCGGGACCCCATCCAATCATATCAACAAGTAAAAATACATTTACCAAACTTATCCAAAGCGTCAAAACACCCAGGGGAATATTACAACAAATAATGGAGGCTCAAACCGAATAGAATTTCTCTTAAGTTGTTGAATCTTCATTCTTTCAAAAGAGTGTCTGAGTCACACTTAAATGCCTCGGGTTATTTTCAAACATTGCACACAAGTTCAATTCAACACTATAGACCCAAAATCTCGGAACACCAATTGGAGTCCAATAACATCAAGGTCAACTCTTGGTCAAACTTATGAACTCTTAAGTTCTTCAAATTGCCAACTTTCGACAAATAGTGTCGAATTCTTCTAGGAACCTCCGAAACCAAATCCGAACATACGTACAAGTTCAAAACCAACATACGAACCTATTGGAATAATCAATGCCCGATTCCGAGTCTATTTACCCAAAAGTCAAACCTCAGTCAACTCTTCTAACTTAAAGCTTCCAAATCAAGAATCATTTTACCAAATCAATCTTGAACAACTCGAAAACTAAAAAGCAACCATACACTCAAGTTATAATACATCATATAAAGCTACTCAAAGTCTCAAACCACCAAATTGAATGCTAAAGCTCTAAACGATCGGTCGGGTCGTTACATGCTCCCCCACTTAAACATACGTTCGTCCTCGAACGTGCCAAGAGTCATCCCAAAGCCATCAAATCACTGTATTAAGTTCACCATTCCCATACCCATGGATGATCTCACGTCATCCCAATCCATATAAGTCTGACAACACAATCTAATCGAAGATCTTTATCTTAGCACTAGCTCACAACCCTTTTAACCCGATCTCCAACGTCAGAAATTCATTATAAGACCCGATTCTCGCATCTATAGGTTGTATAAGTCTTAATCAAGCTGCATCAAGATTTAACCATATCCTAAGTATAATCACATGATATTCCACTTAACTCGGATATACATAGCAATAGCTTTCGACCACCATCGTTGCTCAAATAGCAAACTTGATACCGGTATCTAACCTCCTATAAAAAAAACCTTGTTCCAAATCTTCGTACACTCGCAATGATGAAAGAAACACGCAAAAATGCATAATCACCCATCACATTAACAAGTCATGGATCTCTCTCGTCCGACAAGAACCATAGCTAAAAATCTAAGCTAACTAGTGACATTATTCTTCCAAATATACCTTAATCAAATCTAATGGCACTCATTTCAGGTCCAACAACTTCACCTCATCCAGTACAAGCTACTCGATCGGACTATCACACCAAAGCCACCTAGTTCCACATTCCATGCAATCTGTGCATCAACGAATAATAATTCAAATATACCCAATAATGGAAAGAGAATGGAAATGAAAGAACCGTCGCACGGGCTCAACAGGTACCACCACAAGGCGCAATGCTATGAACCCATCACACTAAATAAGTATAAAGATCATATCCCAACATAAATCCATTACGAAGCATGACCCAATTCAAACACCAGTCCACCTGGAATACCTCGAGCCATGAGTCTCACAATTAACTACTATATGTGTAGCAATCAATAAACACGCGAAGTGCATGACCCTAACCATAGATAAACGAATATCACTATATACCACAAATAGAAAGGCCATAACCAAGGCGCAATCAACCATTCGACACCCCATGAGCCATCTCGCTCGAATTTCCCCACAAAGCCCAAACAAAACTATATCATATGTGTAAATAGTCGACAATCTCACAACTTATCGTGGCATAGAAGAGTAATGAATGGAACATATTAGAACACGAATATGATCCACTCCAACCAATAATACACCTCCATAATAACTGTGTTGGGTAGAGAAATTCGACCTAGAATACACATTCTCATTAGGCCTACCAGTAGTCTTAAAAGCAACTCTGATCCTCATTAAATAGGTAGATAACCTCCGAAATTCCCATAATAACATATACATATCACACACACATCTAGCCTTCAACCTCTTAACATACCTTCACCATGGAACAATCTACCTCTAAGAACCCTCTAACTCTTCAAATCCCTAAAATACCAGAATCTCCATATCTGATCCCAACTACACTACTCAAATAACTGACACATCCCTCATACATGATTATCCCATGAAAAATACTTCCATAATTATTTTGTGCCACATAGCAAAATTTAAAGATCAGTGGTCGATCAATCAGGCTATTACCGTAATACCAGTCAGGCATCCGCAAGTCGAAGCACAATACACCTTCTATAGTGTGAACCCTTCTCGCGTGGTATCAAATAATGCTAGCATTCTTCTAAATATCTAAAATCATCCATGATATCTAGAACTCTTAACCCCATATAGGAGAAAAATCATAACACGCAACATGTTCCTTATGTCGGTAGCATACGTCTAGCTCAAGTCGTGGTCAAGAATATCAAGAACTCTTCAAAACCCGTCCTGACATAACCAAGCCATTAGAATTGAATTTCCCTAAATTAGCCAAGTCACGCAAGCCGTCAAATCCAAGAGTATTGCCACAAAACAGTGGTAATGCAACCACACCAAAGGAACTAATTACCTTTATTACTCTGCTGACCCAACACCACCAAGTTGACCCATTTATTCGAATCCTCCTTGACTTGCCTTCAAGTTAACACTTCTCCTTGTAGGTACACACGATCCTAAAACAAAGCTCTCCGCAAGAAATCCTAGCACGAACCACATCGTTCAAAAGCCCACAAACCACCATATTTCCTCTGAAGCACCCAATAATGTTGCAGCTGAGATAGAAACTCTGAAGAGACCTTTTGTAAATCTAAAGTTGTTTCTCTAACCTCTATGATACTGAAATATAGAATTAATAATGATACAGAAATACCGCAAGTCTCAACACTATTCCATGCAAATTTCAAATCTTAGCCATATACAATTCTGAGGAACCCTCCAATACCACATATATACCTCAGACCAGAACTAATATAACCCATGACCATGCAATCTAATCATCAATAGCAGAATCACCCACTTGGCGTGAAGCCATATGACATAACATCCAAAGATCCATAATACCAACCTTCACAATCTCGTATAACACCAATCATAAAATACCTCAAATCATCTACTAAGAGGATATCCATCTTCATGATAGTCAAGCCCGCTTCTAAAGTATCACTGAATAAGTCCAATACAAAACAAATAACCTCTAGTACCACTGACTAGCCTCGAATCAACCTCCTCCCATGAACCTACCACGATCACAACAACTAGGGAATCAATTAAATCCCCCCGAGATCGTACTCACCAACCAGATACCAGAACCTGCTTCATCCCACACGTGAACAATTAAAAGATCTACAAACACATCTGTATCCTCGGTCTGGACAACACCTTGAGACAATAATCAAGCATCAATATCCTTCTCGTATCCCATCCGCATCATCACAAACCGTCGGTGTGTAGCTGATACCGAGTGCGCTATATCATATACGAGTGGATGTAGGGGAATATAAGATATATACTTCAAGCTGAATCAATGTTGCACGATAAGGAATAAAAGAAGTTGAATTTCTTAATAGTTTTGTAGCCTCTCGAAGATAAGTACAGACGTCTCTGTACTAATCCGTAAGACTCTACTAAAATTGCTTATGACCCACTGAACCTATGAACCTAGAGCTCTGATACCAATTTCTCACGACTCCAAAATCCTATCTTAGGGATCGTGATGGCACCTAGTCTCTATGACTAGGCAAGCCTAATCACACAATAACCTCAGACAGGATATAACAATTTAATATTAAATAAAACTGAGAAAAATGGCCCAAAACATAGCAAATGTCATAGTACAACTTTCACAATCCCAAAACCTGATAATACAAAGTCATAAGCTCTACGGAGAGTATATAAGATATTCAAAAATACAATACTATTTTGGATCAAAATTTAAATAGTAGCATAAATGAGGTAAGATGATGACTCCGAGACCTGCGAACGGAACGGTAAGTATATCTTGAAGTCTCCAACCGCACAGGCACAACACTCAAAACCAACACGATCTGAAGTACCTGGATCAGCACAAAATGTTCAGAAGCATAGTATGAGTACACCACAACGGTGCCTAGTAAGTATCAAGACTAACCTCGTTAGAGCATTGACGAGGTTCGAGTCAAGACACCCACTAGACATGAAAACCTATGCATGATATAGATATAAAGCTAACAAACGAAAAGCAAGTAAGTAAATAAATGGCAACAAGGAGTAAACATGTGGTAAAACATTAAAATAATCAAAACATAGTTAAAAAATACAAGAGAAATAAGTTAAGGAGAACAATGACACTTCAAATCATCAAGTAGTCTCAACACAAGATTTACAACTAAAAATACCCCGAGGTACAATACCTCATAATCACAAATCATAAGCCACAATCACGAGTCTTATAGATATGGCACCTTGTGCCCACGTTGTCAATCACCATCGCGGCAAGACCTCATACAACAACGTATATCGTATCTGTTTTAAGCACCAATAAGATATTCAAAAAGTTTATTTAATAAAGTAAAGCATGACAATCATTTAAATAAAGTAAAGCAGCAAATGAGATAACAAGTTTATTTTTAAGAATTAAATAAAGTAAAGCATGATAACAATTTAAATAAAGTAAAGCATCAAATGAGATAATAAGTTTATTTTAAGAATCAAATAAGGTAAAGCATGATAACAAACTAAATAAATATGTAAATATGTAAGATTCAACATAGATATGAAGCTTTTGGAATGGATCTGGGAGAAACAAGTACTAAAAGTACTAGACTTGAAGAGGTAGATATACCTCAAAACCTTGATTTATTAAATAAATGGACAATTCCTAAAGTTTCTATAAAAACCATTTATGATTATGGTTGGTTTGATAAACTTTCTTCTAAACAATTGATAAAAACGACTGAGCAGTCTTTAGCATTAAATTCGTCTGAACAGACTATTCGTTTGTTAAACAAACATGATATAGATTTATATAAACATCATTACCATTATGTGCATATTGGTATGGTTCAAATTGCATTTAAACCTTTAACCCTTAAAGGATTACCAGAGACCTTTTTAGCAGCTCTTAGAGATGCTAGAAATCTGAATTTCAGACAGTCTCTAATGGGTTCGATAGAATCTATAGTGGCCTATGGTCCAGTATATTTTAATACTCAACCCAATCTGCAACTATCTCTTTCTGATGTTAATATTCTCGATGCTTTGACTTTAAATGTGAAAACGCATGGTTATAATTATGCGCCTGGTTCTGAACTTATATGTCTGTCCTATAGGATTTATTTCAAATTGTTATCTACTTTGAATCCTAGATGTAAGTTATACGATACATCGGATCAGACCATATTGGTCGAAACCAATTTTGCAAAGTCCAAGGTCACCACTAGGAGACCTATCAGGTGGGAGGAAATTAATTTTCCAACTACATGGACTTTAAATTCTGTTATATCCCCAAGTCAGATTACTAACGACTTGTCAAATACTGAATTTTCGCATGTCACTCAAAATCCGGATGGTAGGATTTGTATTCAATTTGATGATAAGTCTACTATTTATAATTGACATTCATTTTCTAATCAGAGACTTCTACCTGCTATAAAACATATTTCCCCTGTTGAACCAGTTTACGGTCCAGCCCGCAATCGTGCAGCTTCTTTACACACTATTGCTAGTGATAAGCCTGATCAAAAGGTTAAGAGGGTTGAAAGGGTTAAGATTAACCCTCAAACAAATATTGTTCAAGACAATGACAATATTTCAGATAAGGATATTCCTTCTGTATCCGAGATGGATTTCGACCCCAATAATATTTAATGATTCCACACCAAATTGATTTTAGCCCCGGTTCTCGGGCCCGTATTTATATTCAAAAGGAATTTTTTAGTGAAAAATGGAATCAGTTTAAAACATGGTTTTTTGATGCTTATAGTAAGGATGATTTGAATAATATATCTCAAGAATTTTATGAAACTTGTGCCTTACATAATCAAATTATGTATTTTGTTCCTTGGTTTATAACAACTTATTTACCACTTTATATAAAGGTATTGGAAAGATCTTATAAAGACGGGAGTGGTAATATTACTAAAGCAATTTATCCTCCTCAGGCTCCCTTTATTTTACCTAATAATACTGGGATTACTTTCACTGCCTTTCAAAAATTTATTGATGATAACGTGGCAGCTATTAGTATTGCAGAAATTAATAAATTGATTTCTCAAAACAATTATTTGGGTTTATATGTTAAAATTTTAGGAGAACATATTGGTTCTCTTGATAAAAAACTTGATGATTTGACTATTTTAATAAAAGAAATGGGTACTAAGAAAGGACCAACTGATATTGCCTCCACTTCAGGAAGTAAAACAGTTGATCAAAACATTCTTACTCATATTCAAAGACCTCCTGAGATTCAGGATTTTAAATTTAAATCTCTTGATGACTTAGCTCAGCTTTTAGATAAAAAGCTTTCTGGTTTAAATATTAGACCTATTGATTTATCAAAAAAAATTACTGATAAAATGGAGACCATTTCTGATTATAAAACTGAGAGTTGGTCAGAGTTTAATAAACCCAAAGGGATTGTTAAACAAAATCATAGGTATGCTGATAAACCAAGAATGCAGACCTATTATTATCCTCGTCCTACTCCTCAAGATGTGTTGATTGAGGAACGAGATTGGAATCAGACTAATACATCTTATAACGGTTCCGAAATTTATGAGTGGAATCTTGATGGTCTAACTGATAGACAATTAACCATTCTCGTACACAGAATGCTTATGTATTCGACTATCTGTAAAAGTGTTAAAAATACAGATAGAACTATTTGCAAAATGATTATTACAGGATTTACTGGCCAACTTCGTGGCTGGTGGGATAATCATTTATCTGTAGAGGAAAAGGCTTTCGTTATAAATGCTACAGCAATCGACGAAGGTGTTGATAACATAGGTATGGCTCTAGTGGTGGGTAGAGAAGATGCAGTTTATACCCTTATACTTACAATTTTAGAGCATTTCAATGGTAGATTTACCTCAAATCATCAGACCGTCCGAACTTTACTTAATGGACTTAGATGTAAGACCCTTAGTGAATTTAGATGGTATAAAGATACTTTTATGAGTAGAGTTATGGAACTACCCGAGAATAGATATGAACACTGGAAGGCCAAGTTTATAGACGGCCTCCCTTCCTTATTTGCTGAAAGAGTAAGGAATGTGTTAAAGGGTAGTTGCGGAGAAATTCTGTATAATAATTATACCTATGGTAAGCTTATAGGTGTTTGTACAGAAGAAGGCCTGAAATTATGTAATGAGCTAAGGCTTTCTAGACAGCTTAAGATAGATAAGCTTAAAGAAAGGTCCCAAGTAGGTGACTTTTGTACCCAGTTTGGTTTACCCGGAACTTCCACTCAAAATAGGAAGAAGAAAACCAAATATCATAGGTACCCTAACCCGGATAGCCCATATAAGAAAAAGAGGTCTAGATATAGGCCTAAGGAAGAACGTGATACTAGAAAAGCGCATAGGAAATCTACTCGATTTGCGAAGAATAGATCCAAACGTGATCTCGCTGATATTAAGTGTTATAAGTGTGGGAAGTTTGGTCATATTTCCCCAAATTGCAAACTTCAAAAGCTAAAAGCCTTAGAACTCGATGATGAGTTACACGATAAGGTTTATGGCTTGTTATACACTTCGGGATCAGAATTTGACTATTACTCAGAGACCGAATCTGAAGCTGAAGTTGAGTTAATTGATTTTTCTGATAATAATAAAAATATTGATACTGCTTGCACTGCTTGCAAAGGTGATATTTGTACTTGTGATAGTGACGAATTTTATAAATTGCAATCACAATTTGATAATCTTAATATAAAAACTATTACATCTGACAATGTAATAGAACTTTTAAAAGAAGTTACTGATGAAAAACTTCGTGAAAAAATTATTAATTTAGCTGCAAATTCCAGTTCTAGTAATTCAAAATCTGTTGAAAAATACAAGAACGAATTTGAAAATTTTGCACCATATTCTTTATCTGAGATTAATAGAAGACTTCAAAAGTCCAGTACATCTAGTAGAGATACTTCTTTTGATGACTTAAAAGAAGAAATTGAGAATTTGAAAAGAGATATTAAGTCTCTTAAGCAAAATCAAATGATTTGCGATCACCGTATTACACAAATTGAGAAAAATAATTCTCTACCTGAATCTTCGACTAAAGGATTTTCTGATTTTTCTAATGATAAAGGAAAAGAAATTTCTGATGAAAAATCTGATTTATTTTTAGGTATGATGCAAATTATTACTGCACACAAATGGTATATTAAATGTACTATTTTAATCGATAATAATTTTTCTATAACTGATATAGCTATGATTGATAGTGGTGCAGATGTAAGCTGCATTCAGGAAGGATTAATTCCTACTAAGTATTTTCAAAAGACCACTCATTTGGTGAAATCCGCTTCTGGTCATGCTTTAGATATAGAGTACAAATTGCCTAATACTCATATTTGCCAGAATAAAGTCTGCATCCCACATTTCTTCTTTCTGGTAAAAAACCAGTTATACCCTCCAATTATACTTGGAACACCTTTTATTAATGTTATTTACCCGTTCAATAATATAAATGAACATGGTTTTTCTGCTAATTACCAAGATAAAAGGATAAGTTATTCCTTTGTTATAGATCCCGTAACTAGAGATATTAATGCCTTGATTAATATGAAACAGAGGCATATTGATTCATTACAGTTAGAAATTCTTAGCATGAATATATTCGATGCTTTACAATCTGTTAAAGTTCAGCAAAAGATTAAATTGATTGCTGAAAAAATGGCCGTTGATGTTTGTGCCGATCA
Source organism: Nicotiana tabacum (assembly GCF_000715075.1). NCBI lineage: Eukaryota > Viridiplantae > Streptophyta > Magnoliopsida > Solanales > Solanaceae > Nicotiana > Nicotiana tabacum. The sequence goes on along the minus strand of NC_134084.1, from coordinate 75,521,255 downwards.
CCCTAGTGCCTTTTGGAACAGGAAAAGGCATATTGTAACTCTTCCATACGAAGAAAATTTCGGTGAGGATGATATTCCTACTAAGTCTCGACCTTGCCAGATGAATGCCGAGTTAGTTGAATTCTGCAAAAACGAGATTGATAGTTTGTTACAAAAGGGTTTGATAAAACCCTCAAAATCTCCTTGGTCATGTTCTGCCTTTTATGTTAATAATGCGGCAGAAAAGGAACGAGGTATTCCTCGCTTAGTTATAAACTATAAACCATTAAATAAACATCTAAAATGGATTAGGTATCCTATCCCTAATAAAAGGGACTTGCTATCTAGGTTGTATGACGCCAATATATTTTCAAAATTTGATTTAAAATCTGGTTATTGGCAAATTCAAATATTTAAAGAGCATACTTATAGAACTGCTTTCAATGTTCCATTTGGGCAATATGAATGGAATGTTATGCCATTTGGTTTGAAAAACCCCTTCTGAATTTCAAAAAATTATGAATGATATTTTTAACCCATATTTGGATTTTATCATCGTTTATATTGATGACATATTAGTATTTTCTAAAACTTTGTAAATGCATATTAAGCATCTTGATATTTTTAAGAAGATTGTTATACAAAACGGTTTAGTAATTTCTAAACCTAAGATGAGTCTATTCCAAACGAATGTTCGTTTTCTAGGTCATAATATTTGCCAGGGAAAAATTACCCCAATACAAAGATCAATTGATTTTGCCTCAAAATTTCCTGATGTTATTACTGACAGGACTCAATTACAAAGATTTTTGGGGAGTCTAAATTATATATCCCCTTTCTATAAAAGCTTGTCACGAGATCTAGCCCCTCTATACGATCGGCTGAAAAAAGATCATAAACACCCTTGGACTAACCAACATACTGAGTTAGTCAAAAATATTAAAGGGCGTGTTAAATCTTTACCTTGTTTAACCCTTGCCAATCCTACTTGGCAAAAAATTATCGAGACAGATGCGTCTAATGTTGGATATGGAGGGATTTTGAAACAAGTAAATCCCAATAATAAGAGTGAATACTTAATAAGATTTCACTCTGGTAAATGGACCGAAGCCCAGAAGAAATATGCTACTGTGGCGCATGAAATGTTAACAATTGTTAAGTGCGTATTAAAATTTCAAGACGACTTATATAACCAAAAGTTTTTGATAAAAACTGATGCTCAATCTGTTAAATACATGTTTGACAAAGATTTTAAGCACGATGCTTTAAAATTAATATTTGCTAGATGGTAGGCTCAGCTGGCGCCTTTCGATTTTGAAATACAATACAAAAAAGGAATTGATAATTCCCTTCCGGATTTTCTATCCCGGGAATATCTAGAATAGATTATGTATTATTATACCATGTTTTTTGATGATAAGGTATTGATCACTATTCTTAAAGTGATTAAATTAAATAGAGACTTACAAGAAGTTATACTTGATATAATTATGGCTGACATAATTAAAACAAGGGAAGAAGAAGACTCTAATTTTCAAGAAGTTATTGATATTTTTTAGTTAATTGAAAATGTGTGTCCCTTCGGTCAAGATAATATCAGCACTAGAATTATGCTATCCTTTTTAATTAATAATGATTTGCAATTTCTGCAGAATGGACCCTTCATGGGTCACCAGGGGCAGAGGTAGGGGAAGATCTTCCCCTAGTAGGACTTATTCTCAGGGATCGTCATACGGATCCTCATCAAACTCCCCAGTAATACAAAGAGGGAAAAAGAGTTTGATAAACTCAAAGGTACCGCATACAGGTGAATCCTCAGGACATTCTATACATTTGGAAGATATTCCAGAAGATAGTCCGTTATATGGACATCTGCAGGCTTATCTGGCATCCAAAAAGCAAAGTGATACTTTTGCTTCAATTGCTAAAGAGGAAGACAATGATGATATCAAGTCATATGAAAAGTTACCAAAGAGAGAAATGATATTTCTCCTTGAAAACTCTGAGATTCAGAGAAAAGAAGAACCATGGAAAATATTTCAGAGATATCTGATTAATGGATTATACTATCCGGGTGAATCATATAAAACCCGCACCTATTATGAGAATATCCTGATCAGTACAGGTAGTGCAGAATTCCAGCACTTTTCAGGTTATAACACAAATGAAAATGTTTATAACTTTTCAAAAGTCATTATCAAACAGATTATATCTGTTGAAGAATGAGGTATTTCAACAATGAAAGAAAGGCAGATAAGCCTTAATAAATCACCTATGAATTTCACTTATTGGGATTATATTCAAGCATTTGATAGGGTGCTTTATTATAACAATGAGAGACATAAGCATACTTGGTTTATCAAAGTATGCGCAAAGGTATTTACAGGACCTATCCCTAACTGGTTTTTAAACTGGTGGTCATACCACGGTCCTACTACCAAGATTTTGCCCGAACCATTTCTAAAGTTATACAAAGAATGGACAAAAGCTTCACCGTTCTTAACATAGTTATATCACGTAGATCATATCTGCTACCTAGAAAAAATTGATCAAATCTACTTCTTTATTGAATTTTCTATCCCCTGGATCCATAAATGGACTCCGGAATTAGGTTATACGGAAGAACAAATCCCTTGTTTATATAGGGTATTCTACAATAATTTTTGGGACAAATTGATGAAGACTGGTCCCAAAACAAAGACGTTATATGGACAAGAATTATTAGATTCTATCAAAACACAAATCCATTTATATGTAACGGCCCCTCAAAAAAGGATAATAGAAGAAAGCACTGTTAAACATATTGCTCGGAGAATATCAATCCAAGACGGAGATAAAATTGATTTAATAAATCAATACTTAGAAGGATTGAAAAGAAATCTGCTCCAATCACTAGATCAGTGCGAAAAATCAGACACTTCGATGAGAAGTGAAACGAGTGGTGATGACCTCGTAGAAGATACACAACCTATACAGCCAGAAATGATATTATCTGACAGAGATATCGACAAGGTGGAAGAATTCCTCCAACAAATGCACAATTTGGACAAAAAGAAGACTTGACAGCTTATCAGCCGCCAGGACCCACTTAAACAGTAGATACACTGTTCATCCACAGTAGAAACACTGTTTATCTACAGTAAAAACACTGTGTAGGGACCCAGATGTGGGACCCATTTTACTATTCAAGATTCTTTTTTTGTTATATAAGGATGCTTCTTCATTTGAAGAAGGAAGGCCGGAACCCCCCTCTCTCTCTACTTTCTCTCTCCTCTCTCTCAACCAACCCCCCTTTGTAAACATTTAGTTTATAGTTTGTAAATCAAGTTGAAGAATTAATAAAAGTTTTGAAGTTCATCTTCAGGGCCTTGCTTCTCGGCCTACAAGGTACATATTTTTTTCTTTTTAGTAATTTTAGTCTTTCTACCTAGCCGTGACTATGTCCGGCTAAACGGATTCATATCTATGTTGAAAAACTAATTTCTCTTGCATATTAACCATGAAGAATCCAGACTCTTTCAAAATATAAAGAAATTTTAATATAGTTTCTTGATTTGGTTCCAAGATGGTGGTACAGTCGGTTCTGGTACTACTCTTATTGGCTTTGCCTTAGTGGCTACGTCTAGCCAGCTGTGACATAAAAGCCCGTCTGAAGTTATCAAAAGGGCTACCTCTTTCACAGTTAGAACTGCTAGACACATGGGCTCAGTAAGAGTATGTATCGGGCTTAGACAGGCCCCTTGCTTGGGTAAAAGGATATAGATCCTTCCATACAGTCATTAAACTATAATAGAATTTCAGTATATTTCGAATCCCTCTTGAGTATGTATCGGCTCATGCGCATCTCAATCACAACACGCAATCAACTGTACACCACATACCCATATGCCACAACATTTATCAAACAACAATATCAATGCTACAACATTTCTCAAACATCAATACCTGTATACGGTAAAATCGGAGGGTCCAATTTTCCATCATTACATACCTCGTAAGCACATTTTCAAAGGATCGAGGCTATGGTCGAGATTCATCCCCGAAGGCTACCGATGCCCCACCTTGGGGCAATATAGATCAGCGATTATGGTGAAAAAGTGGGAAGTTCCTAAGGCGCGCAACTAGAGCTGACAAAGTCTGTCTGGCTAGTCTAAGTCCGCATCAGAGCATTAACTGGCTGCACCAGCTCCATATCTTTGTAATAAATGTATTTGTACTATGTTGAGATTCCCCCTCATATATAAAGGGGATCTTTGTCATTTTGTAGACATTTATTACTCAACATTGAATACACAAGAACATTCTCTCTGCTCTCTAACATATTCTCTTGATCTCATTACTTGCATTTATTACTTATATTCATTGCGTTCCATTTATTGTTCTTCATTTATTGCCTATTATTGGCCATAAAGAGCCATCATTGATCTTATTATAGTTGTTAGTCACCCATCAGCTACCCTCGGCGAGACATCAGATTCGACCCCGAGGCCCCGAATAAGCAGGCTCGAGGCCCCAATTATCAGCCATTCGGTTCGATTATCACATCGTCTCTAAGCTATAATCTTGCTCTTTAATCTTTTACTTAGCATCCATCGCCTAAAAACTAACATAAAAATAGATCACGTATTTTTAGAACCACGAAATCAAATTTAATTGTTATTACCATTTTCACGGTAAACAATTTGGCGCCCACCGTGGGGCTAAAAATAATAGTGATTATTTTCTTGCTGGTTTAACTACATAATGCAGGTTACCTTTCACACTTTTTCTTGTCCAAGATCTTTGATTTCAGGTCGAAATGTCTAACTCAGTAAACAACAATCTTGAAGACCATGGAGAGAATGGTATGGATGTTCCAGGTGTTGGTGTACTACCACAAAACCCTGAGAATGCACAAAAACCAATTCCCATGGACGCTCACGCGATGCCCAACACGTCGATATAAGCTCCCACACTAACAGGAGCGTACATCAAGGAAATCAACAAGAAGTCCAAAAAAACCCAGCTCGGGAGGAATAGGAGGTCATCCTTCATGTTATTTTTGAGATATTTCAGGCAAAACAGCTGGCAATCGCTCAGCTATAGAGCCACCAAAAAACCCTAAGTTCAGCAGCCTCGGGAATAGCCCCTCGGACCGAACAGGTACCAAAAAGATCAAGCAACAGCGGGTCGGCAGCCGACCCCACCATAGTAAAGATGCTCGAGGACCTCACAAAGAGGATCAAGTCGGGCGAGAAAAAGATAGAAGCCAACGACAAGAAGGTCGAGACCTACAATTCCAAGGTCGACCAAATTCTGGGCGCACCCCCAATCCTGAAAGATGTGGATTCAAAGAAGTTCGTACAGAAATCGTTCCTACAGGAAGAGGCTCCTAAACCCATTCCAAAGAAGTTCAGAATGCCACACCTTCCAAAGTACAACGGAACCTCAGACCCCAATGAAGGCGTTACTACTTACACTTGCGCAGTGAAGGGCAATGACCTAAAGGACAACGAGATCGAATCCGTCCTACTAAAAAAGTTCGGAGAAACGCTTTCAAAGGGGCAATGATGTGGTATCACAACCTGTCCCCTAACTCAATAGATTCATTTACCATGCTGGTAGATTATTTCATAAAGGCACATGCTGGTGCCATCAAAGTAGCTACAAGGAAATCCTACGTCTTCAAAATAAAGCAAAGAGAGAATGAGATGCTGCGAGAGTTCGTGTCTCACTTTCAAATGGAACGAATGACTACCACCAGTCTCCGACAATTGGGCAGTACATGCCTCACTCAAGGTTTGAATGAACGAAGCTCGGTGGTTTCGAAACAACTAAAACAGAATTTGGTTGAATACCCTACCGTGACTTGGTCGGACGTTCACAACTGATACTAGTAAAAGATCAGGTCGAAGACGATCAATTAGGAGCCCCTCTGGCTCGGTATACCCAAGCAGGCTTCTGGCAAAGGAGCCAAAGCCAAACAAAGAAAGGTACTAGCCATACACCGAAGATAGGAGAAATCCCCTGAGGCGTAATATGCCCCGGAATGATCGAAGAATGGACCGAAGGTAGAACCCTCGGGGAATCGGCAGTAGAGCCAGGTTCGATAGGCACACAGGGTCGATAGAGGCACCCCGCCCGTCGGAATACAACTTCAACATCGATATTTCAGATATCGTGTTCGCCATCAGTAAAATAAGAGACACCAGGTGGCCAAGGCCAGTACAATCAGATCCTTCGCAAAGAAATCATAACTTAGTGTGTGAATTTCACAACTCGCATGGCCACAGGACTGAGGATTGCCACCAGCTCCGGGAAGAAGTAGCTCGACTACTCAGCAAAAGGTCACCTCCGAGAATTCCTCAACGACCGGGCCAAAAATCAGTTCTGGGAAAGAGAGGCGACCAAGAAGAATGAAACAAATGAGCCACAACATGTCATCCACATGATCTTGGGAGGCATCAATGCCCCACAAGAACCCATGATCAGAAGAGCCAAAATATCCATTACTAGAGGAAAGCGAACTCGGGGTTACATACCAGAGGATGCTCTCACATTCAGTGACGAGGACATCGAGACCTTGTCTCAGCCTCACAACAACGCACTGGTAATATCTTTCCTTGTAAATACATTTCAAATTAAATATGTACTTGTGGATCCAGGTAGCTCGGCCAACATTATCAGGTTGAAGGTGGTAGAGCAGCTCGCACTGCTTGACCAAATTGTGCCCACCTCTCAAGTCCTCAACGGATTCAATATGGCGAGCAAAAAAAGGTAAGGGGAAATCACCCTCCCAGTCAACATGGCTGACACAACCCAAAATGCCAAATTCCATATCATCGAAGGAGATATGAGATACAATGCCTTGCTCGGAAAGCCATGGATAAACTGCATGAGAGCAGTACCATCAACCCTTCATCAAATGATGAAGGTCTCAACAAAGGACGGAATAAAAACTGTGTACGGGGAACAACATGCAGCAAGGGAGATGTTCGCAGTACACGATGTGGCGCCGACACCAGTACCTCCACCTTTGAAGGAGCCAAAGGATAAGCAAACACTAAAATAGTGATAACAAGCTACCCCTGACTAAACAAAACAAAGGACTGTACCGAGTCCTCATAACAAGCGATTGAATCATATCGAGATCCGAAGCACCGTTAGCACTAAGTTATGGCCATCTCCCTTTTTCAGTTACATTTTATACTAACCTGAATGCAGGTATCCGATTGAAACGGCCGAAGCGCTTCCCAACTCGAAGGCATTAGGTTTTAAAAGCATACGTTGCACTCTTTTCCTTCGACCGGGTTTTTATCCCAAGAAGGGTTTTACCAGCAAGGGTTTTAACGAGGTAACATCTATATGCTACCTAAGGAAGACCCAACAAGTATTCAAGGCTTCTTTTGCAATCAACTTCAAATATTGTGGGGAATCCCCCCCGAAAGGTCACCTACTCGGAGAAGCCAAGATGCACTAAATGGGGCCTCGGAGAAGCTAAGATGCACTAAGTGGGGTCTCGATAGGAAAATAATGTACCGGGACAAACGGTCGAATAAACCGTGTCCGCATAGAACAACCGAGCCCATAACAACAAAAACTTGTATACTTGTACCAAGTAATCAAAGAACACTCTCCCCTTCATCAAAGCATTTCACATTTCAAGGAAGCTCGGTATTTTTCGCAAAAAACGGCCCTAGAGCCAAAAAATGTCCCGAATACTCGGGGACTGGCGTCAATAACTCAAAGCTATTTGACCTCCGGGTCGGAGCTTCAAACTCATAAGCCCTCAATGAGGCAACATCAAGATCACAAAACGGCTCCAGAGCCAAAATCGTCCCGAACACTCGGGGACTAGCGTCGAAAACTCAAGGCCACATGACCTCCGGGTTGGAAACCCCGAAATCGTAAGCCCTTAATGAGGCAATACCAAGTTTACAAGTAATGGCTCCCGAGCCAAGAAACCCTCGATGACTCGGGGACTGCCGCCAATCGCCACCCCCATCAACTTATCAATACCCAAGGCCACAAAATAACGTGCGGGCAGCCTCCGACTGCCGCCAATCGCCACTCCCATCGACTTGTCAAAACCCAAGGCCATAAGACCACATACGGGCATCCTCGGTCTCGTAAGACCTATATAAGGAAACAACAATATCTGTAAGACCTCAAGCAAGGCATGAACTACACTTGTACCAAGTGACAATATCTGTAAGACCTCAAGCAAGGCATGAACCATACTTGTACTAGGTATCCAAAACTGTAAGACCTTACTAAAGGCATGTAAAACTCGTAAGACCTTACTAAAGGCATAAATTTGATCTTAAAGTTAAGGCTATATATCAAACTTGTAAGACTCCTAAAAAGGTATACCCTCGATATAGACGCCGAAACTACTTCACTCAGGGATTGAAAGGCTCCGGCCAAATACAAATGACTACGGTCATAAGGTTGTACCAGCCAAACTAACGCTACTCGGGGACGCCTGACCGTCGCTATAAAATCACAGGCCTTCAATTACTTCAAAAATACTTAGAAAAGAACCGGTTAAACAGGCTACCCTCGACATAGGCAAAAGAGCTTCGACCATGTCAGCTCCCAACTATAGGCTTCGAGATACTCAGTCACCGAGCCAAACCTCCTGAGGTGCTCGATCATCACCATATATCGACTCACAATCGAGGTTTCTATCGAACCGTCGAAGAGTGAGGCAAACACAATCTCAAAAATTCCTTATCGAGGGAAAAATAAAGCCTATATAAGAGGTCGTACCTATCACACCTCCGTTTTCTACCCCGAGAGGGGGTATAGGGAGTTTTTTCAGTTAAAGTGACAATAATTAACACGGAACTATTTATTCAAATTTGGAGTCGCCACTTGGGATAATTTATGGTGCCCCAAGTCACCCGTTTAAAATCTCGAATCGAGGAAGTTAGACTCTGTTTTACAGTTAGCGAAACACAGAAATCCGAGTAAGGAATTCTGTTAACTCGAGAGAAGGTGTTAGGCATTTCCGGGTTCCGTAGTTTTAGCACGGTCGGTCAACTATTATTATTGGCCTATTTATGTGATTTTAAAATATTTTTGAAACCTATGTGCATTTTATCCCTTTTAAACCGCTTTTAGTAATCCACGATTGTCATACAGCTAATTATCTGATTACACATTGCGAATCATGTCACAGGAATTGTACCCACAATCTATAACATGTTTATTTTATTAACAAGATTGAATTGTGGCCGGGTCACATAAATGTACCCCCGGATTCTAGAATTGTGTATCACAACTACGTCACGGGAGTCGTACCCGTAGCTATGATACTTTATTTAACCAACGCGCCTAAAGCAAACTACGAGAGTTCAAAGCATTTTTCTACACTAGTTAAGTTATTGATATGAGGGCCATAGACTATGTGATTGGATGGCACACTTCAATTTATTTCAAAAAGATTTGTGCTCAAATTAGAGCGAATTACAAGTATTCATACTTAAAAATTAATTTGAAATTAGGTATCACAACCACGCCATGGGAACCATACTCATAGTTGTGATGATTTAATTACGTGCCTAAAGCAAACTACGAGGTTCATGAGTTGTTCATTTCCTAAATCTGGGATTATTGCGTTGTCCAAGGTTATAAAAATTAACATAACAAAAATATAAGATTTCACTACTTTTGGAGTTAACTTTCATGGAGCGATCTTTATCAATTAGGAAAAAGAAATAACTTATATCTAAGTCCAACTACAATTCGTAAAATAGGAATTAGAACTTCATGATCCCACTTAACAAATGCGCTAATTTATTTGAACCAATTCTCGAAACCAAATGCAACAAAAACGGCACATAGAACATAGGTGAATTACTAATTAACAGGATACTATTCTCGTTATTAGCCTTAAAGTTTGAAAAGCCAGATTCTATTCACGAGCTTGGATATTGAAGCAGAAGGTCGTGACAATCCAAAAGATAAGCTGGAAATTTATTTTAATACGTTTCGCTTTCGAGCACTACCCACTAAAACAACAACTACTAAATCCATACCAAGTTGCCTTAAATTAACGAATTCCAGTTTAGAAACAGAGTTTCGCATCTTCCTTTAGTTGGAAAAGATCCGAATTTGACATACTCAAAATTAAAAGCTGACCGCGTGGCAGATTGCAAGAATTTTGAATGTATTGTATGAGGTAAAGAGGAAAGAGAGTAAGGAGACAGAAGCCCTTTTTAGAAGAAGGAAAAAAAAACGAAGGTTGAGCGTTAGCGAAATATCCAAAGCAGAATGCACAAAAAATTCTCATATATTGCATTTCTTTTTCCTCAGTCTTTGTCAGTGTTTGCAAATGAAACAGTGAGAGAGCTCAATACAAAATTCAGTTAGAGCTTCAATTATGCAGCCCCAAATTCGAACAGATCCAAACAATATGCTTCACTTGTTTACTATCACTTTAGTTATTGCCTATTTGGTGTAACTGGAATGAAACAATCCTAAGTCTTTTAAACCCAAGTTCATATCATGCTGAAAATCTATACCAAACAAATAAAATAGAGCTGGACCTGAAATTGCTTTCCTTGAATATATAATAAGCTAACCAAGAGAAGTAAAAAAACCAAAATCTAGAGAAACCTAATGATTTCAATGAAATTCATGCTGGAAAATGACGAAGAAGATCAGATCTACTTTTCTCTTTTTAAAATAAAAATAAATAAGATGAAAGCTAGCCATAAGAACACATATTGAATCTTATTCAAACACCAAGCAATCCACCAGAAAAAGATTGAATCGAAACTAAAAAACCTCAATCGTGTAGGTTAAACCTCAAGGAACCAATAAACTTACAACAAACACTACTAATCTATATTAGCAATTCAGAAGATAAAAATAGAAGAAGAAAATGAACCTGCTTAACAGCTCTTCCTCTAACGTGACATAGATTTCCAACAATTACAACGGCAAAAGAAATATCGCCGCTACAAGTAAACTCACAGCCATTGAAACTCGGACGGAGACCAACAAACCTAGTCCTCAAACAGCACCAGTCGAACCACAAGAACAGCAAGAAATCTCAGGCAAACTCCATTTTTATAACCCAGAACCTCCGAATTTGAAACAGAAACAGAAAGGAAAAAAAACAACAGAATTTTTTTTGTATTTTTATGTCATTCAAGAACTAGAATCGAAATTTTTTACTAGAGAAGAAAACCCCCTGATTTCCGAACCCTAGCTTCCTTCTCCAAAAAATCCTCCCTCAGTCTCTGAGATAACCCACTATATGTACTCCCCTCTCGAAGCTTCTATGCTTCCTCCCCAAGAAATCTCCGAAATCTATACACAAATCCAAAAAAAAAAAACCACCACAAATCTCACATAGAACAAAACCCGGACAAATGAAAGGCGTGGATATAATTTCTAGCATCCAACCGCTCCCATTTACCCGAGATTCGTCCCAAGAAATTAAAAGTGCGTGAGAAGGGTAAAGCTGAAAATATTCTATCAGAGACGGTTATGCCACGTTGGAGAGAGATGAAAGGAAGGGACCATGTGCGATGAGTTTAGGGGATGAACTCGTCTGAAACTCAGATGAGTTTGGGCGAGCTTGGGCGAGGCAGGATCGGAGCTGGGGGTGGGCGTCGTTTCTGTGTTTGTCTCTAGTTTAGGGTTTTGTTTTGGGGAAGTGTTATAATAGGGATTATATATGAATGGGAAATGGATCGATCTGATGGGGCGGGTCACAGGAGATGTGGGCTGGCGGGTTGGGGCATGGGCTAGGGATGAAGGGTTGAGCGGATTTGGGATTAAATTGGGCTCAAAGATTTGATCATGGCCCAATTTCTGGATTTAACAAAGCTACCCTTTTATTTTATTCTTTTTCTTGATTTTTAACCTACTAATTTTAGAACTAAAAGCTAAAAATGTAACAATAGCCAATATTTTGATTTTATATTTAATAATGCAATTAATTAACAACTTAAACCTAAAAATGCAATGCATGAAATTTGGACATTTTTAAAGTATTTCCCATGATTTTTTAAAATATTAAATATGCATCAAATTGTAACTAAATACCAACAATTACTATAAATTCCTAAAATACTCAAAAGAAAAAATTCATTTGTGATTTTTGTAGGAATATTATTATTCGGGCAAAAATCACGTGCTCACAGTACCAACCCAATGCGTAATAGCCATTGTCGCCAGCCCATACAAAAGGTCATACCAACCCAACGCGTATGAGCCTAAGGGCCAGCATTAAATTCAAAAACTTGAGGGTCGAATGAGCTCGAGTCGATACCAGACTCAAAGACTAAACCAAAACAGTTAACTAAATATATCTAAGAGCAAAATCATAAGAGCTCAAACGCCGGTTTATACTTAAAGGTCGTACCGACCAAGCGCGTAAGAGCCTATAGGTCAGCCCAATGAGCCCCAGGGCCATACCATGAGTTTGAGGATTCCTTTTAACTCGACGACCAGTTCATCTGGTTAAAAGCAAGGCAAAGGGAAATGCGTGAACAACAAAATCACGAGGCTTCCTTTTATACATATATGTGAGGGAATACAAGCTTCATTTACAAAGTTCTTTGAAAGCACTCTACACAAAACAAGAAAGGCCTATTCTAATCTGCATCCCCCTCGGGGACTATGGTCTGTCAACCTCTTTCTCGCCATTTTCGGCATCAGACAGAAGGAACTTAGCCTCATATTCTTCTGTCTTTGCCTGATTTATCTCTTCCGAGATATTGAAGCCCTTGGCATGAATCTCCTCGAGGGTTTCCCTCCGAGATTTGCACCTCGCGTACTCTTTATTCCTACTGTCCTAGTCAAGAGCCCTCCTTAGCTCAGCACAAGCATCGACAGCATCCTTCAAATAGGCAGCCACTTTCTTATTAACCTTGGCTCTGATTATTTCGGCTTCAGCCCGAGCATCCGCAACTTCGGCCTTCATCTTCAGGAGCTCAGACTCGAGTCTTGGAATCATGTCCATTTGGACCAAGCTATTCTCGTGAGATTGTGAAGTTGCACTTCGAGGGCGGAAGCCTTGGCCAAAGCATCTCTCTTAGCCGATATCTGGGTGTCCACCCGAGCCCTTAGTTCATCACGCTCGCGCTTGGCTTGACCAATTTCGTTCCTAAGGCATTCCAGGTCTTCTGTCTTTTTCTGCAACTGAAGTAAAAGAAACATTAGCCTCAAAAAATAGAAGAAGAAACACACACTCCCTTTAAGCAGAAGTTACATGCTCCTCGAGGTAGCTTTCGTAGTTCAAACTGCGACTCGCCTCATACCGCAAGTATGCCAACTCGTCTTCCCTTTCATCGCAAAGAAGACTGAGGGATTTTTCCCCATCTACGGCTTTTCGCAGCCTGGCCTCACGGCAAAGCAGCTCAAATTTGAGCTTGTTAAAAGCCTGTAGGAGAGAAACGTGATAAGAGAGCAAAAATTGCAAAAACTATAAAACAAATGCAATCAGCCAAAACTCACAACGGAGTAGAGCCGCTGAGCTCCCTCGAAAGGCAAATGCACATTTGCTAGCCCGGCATTGTCAACCCCAACAGAACCACTCCTAGTTAGTATACGGTCATCCGACATATGTGGCCCCTGGCTATGAACTCCCCTCGAAGTACCTTCGGCGGGAGAAGAAGTCGGCGGCAGGGATCCCTCATTCCTCGAAGTACCTTCGACGGAGAAGGAAGATGGCGGCAGAGGAGGGACAGTTTTTTCTAGAGCCGGAGGTCTCAGGTGCTGAAAATTCGGTTGATACGCCCTCTCTGAGCCTCCGGGTTGGGCGTGTCTTTCTATAATCATCATCTCCCTACAAAGACCTTTTCTACTTAATGTTATTATCATCATTCCTCGGTCCTAAAGCCGACGGTATTTCTCACTCTCCTAGAGGGCACAGCCTCGCTTTAAAGGACCCCAATGCCTACGATAATAGAGTTGGTACGCAGAAAGAAAAAGTGCCCTTCCAAGAAAAGGGGGGAGCAAACCACAGAGCACGTACCATGGTGTTTTGCCTCCTACCTATTCTTAGACAAAGCTCTCCACTTACGCTCATTGTAGGTTGAGTAGGTCGCCAACTTTCGAGACCAATATGGTAAATAGGCTACCTCGCACGGCATCCATGAAGTAGTTGTAGAAAAGGACAGGAAGGCGCATTTACGAGGCCCACCTTCGCCACGAGCAAAACTACGAAGGTACGAGTGTACCACTTACGTGTAAAATTCCATTCCTTAGGAGATGGAAGAAACTCCACAGGAATAATATCGACAGTCTGTACCCGGACGAATTGGCTCATCCACCCATGATCTCCGTCTTCTTCATCATCAACAACGAAAAGTGTGATGGATCGGCATCGTAGGGTTAGTAGACCTCGATGGTGAAAAGGCCGGTACAACCTGATAAGATGACTAAGAGTGAATTCAAGACCTACTTCTTCCGCAAAGAACTTCATCATAGATACTATCTGCCAAAATGATGGGTGAATTTGCGCCAAGGTAACTTGTTACTTTCGACAGAAGTCAAGCACAACCCTATCAAGGGGCCCATCGTAAAGGGGTACATGTACACGTTCAAAAACCCCTCGACATGGTCCATGATGCTCTCCTCCGGGGAAGGTACCCACAATACTACCTTTTTCCCCCATCCACAGTCCTTCCTCGTCGACTCAAGGTGCTCCTCTCCTATTGAAGAAACAAACTTCGGGGAATCCTCCCAATGACCTTGAACGTTGAGAGCCTTTTCTGATAGAAGATCCTCCCTCGAAACAAAATGCCCAAAGGTGGAACTCCCTTCTCCTGCCGAGTGGACCCCGACGTAGCAGCCATGATTGTGGTAAAACTAGAGAATTGGAGCGGGAATTTTAGCAAGGGCGTCAAAATTGAAATAATGGAGGACCTAACATAGGAAAGGAGAACTCTATAAAAGAGGATAACTACTAAGAATAGCGAAATCTTCAAAAGGGCGAAGACAACCCCATATATGGAAAAAGCGGTGACTATCCGCCTGCCTTAAAAGCCAATTAAAAATACTGGCTAAAGCTTTTAACACTTTAGGAAGATGTGCCGGCAGGATCGCCTTGGTCATTTCATAACCATGTCATACAGTTGATGCCGCCATACAATGTTTTGGGGTTAGAGACCCCCGTATCAACCAAGCCTCAAGATGGTACCCGATCTCGAGGGCCTCCGTCAAAAATAAGAAAGGCTCTAAGGAGCCATCAATATCATCACAAGATTCGAGATGGTACCCAATCTCGAGGACCTCTGTCAAAAAGAAGAAAGGCTCTAAGGAGCCATCAATATCATCACAGGCCTCGAGATGGTACCCGATCTCGAGGACCTCCGTCAAAAAGAAGAAAGGCTCTAAGGAGCCATCAATATCTTTGCAGGCCTCGAGATGGTACCCGATCTCGAGGACCTCCACCAATAAGAAGATAGGCTCCAGGAAGCCAATGACATCATTACACGTCCCGAGATGGTACCCGATCTCGAGGACCTCCACCAAGAAGAAGATAGGCTCCAGGAAGACAATGACATCATTATACGTCCCAAGATGGTACCTGATATCGAGGACCTCCACCAAGAAGAAGATATGCTCCAAGGAGCCATTGATATCATCCTAAGCCTTGAGATGGTACCCGATCTCAAGGTCCTCTGTCCAGAAGAAGATAGGCTCTAAAGAGCCATTCATATCATTACGAGACTCGAGATGGTACCCGATCTCGAGGACCTCTCTTAAAAATAAAATACGCTCTATAAACCTACTCATATGGGCTTGGCCTCGAGGTACCATCTAAACCCAAGTAAGCCCTCATCCAGGATCTATCTGGAAAGCCTTAAGGCTATCTACACTGAGTTCAAAACAAGTTTCCAGGTAGTCCGAGCTTGAGCGAACCCCCACTCGAGGATTGCTCCCGAAAGCCTAAAGGCTATCTTTATTCTCAGGCATTCGAGAAAATACCCCCATTGAGGACTATTGCGGGGTCTAAAAGGCTAAGTCTCGTACTAAAAATTCGAAGCCATACTCTCATTCAACTCGAAGTCGGGATCCCAACGACCCGAGTTTATCAATCCAATCCGGGCTCGGTCCAAGGAACGACAAAGGGTTCTATGGGGAATCGTGTTAATCAATCAAGAGCCTAAAAAAATACTTGCACCCGAGCTCGATATTTTCACCAATCGGTGGAGTCATGCATTCAGTTTCTTCACAAATGCAGATAAAAGGAAATATAACATAATCAGAGACAAATCGAAGAAATATCCTAGTAATAATAAACTGTGATTACAAAAGCCCACGATGGGTCCTTACATATGATTACAAAAGCCCACAAGGGGTCCTTGCACAGAAACAAAGAAGCAAAAAGTACATATAAAATAAAAGTCAAGAGTCTAATCTAATCTTAGGGGTGCATCCTCGGCGGCAGCATCTTCGAGCACAATCTCCTCAAGGGCCTCATCTCGATCTTCCAAAATGGCATCTTCAAGGGAGAAGATGAAGAAGAGGAAAGTGATGAAGATGAAGCAGAAAACGGTGAAGAAGAAGAAGAAGGAAAAGATGAAGGAGTGGAGAGGTATGAAGAAGTTGTTGGGTGAAAAATCTGGCGAGCATGGGTCTTGCCAGCACTACTATTGTAAAACCACTTCTTTAAACGTTACACCAGTGTGGGATACAACAGTTATCGGCAGGCACAATCAGTGCGTTTTTGGGAGCTGGACCGGCTGCGGTATTATTGCTTTGGAGAATAAGAATTGGCAGTGCATTGAATGATTCTGGAAAGATGAACCAACGGGATGCCTCGGTTATCACAAAGGCTTACGTCATGAGTATGACATCATCGTGGAAAGTTCGAAGAGATGGATATCAAAGTTGTTTCTTATTGTTCCACTCTAAGAAACGTAAGGACTATCTGTATACGGTAAAATCGGAGGGTCCAATTTTCCGTCATTACGATGCCTTGTAAGCACGTTTTCAAAGGCTCGAGGCTATGGTCGAGATTCATCCCCGAGGGCTACCGACGCCCGACCTCGGGGCAGTATAGATCAGCGGTTATAGTAAAAAAGTGGGAAGTTCCCAAGGCGCATAGCTAGAGCTGACAAAGTCTGTCTGGCTAGTCTAAGCCCGCATTAGAGCATTAACTGGCCGCACCAGCTCCATATCTTTGTAATAAATGCATTTGTATTATGTTGGGATTCCCCCTCATATATAAATGGGATCCTTGTCATTTTGTAGACATTTGTTTCTCAACATTGAATACACAAGAACATTCGACCTACCCCGATTATCCTCATGTCCAGAAAAAGCAAAAAAAGTTCAAAACCGATATCAGTGACAAGATCAAAGAAGAGGTCACAAAACAGTTTAAAGTGGGGGTGATCCGAGTGGTCCGATACACCACATGGTTGGTTAATGTAGTTCATGTGCCAAAGAAAGACGAGAAGACTCGAGTGTGTGTTGACTACAGAGATCTGAACAAAGCAAGTCCTAAGGACAACTTCCCTTTGCCGAAAATCCACATCCTTGTTGATAACTGCGCCAAACATGAGATACAGTCTTTCATGGATTGTTATGCAGGATATCACCAAGTGTTGATGGATGAAGAGGATGCAGAAAAGACAGTTTTCACTACACCCTGAGGCACCTACTGTTACAGGGTCATGCCGTTTGGTTTGAAGAATGTCGGGGCAACTTACATGAGGGCCATGACTGCCATTTTTCATGACATGATGCACCAAGAGATAGATGTGTATGTGGACGATGTGATCATCAAATCCAAGACCCAGGACGAGCATGTTCGGGACATGAGAAAATTCTTTGAGCGACTTCATAAATATGATTTGAAGCTAAATCCGGCCAAATGTGCATTTGGGGTTCCGTCTGGAAAACTCCTGGGATTTATAGTCAGTCGGAGGGGCATCGAGTTAGACCCAACAAAAATAAAGTCTATTAGAGATTTGTCTCCTCCAAGAACCAAGAAAGAGGTTATGAGCCTGCTGGGAAGGTTGAACTACATTAGCCGATTCATTGCTCAATTGACTTCCACATGCGAACCCATCTTCAAGCTATTAAAGAAAGAAGCAGCAATTAAATGGATAGATGAGGGTAAAGAAGCTTTTGACAAAATCAAAGAATATCCATCGAACCCGCAAGTCTTGGTCCCACCTGAACCAGGGAGGCCTCTATTCTTGTATGTGACAGTCTCTGTGTCCTCGGGCGACACGATGTGACAGGAAAGAGAGAGCAGGCCATTTACTATTTGAGCAAGAAGTTTACCAGTTATGAAGCCAAGTACACTTTGTTGGAAAGAACTTGTTGCACTTTAACTTGGGTTGCTCAGAAGCTTAGACACTACTTGTTGGCCTACACCACTTACCTCATTACCAGGTTGGACCCTTTGAAGTACATATTCCAGAAGCCGATGCCCACAGGGAGGTTAGCAAAATGGCAAATCCTACTCACTGAATTTGACATAGTCTATGTCACTCGCACGGCAATGAAAGCCCAGGCTCTAGCAGATCACCTAACTGAAAACCCTGTTGATGACGAATATCAACCTCTGAGTACTTACTTCCCGGATGAAGAGGTAAATTTAGTTGAGATAACATCAAAAGATGCCAATGCTTGGAAAATGTTCTCTGATGGAGTTGTGAACGCAAAAGGCATTGGAATTGGGGCAATTTTGATCTCACCCACCGGTCAGTATTATCCAGCCATAGCCCGGCTTCGGTTTTTTTGCACAAACAACACTGCCGAGTATGAAGCCTGCATTATGGGTATGAATATGACAATTGACCAAGATGTGGAAAAGTTATTGATCATGGGAGATTCAGATTTGATTATCCGACAAGCTCAGGGAGAATGGCAAACTCGAGATGTCAAGCTTATTCCTTACAGGCAACATGTGAAAGATCTTAGCAAGCATTCCAAGTCAATTGAGTTTAGGTACATTCCTTGTTTTCACAATGAGTTAGCCGATGTACTCACTACTTTGGCCTCGATGCTGCCATACCCATGCAATGCCCACATCAACCCATTGGAAATCCAAGTCCGGGAAAGGCACGGTTACTGCAATACGGTTGAGGCAGAATTGAATGTTCAACCATGGTATCATGATATCAAAAGATTTCTAAAAATGAAAGAATATCCCGAGCAAGCCAGTGGAGACCAAAAGAGGACCATTAGATGGCTCGCAAGCGGTTTTTTCTTGAGCGGTGAGGTCTTATACAAAAGGACTCCAGATCTCAACTTGTTAAGATGTGTTGACGCTGAAGAGGCCGTAAGAATCATGTATGAAGTGCACGCAGGAGTGTGTGGACCCCATATGAACGGGTATGTTTTGGAAAAAAAGATCCTTCGAGCAGGTTATTACTGGATGACTATGGAAAAAGATTATTTCAGCTTCATCCGGAAATGTCATCAGTGTCAGGTGCACGGTGACCTAATTCATGCACCGCCAACGAAAATGCATCTCATGTTAGCACCTTGGTCGTTTGTTGCATGGGGTATGGACGTCATTAGGCCGATCGAGCCAAAATCTTCAAATGGGCATAGATTCATATTGGTCATTATCGACTACTTCACAAAGTGGGTTGAGGCAATTACTCTCAAATCTGTCACCAAGAAAGTTGTGGTAGACTTCGTGCATTCCAATCTCATCTGTCGTTTTGGTATTCCTACAACTATCATAATAGATAATGCTGCAAACCTGAATAGTCACCTGATGAGAGAGATATGTGAGCAGTTTAAGATCACGCATCAAAATTCTACTCCATATCGGCCCAATGCCAATGGTGTCGTCGAAGCAGCAAATAAGGACATTAAAAAGATTCTGAGAAAGATGATCTAAAGTTTAAGGAAGTGGCATGAAAAGTAGCCATTTGCATTGTTGGGATATGGCACTACTGTGCGCACATCAGACGGAGCAACTCCGTATCTTTTGGTTTATGGCACTAAAGTCGTAATACCCGTAGAGGTTGAAATTCTATCCCTTCGGATCATTGTTGAAACTGAAATTGAAGATAGTGAGTGGGTTAACCCTGATCGATGAAAAACAAATGGTCGCAGTCTACCACGGGCAGTTGTATCAACAAAGTATGGCCCGTGCCTACAACAAGAAAGTGTGACCTAGAAACTTTGAAGTGGGGCAGCTCGTATTGAGACGTATTCTCCCCCATCATCAGGAAGAAAAAGGAAAGTTTGCTCCTAACTAGAAAGGACCATACATTATCAAAAAATTGTTGCCAAAAAGGGCGTTATACATGGGAGACATCGAAGGGAATGACCCCGAAACAATTGTAAATGCAGACGCAGTCAAAAGGTACTATGTCTAATCCTTCTGCAGCAACAGCATTACCCGATTGGGATGACAAAGGCTTTCATTCTTGCTACCCGAAACACTCCAATCCTTTGCTAACCCTTTGAGCCGGTTACCTTCCTTTCATTACCCTCGTTGGAACTTGAAGATGTTTGGAAAAAATCATCATCATCAAAAAAAAAGAAAAAAAAAAAGAAAACAAAAACAACAAAACAAAATGTTTCCCTGAACTACGTTCGACTTGATTCCGAAATAATGCATAGGCAGCCTTTCTCTGGGGTTCAGTCACACCAAAACAAAAATCCAATTTCCTTCAAAAATGAAACTGGGCAGATATTATAATGGTTCGGCAATAATCCCGCCTGAACGGTTCCAAAGTTGTAAGTTGATCCAAATTTTTTTACACAAACTTTGTTCAAGTCTTTCCGATCAATCGGTGAAAGGTTTTCAAAATCAGAGAACGCAGCTGTTTGGATCCGATGCAATCAAGATGAGAGAAATAAAATGAGAGAGTCTTATTGGTGAAAACCTACGAGCACCGTAAGGCGATGGTGAGCAGAGAAACTGAAAAATAAGAGAGTCTTATTATTGAAAACTCGTAAAGAGCACTATAAGGCGACGGTGAGAAAAGAAATGAGAGAGGTCGATTGGCGAAAACCCGCAAAGGGCGCCATTGATCGAAAAGAAGAAATCCCTCACCACCATTGGTATTGAAAGAGTCCTGGCAAGTTTTCTCAGTTTTAAAACACGGGTCTTAATGGGTTTATGAGAAGTTGGATAGTTGTGTAGATCGGGTATCCAGTCCAAGAAGCATGTCATGTCTATTGAAGTCTGCATGCACCCTAGATAAGTCTTTCTTTCATCCCCGAAAGGGACACTTCTCCTTAAATTCACTTTCTTATCCTTTGTGTACTTTTCTTTGAATCCCTTTCGGTCTAACCCTGTTTCGAAACTAATAAAAAGAAAAGGTGGCAAGATTGGTTTTACAAGGTTCGGCTTAACAAAAGCCAAGTCCAAAGAAAGTACCCAGCCTCAGCGGGTGCATCAAGTCGATCCCGACTGGCCTTGATGGCCAATGCTCTGAAGTCAAATTATTGAAAATAAAGGAAATCTGAAGTCAAATGCCCATAAAGTCAGAATAAGATGAAAGGGCCAAAGCCTCACACAGGTGAACTGCCATGTGAAATTTTGAGAAGTTGAGTTCTTCGGTTTTAGGAGAGAGGTCAATCTTCAGAAAAACCAGCAAGCAACAAAGGTTCTCACCAAAAGAATTGGGCCGATATCAAGTGATCAAAAACAATCAAGGCCACAAAACCAACCACTGTTTCAAACTAACAATTTTTCTTTGTTTGAAAACTTGAAACAGGTGCAATCAAAGGCAAACATGCGAGAAGCAGGTGCAACCAAAAAGAAATGTGCAAGTGCTAGAAACAGCTTTGTAGCAACAATACACAAAAAAGGGAAGTCCCCTCCAAATTTTTTTCCCCATTAACTCATTCCATGAAATAAGTAAAAATAGAGAAAACAAAACAAGATGAAAAAAAAAAAGAGACAAGAAGAAAATTCAAAAAAATGGTAGCTTAGGATCCCCAATCTCAATCTTTTACCCTTTTGCCAACATAGGGTCTCCAATCCCTAGTTGAGATCATTTTAGACATAGGGTCTCCATTCTCTAGTCGCCTTTTGCCAACATAAAGTCTTCACTCCCTAGTTGAGATTATTTTATACATAGGGTCTCCACTCCCTAGTCGCCTTTTACCAACATAGGGTCTCCAATCCCTAGTTGAGATTATTTTTAGACATAGGGTCTCCACTCCCTAGTTGCCTTTTCCCAACATAGGGTCTCCAATCCCTAGTTAAGATTATTTTTAGACATAGGGTCTCCACTCCCTAATTGCCTTTTGCCAACATAGGATCTTCAATCCCTAGTTGAGATTATTTTTAGACATAGGGTCTCCACCCTAGTCGCCTTTTGCCAACATATGGTCTCCAATCCCTAGTTGAGATTATTTTTAGACATAAGGTCTCCACTCCCTAGTCGCCTTTTGCCAACATAAGGACTCCACTCCCTAGTTGAGATTTTAGACATAGGGTCTCCACTCCCTAGTCGCCTTTTGCCAACATAGGGTCTCTAATCCCTAGTTAAAATTAATTTTAGACATAGGGTCTCCACTCCCTAGTTGCATTTTCCCAACATAGGGTCTCCAATCCCTAGTTAAGATTATTTTTAGACATAGGGTCTCCACTCCCTAATTGACGTTTGCCAACATAGGATCTCCAATCCCTAGTTGAGATTATTTTTAGACATAGGGTCTCCACCCTAGTCGCCTTTTGCCAACATATGGTCTCCAATCCCTAGTTGAGATTATTTTTAGACATAAGGTCTCCACTCCCTACTCGCCTTTTGCCAACATAGGGACTCCACTCCCTAGTTGAGATTTTAGACATAAGGTCTCCACTCCCTAGTCGCCTTTTGCCAACATAGGGTCTCCAATCCCTAGTTAAAATTATTTTTAGACATAGGGTCTCCACTCCCTAGTTGCATTTTTCCAACATAGGGTCTTCAATCCCTAGTTGAGATTATTTTTAGACATTGGGCCTCCACTCCCTAATCGCCTTCTGCCAACATAGAGTCTTCAATCCCTAGTTGAGATCATTTTAGAAGTAGGGTCTCCACTCCCTAGTCGCCTTTGGTCTAACATATGGTATCCTTTCCCTAGTTGAGATTATTTTTAGACATAGGGTCTCCACTCCCTAGTCGCCTTTTGCCAACATAGAGTCTCCAATCCCTAGTTGAGATTATTTTTAGACGTAGGGTCTCCAATCCCAAGTCGACTTTTGCCAACATAGGGTCTCCAATCCCTAGTTGAGATTATTTTTAGAGATAGTGTCTCCACTCCCTAGTCGCCTTTTGCCAACATGGGGTCACCACCCCCTAGTTGAGATTATATTTAGACATAGGGTCTCCACTCCCTAGTCGCCTTTTGCCAACATAGGGTCTCCACTCCCTAGTTGAGAATATTTTTAGACATAGAAGCCTCCACTCCCTAGTAGCCTTTTGCCAACATAGGATCTCCAATCCCTAGTTGAGATTATTTTTAGACATAGGGTCTCCACCCCCTAATTGCCTTTTCCCAACATAGGGTCTCCAATCCCTCGTTGAGATTATTTTTAGACATAGGGTCTCCACTCCCTAGTCGCCTTTTGCCAAAATAGGGTCTCCACTCCCTAGTTGAGATTATATTTAGACATAGGGTCTCCACTCCCTAATCGCCTTTTGACAACATAGGGTCTCTAATCCCTAGTTGAGATTATTTTAAGACATAGGGTCTCCACTCCGTAGTCGCCTTTTGCCAACATAGGGTCTGCAATCCCTAGTTGAGATCATTTTAGAGATAGGGTCTCCACTCCCTAGTCGCCTTTGGCCAATATAGGGTCTCCCCTCCCTAGCTAAGATTAATTTTAAACATAGGATCTCCACTCACTAGTCGCCTTTTGCCAACATAGGGTCTTCAACCCTAAGATAAGATTATTTTTAGACATAGGGTCTCCGCTCCCTAGTTGAGATCATTTTAGTCATAGGGTTTCCACTCCCTAGTAGCCTTTTGCCAACATAGGATCTCCAATACCTAGTAGAGGTTATTTTTAGACATACAGTCTCCACTCTCTAATTGCCTTTTGCCAACATAGGGTCTCCAATCCCTAGTTGAGATTATTTTTAGACATAGGGTCTCCACCCTAGTCGCCTTTTGCCAACATATGGTCTCCAATCCCTAGTTGAGATTATTTTTAGACATAAGGTCTCCACTCCCTAGTCGCCTTTTGCCAACATAGGGACTCCACTCCCTAGTTGAGATTTTAGAAATAGGGTCTCCACTCCCTAGTCGCCTTTTGCCAACATAGGGTCTCTTATCCCTAATTAAAATTATTTTTAGACATAGGGTCTCGACTCCCTAGTCTCATTTTGTTAACATAGGGTCTCCAATCCCTAGTTGAAATTATTTTTAGACATAAGGCCTCCACTCCCTAGTCGCCTTCTACCAACATATGGTCTCCAATCCCTAGTTGAGATCATTTTAGAGATAGGGTCTCCACTCTCTAGTCGCCTTTGGCCAATATAGGGTCTCCCCTCCCTAGCTAAGATTAATTTTAAACATAGGATCTCCACTCACTAGTCGCCTTTTGCCAACATAGGGTCTTCAACCCTAAGATAAGATTATTTTTAGACATAGGGTCTCCGCTCCCTAGTTGAGATCATTTTAGTCATAGGGTTTCCACTCCCTAGTAGCCTTTTGCCAACATAGGATCTCCAATACCTAGTTGAGGTTATTTTTAGACATACAGTCTCCACTCTCTAATTGCCTTTTGCCAACATAGGGTCTCCAATCCCTAGTTGAGATTATTTTTAGACATAGGGTCTCCACCCTAGTCGCCTTTTGCCAACATATGGTCTCCAATCCCTAGTTGAGATTATTTTTAGACATAAGGTCTCCACTCCCTAGTCGCCTTTTGCCAACATAGGGACTCCACTCCCTAGTTGAGATTTTAGAAATAGGGTCTCCACTCCCTAGTCGCCTTTTGCCAACATAGGGTCTCTTATCCCTAATTAAAATTATTTTTAGACATAGGGTCTCCACTCCCTAGTTGCATTTTCCCAACATAGGGTCTCCAATCCCTAGTTAAGATTATTTTTAGACATAGGGTCTCCACTCCCTAATTGACGTTTGCCAACATAGGATCTCCAATCCCTAGTTGAGATTATTTTTAGACATAGGGTCTCCACCCTAGTCGCCTTTTGCCAACATATGGGGTCCAATCCCTAGTTGAGATTATTTTTAGACATAAGGTCTCCACTCCCTAGTCGCCTTTTGCCAACATAGGGACACCACTCCCTAGTTGAGATTTTAGACATAGGGTCTCCACTCCCTAGTCGCCTTTTGCCAACATAGGGTCTCCAATCCCTAGTTAAAATTATTTTTAGACATAGGGTCTCCACTCCCTAGTTGCATTTTTCCAACATAGGGTCTCCAATCCCTAGTTGAGATTATTTTTAGACATAGGGCCTCCACTCCCTAATCGCCTTCTGCCAACATAGAGTCTTCAATCCCTAGTTGAGATCATTTTAGACGTAGGGTCTCCACTCCCTAGTCGCCTTTGGTCAACATAAGGTCTTCACTCCCTAGTTGAGATTATTTTTAGACATAGGGTCTCCACTTCCTAGTCGCCTTTTGCCAACATATGAACTTCAACCCCTAGTTGAGATTATTTTTAGACGTAGAGTCTCCACTACCTAGTCGCCTTTTGCCAACATAAGGTCTACAGTCCCTAGTTGAGATTATTTTAGACATAGGGTATCCACTCCCTAGTCGCCTTTTGCCAACATGGGGTCACCACCCCTTAGTTGAGATTATATTTAGACATAGAGTCTCCACTCCCTAGTCGCCTTTTGCCAACATAGGATCTCCAATCCCTAGTTGAGATTATTTTTAGACATAGGGACTTCACTCCCTAATTGCCTTTTGCCAACATAGGGTCTCCAATCCCTCGTTGAGATTATTTTTAGACATAGGGTCTCCACTCCCTAGTCGCCTTTTGCCAAAATAGGGTCTCCACTCCCTAGTTGAGATTATTTTTAGACATAGGGTCTCCACTCCCTAATCGCCTTTTGACAACATAGGGTCTCTAATCCCTAGTTGAGATTATTTTAAGACATAGGGTCTCCACTCCCTTGTCGCCTTTTGCCAACATAGGGTCTCCAATCCCTAGTTGAGATTATTTTAGACATAGGGTATCCACTCCCTAGTCGCCTTTTTCCAACATAGGGTCTCCAATCCCTAGTTTAGATTATTTTTAGACATAGGGTCTGTACTCCCTAGTCGCATTTTGCCAACATAGGGTCTCCAATCCCTAGTCGAGATTATTTTTAGACATAGGGTCTCGACTCCCTAGTCTCATTTTGTTAACATAGGGTCTCCAATCCCTAGTTGAAATTATTTTTAGACATAAGGCCTCCACTCCCTAGTCGCTTTCTACCAACATAGGGTCTCCATTCCCTAGTTGAGATCATTTTAGAGATAGGGTCTCCACTCCCTAGTCGCCTTTGGCCAATATAGGGTCTCCCCTCCCTAGCTAAGATTAATTTTAAACATAGGGTCTCCACTCACTAGTCGCCTTTTGCCAACATAGGGTCTTCAACCCCAAGATAAGATTATTTTTAGACATAGGGTCTCCGCTCCCTAGTTGAGATCATTTTAGACATAGGGTTTCCACTCTCTAGTAGCCTTTTGCCAACATAGGATCTCCAATACCTAGTTGAGGTTATTTTTAGACATACGGTCTCCACTCTCTAATTGCCTTTTGCCAACATAGGGTCTTCAATCCCTAGTTGAGATTATTTTTAGACATAGGGTCTCCACTCCCTAGTCGCCTTTTTCCAACATAGGGTCTCCACTCCCTAGTTGAGATTATTTTAGACATAGGGTCTCCACTCCCAAGTCTCCTTTTGCCTACATAGGGTCACCACTACCTAGTTGACATTATTTGTAGACATAGGGTCTCCACTCCCTAGTCGCCTTTTGCCAACATAGGGTCTCTACTCCCTAGTTGAGAATATTTTTAGACATAGGGTCTCCACTCCCTAGTAGCCTTTTGCCAACATAGGATCTCCAATCCCTAGTTGAAATTATTTTTAGACATAGGGTCTCCACTCCCTAGTCGCTTTTGCCAACATAGGGTCTCCAGACCCTAGTTGATATTATTTTTAGACATAGGGTCTCCACTCCTTAGTCGCCTTTTGACAACATAGGGTCTTTAATCCCTAGTTGAGATTATTTTTAGATATAGGGTCTCCACTCCCTAGTCGCCTTTTGCCAACATAGGGTCTCCAATCCATAGTTGAGATTTTAGAAATAGGGTTTCTACTCCCTACTCCCCTTTCTCCAACATAGGGTCTTCAATCCCTAGTTGAGATTATTTTTAGACATATGGCCTCAACTCCCTAGTCACCTTCTGTTAACATAGGGTTTCCAATCCCTTGTTGAGATCATTTTAGACATGGGGTCTCCAATCTCTAGTCGACTTTAGCCAACATAGGGTCTCCACTCCCTAGTTGAGATTATTTTTAGACATAGGGTCTCCACTCCCTAATCTCCTTTTGCCTACATAGGGTCTTCAACCCCTAGTTGAGATTATTTTTAGACATAGGGTCTACACTCACTAGTTGACTTTTGCCAATATAGGGTCTATACTCCATAGTTGAGATTATTTTTAGACATAGGGTCTCTACTCCTCAGTCGCCTTTTGCTCACATAGGGTCTTCAATCCCTAGTTGAGATTATTTTAAGATATAGGTTCTCCACTCCCTAGTCGCCTTTTGCCAACATAAGGACTCCACTCCTTAGTTGAGATTTTAGACATAGGGTCTCCACTCCCTAGTCGCTTTTGCCAACATAGGGTCTTCAATCCCTAGTTTGTGATTATTTTTAGACATAGGGACTTCACTCCCTAGTCACATTTTGCCAACATAGGGTCTCCAATCTCTAGTTTAGATTATTTTTAGACATAGGGCCTCCTCTCCCTAGTCGCCTTCTGCCAACATAGGGTCTCCAATCCCTAGTTGAGATCATTTTAGACATAGGGTCTCCACTCCCTAGTCGCCTTTGGCCAACATAGGGTCTCCACTCCCTAGTTGAGATTATTATTAGACATAGGGTCTCCACTTCCCAGTCGCCTTTTGCCAACATAGGGTCTTCAACCCCCAGTTGAGATTATTTTTAGACATAGGGTATCCACTCCCTAGTCGCCTTTTGCCAACATAGGGTCTCCCCTCCCTAGTTGAGATTATTTTTAGACATAGGGTCTCTACTCCCTAGTCGCCTTTTGCCAACATAGGGTCTCCAATCCCTAGTCGAGATTATTTTAGACATAGGGCCTCCTCTCCCTAGTCGCCTTCTGCCAACATAGGGTCTCCAATCCCTAGTTGAGATCATTTTAGACATAGGGTCTCCACTCCCTAGTCGCCTTTGGCCAACATAGGGTCTCCACTCCCTAGTTGAGATTATTATTAGACATAGGGTCTCCACTTCCCAGTCGCCTTTTGCCAACATAGGGTCTTCAACCCCCAGTTGAGATTATTTTTAGACATAGGGTATCCACTCCCTAGTCGCCTTTTGCCAACATAGGGTCTTCACTCCCTAGTTGAGATTATTTTTAGACATAGGGTCTCTACTCCCTAGTCGCCTTTTGCCAACATAGGGTCTCCAATCCCTAGTCGAGATTATTTTAGACATAGGGTCTCCACTCTATAGTCACCTTTTGCCAACATAGGGTCTCCAATCCCTAGTTGAGATTATTTTTAGACATAGGGTCTCCACTCCCTAGTTGAGATTATTTTTAGACATAGGGTCTCTACTCCCTAGTCGCCTTTTGTCAACATACGGTCTCCAATCCCTAGTTGAGATTATTTTAAGATATAGGTTCTTCACTCCCTAGTCGCCTTTTGCCAACATAAAGACTCCACTCCGTAGTTGAGATTTTAAACATAGGGTCTCAACTCCCTAATCGCTTTTGCCAACAAACGGTCTCCAATCCCTAGTTTGTGATTATTATTAGACATAGGGACTTCACTCCCTAGTCACATTTTGTCAACATAGGGTCTCAAATCCCTAGTTGAGATTATTTTTAGACATAGGGCCTCCACTCCCTAATCGCCTTCTGCCAACATAGGGTCTCCAATCCCTAGTTCAGATCATTTTGGACATAGGGTCTCCACTCCCTAGTAGCCTTTTGCCAACATAGGATCTCCAATCCCTAGTTGAGATTATTTTTAGACATACGGTCTCCACTCTCTAATTGCCTTTTGCCAACATAGGATCTCCAATCCCTAGTTGAGATTATTTTTAGACATACGGTCTCCACTCTCTAATTGCCTTTTGCCAACACAGGGTCTCCAATCCCTAGTTGAGATTATTTTTAGACATAGGGTCTTCACTCCCTAGTCGTCTTTTACCAACATAGGGTCTCCACTCCCTAGTTGAGATTATTTTTAGACATAGGGTCTCCACTCCCTAGTCGCCTTTTGCCAACATAGGGTTTTCAATCCCTAGTTGAGATTTTAGAAATAGGGTCTCTACTCCCAAGTCGCCTTTCTCCAACATAGGGTCTTCAATCCCTAGTTGAGATTATTTTTAGACATATGGCCTCCACTCCCTAGTCGCCTTATGTTAACATAGAGTTTCCAATCCCTAGTTGAGATCATTTTAGACATGGGGTCTCCACTCTCTAGTCACCTTTAGCCAACATAGGGTCTCCACTCCCTAGTTGAGATTATTTTTAGACATAGGGTCTCCACTCCCTAATATCCTTTTGCCAACATAGGGTCTTCAACCCCTAGTTTAGATTATTTTTAGACTTAGGGTCTACACTCACTAGTCGACTTTTGCTAATATAGGGTCTATACTCCCTAATTGAGATTAGTTTTAGACATAGGGTCTCCACTCCCTAGTCGCCTTTTGCCAACATAAAGACTCCACTCCTTAGTTGAGATTTTAGACATAGGGTCTCCACTCCCTAGTCGCTTTTGCCAATATAGGGTCTCCAATCCCTAGTTTGTTATTATTTTTAGACATAGGACTTCACTACCTAGTCACATTTTGCCAACATAGGGTCTACAATCCCTAGTTTAGATTATTTTTAGACTTAGGGCCTCCTCTCCCTAGTCGCCTTCTGCCAACATAGGGTCTCCAATCCCTAGTTGAGATCATTTTAAACATAAGGTCTCCACTCCCTAGTCGTCTTTGGCCAACATAGGGTCTCCACTCCCTAGTTGAGATTATTATTAGACATAGGGTCTCCACTTCCCAGTCGCCTTTTGCCAACATAGGGTCTTCAACCCCTAGTTGAGATAATTTTTAGACATAGGGTATCCACTCCCTAGTCGCCTTTTGCCAACATAGGGTCTCCACTCCCTAGTTGAGATTATTTTTAGACATAGGGTCTCTACTCCCTAGTCGCCTTTTTCCAACATAGGGTCTCCAATCCCTAGTCGAGATTATTTTAGACATAGGATATCCACTCTCTAGTCGCCTTTGCCAACATAGTGTCTCCAATCCCTAGTTGAGATTATTTTTAGACATAGGGTCTCCACTACCTACTCGTCTTTTGCCAATATAGGGTCTTCACTCCCTAGTTGAGATTATTTTTAGACACAGGGTCTCTACTCCCTAGTCGCCTTTTGCCAACATACGGTCTCCAATCCCTAGTTGAGATTATTTTAAGATATAGGTTCTTCACTCCCTAGTCGCCTTTTGCCAACATAAAGACTCCACTCCGTAGTTGAGATTTTAGACATAGGGTCTCCACTCCCTAGTCGCTTTTGCCAACAAACGGTCTCTAATCCCTAGTTTGTGATTATTTGTATTCATAGGGACTTCACTCCCTAGCCACATTTTGTCAACATAGGGTCTCAAATCCCTAGTTGAGATTATTATTAGACATAGGGTCTCCACTTCCCAGTCGCCTTTTGCCAACATAGGGTCTTCAACCCCTAGTTGAGATTATTTTTAGACATAGGGTCTCCACTACCTACTCGTCTTTTGCCAATATAGGGTCTTCACTCCCTAGTTGAGATTATTTTTAGACACAGGGTCTCTACTCCCTAGTCGCCTTTTGCCAACATACGGTCTCTAATCCCTAGTTAAGATTATTTTAAGATATAGGTTCTTCACTCCGTAGTCGCCTTTTGCCAACATATAGACTCCACTCCGTAGTTGAGATTTTAGAAATAGGGTCTCCACTCCCTAGTCGCTTTTGCCAACAAACGGTCTCCAATCCCTAGTTTGTGATTATTTTTAGACATAGGGACTTCACTCCCTAGTCACATTTTGTCAACATAGGGTCTCAAATCCCTAGTTGAGATTATTTTTAGACATAGGGCCTCCACTCCCTAGTCGCCTTCTGCCAACATAGGGTCTCCAATCCCTAGTTGAGATCATTTTAGACATAGGGTCTCCACTCCCTAGTAGCCTTTTGTCAACATAGGATCTCCAATCCCTAGTTGAGATTATTTTTAGACATACGGTCTCCACTCTCTAATTGCCTTTTGCCAACATAGGGTCTCCAATCCCTAGTTGAGATTATTTTTAGACATAGGGTCTCTCCACTCCCTAGTCGCCTTTTGCCAACATAGGGTCTCCACTCCCTAGTTGAGATTATTTTTAGACATAGGGTCTCCACTCCCTAGTCGCCTTTTACCAACATAGGGTCTCCAATCCCTAGTTGAGATTATTTTAGACATAGGGTATCCACTCCCTAGTCGCCTTTTGCCAACATAAGGACTCCACTCCTTAGTTGAGATTTTAGACATAGGGTCTCCACTCCCTAGTCGCTTTTGCCAACATAGGGTCTTCAATCCCTAGTTTGTGATTATTTTTAGACATAGGGACTTCACTCCCTAGTCACATTTTGCCAACATAGGGTCTCCAATCTCTAGTTTAGATTATTTTTAGACATAGGGCCTCCTCTCCCTAGTCGCCTTCTGCCAACATAGGGTCTCCAATCCCTAGTTGAGATCATTTTAGACATAGGGTCTCCACTCCCTAGTCGCCTTTGGCCAACATAGGGTCTCCACTCCCTAGTTGAGATTATTATTAGACATAGGGTCTCCACTTCCCAGTCGCCTTTTGCCAACATAGGGTCTTCAACCCCCAGTTGAGATTATTTTTAGACATAGGGTATCCACTCCCTAGTCGCCTTTTGCCAACATAGGGTCTCCACTCCCTAGTTGAGATTATTTTTAGACATAGGGTCTCCACTCCCTAGTCGCTTTTGCCAATATAGGGTCTCCAATCCCTAGTTTGTTATTATTTTTAGACATAGGACTTCACTACCTAGTCACATTTTGCCAACATAGGGTCTACAATCCCTAGTTTAGATTATTTTTAGACTTAGGGCCTCCTCTCCCTAGTCGCCTTCTGCCAACATAGGGTCTCCAATCCCTAGTTGAGATCATTTTAAACATAAGGTCTCCACTCCCTAGTCGTCTTTGGCCAACATAGGGTCTCCACTCCCTAGTTGAGATTATTATTAGACATAGGGTCTCCACTTCCCAGTCGCCTTTTGCCAACATAGGGTCTTCAACCCCTAGTTGAGATAATTTTTAGACATAGGGTATCCACTCCCTAGTCGCCTTTTGCCAACATAGGGTCTCCACTCCCTAGTTGAGATTATTTTTAGACATAGGGTCTCTACTCCCTAGTCGCCTTTTTCCAACATAGGGTCTCCAATCCCTAGTCGAGATTATTTTAGACATAGGATATCCACTCTCTAGTCGCCTTTGCCAACATAGTGTCTCCAATCCCTAGTTGAGATTATTTTTAGACATAGGGTCTCCACTACCTTCTCGTCTTTTGCCAATATAGGGTCTTCACTCCCTAGTTGAGATTATTTTTAGACACAGGGTCTCTACTCCCTAGTCGCCTTTTGCCAACATACGGTCTCCAATCCCTAGTTGAGATTATTTTAAGATATAGGTTCTTCACTCCCTAGTCGCCTTTTGCCAACATAAAGACTCCACTCCGTAGTTGAGATTTTAGACATAGGGTCTCCACTCCCTAGTCGCTTTTGCCAACAAACGGTCTCTAATCCCTAGTTTGTGATTATTTGTATTCATAGGGACTTCACTCCCTAGCCACATTTTGTCAACATAGGGTCTCAAATCCCTAGTTGAGATTATTATTAGACATAGGGTCTCCACTTCCCAGTCGCCTTTTGCCAACATAGGGTCTTCAACCCCTAGTTGAGATTATTTTTAGACATAGGGTCTCCACTACCTACTCGTCTTTTGCCAATATAGGGTCTCCACTCCCTAGTTGAGATTATTTTTAGACACAGGGTCTCTACTCCCTAGTCGCCTTTTGCCAACATACGGTCTCTAATCCCTAGTTAAGATTATTTTAAGATATAGGTTCTTCACTCCGTAGTCGCCTTTTGCCAACATATAGACTCCACTCCGTAGTTGAGATTTTAGAAATAGGGTCTCCACTCCCTAGTCGCTTTTGCCAACAAACGGTCTCCAATCCCTAGTTTGTGATTATTTTTAGACATAGGGACTTCACTCCCTAGTCACATTTTGTCAACATAGGGTCTCAAATCCCTAGTTGAGATTATTTTTAGACATAGGGCATCCACTCCCTAGTCGCCTTCTGCCAACATAGGGTCTCCAATCCCTAGTTGAGATCATTTTAGACATAGGGTCTCCACTCCCTAGTAGCCTTTTGTCAACATAGGATCTCCAATCCCTAGTTGAGATTATTTTTAGACATACGGTCTCCACTCTCTAATTGCCTTTTGCCAACATAGGGTCTCCAATCCCTAGTTGAGATTATTTTTAGACATAGGGTCTCTCCACTCCCTAGTCGCCTTTTGCCAACATAGGGTCTCCACTCCCTAGTTGAGATTATTTTTAGACATAGGGTCTCCACTCCCTAGTCGCCTTTTACCAACATAGGGTCTCCAATCCCTAGTTGAGATTATTTTAGACATAGGGTATCCACTCCCTAGTCGCATTTTGCCAACATAGGGTCTCCACTCCCTAGTTGAGATTATTTTTAGACATAGGGTCTGTACTCCCTAATCGCCTTTTGCCAATATAGGATCTCCAATCCCTAGTTGAGATTATTTTTAGACATAGAGTCTCCACTCCCTAGTCGCCTTTTGCCAACATAGGGTATTCAACCCCTAGTTGAGATTATTTTTAGACATAGGGTCTCCACTCACTAGTCAACTTTTGCCAATATAGGGTCTATACTACCTAGTTGAGACTATATTTAGACATAGGGTCTCTACTCCCTAGTCGCCTTTTGTTAACATAGGGTCTTCAATTCCTAGTTGAGATTATTTTTAGACATAGGGTCTGCACTCCCTAATCTCCTTTTGCCAACATAGGGTTTTCAACCCCTAGTTGAGATTATTTTTAGACATAGAGTCTCCACTCACTAGTCGACTTTTGCAAATATAGGGTCTATACTCCCTAGTTGAGATTTTTTTTAGACATAGGGTCTCTACTCCCTAATCGCCTTTTGCTAACATAGGGTCTTCAATCCCTAGTTGAGATTATTTTAAGATATAGGTTCTCCACTCCCTAGTCGCCTTTTGCCAACATAAGGACTCCACTCCTTAGTTGAGATTTTAGACATAGGGTCTCCACTCCCTAGTCGCTTTTGCCAACATAGGGTCTCCAATCCCTAGTTTGTGATTATTTTTTAACATAGGGACTTCACTCCCTAGTCACATTTTGCCAACTTAGGGTCTCCAATCCCTAGTTGAGATTATTTTTAGACATAGGGTCTCCACTCCCTAATCTCCTTTTGCCAACATAGGGTCTTCAACCCCTAGTTGAGATTATTTTTAGACATAGGGTCTCCACTCACTAGTCGACTTTTGCCAATATAGGGTCTATACTCCCTAGTTGAGATTATTTTTAGACATAGGGTATCTACTCCCTAGTCGCCTTTTGCTAACATAAGGTCTTTAATTCCTAGTTGAGATTATTTTAAGATATAGGTTCTCCACTCCCTAGTCGTCTTTTGCCAACATAAGGACTCCACTCCTTAGTTGAGATTTTAGACATAGGGTTTCCACTCCCTAGTCGCTTTTGCCAACATAGGGTCTCCAATCCCTAGTTTGTGATTATTTTTAGACATAGGAACTTCACTCCCTAGTCACATTTTGCCAATATAGGATCTCAAATCCCTAGTTGAGTTTATTTTTAAACATAGGGTCTTCACTCCCTAATCTCCTTTTGACAACATAGGGTCTTCAACCCCTAGTTGAAATTATTTTTAGATATAGGGTCTCCACTCACTAGTCGACTTTTGCCAATATAGGGTCTATACTCCCTAGTTAAGATTATTTTTAGACATAGGGTATCTACTCCCTAGTCGACTTTTGCTAACATAGGGTCTTCAATCCCTAGTTGAGATTATTTTAAGATATAGGTTCTCCACTCCCTAGTCGCCTTTTGCCAACATAAGGACTGCACTCCTTAGTTGAGATTTTAGACATAGGGTCTCCACACCCTAGTCGCTTTTGCCAACATAGGGTCTCCAATCCCTAGTTTGTGATTATTTTTAGACATAGGGACTTCACTCCCTAGTCACATTTTGCCAACATATGGTCTCCAATCCCTAGTTGAGATTATTTTTAGACATAGGGCCTCCACTCCCAAGTCGCCTTTTGCCAACATAGGGTCTCTTATCCCTAGTTGAGATTTTTTAGACATATGGCCTCCACTCCCTAGTCGCCTTCTGTTAACATAGGGTTTCCAATCTCTAGTTGAGATCATTTTAGACATGGGGTCTCCACTATTTAGTCGCCTTTAGCCAACATAGGGTCTCCACTCCCTAGTTGAGATTATTTTTAGACATAGGGTCTCCACTCCCTAATCTCCTTTTGCCAACATAGGGTATTTAACCCCTAGTTGAGAATTTTTTTAGACATAGGGTCTCCACTCCCTAGTCGACTTTTGCCAATATAGGGTCTCCACTCCCTAGTCGCCTTTTGCCAACATAGGGTCTCCAATCCCTAGTTGAGATTATTTTAGACATAGGGTATCCACTCCCTAGTCGCCTTTTGCCAACATAGGGTCTCCACTCCCTGGTTGAGATTATTTTTAGACATAGGGTCTGTACTCCCTAGTCGCGTTTTGCCAACATAGGGTCTCCAATCCCTAGTCGAGATTATTTTTAGACATAGGGTCTCGACTCCCTAGTCGCATTTTGCCAACATAGGGTCTCCAATCCCTAGTTGAGATTATTTTTAGACATAGGGTCTCCACTCCCTAGTCGCCTTCTACCAACATAGGGTCTCCAATCCCTAGTTGAGATCATTTTAGACATAGGGTCTTCACTCACTAGTCGCCTTTGGCCTATATAGGGTCTTCACTCCCTAGTTGAGATTAATTTTAAACATAGGGTCTCCACTCACTAGTCGCCTTTTGCCAACATAGAGTCTTCAACCCCTAGATAAGATTATTTTTAGACATAGGGTCTTCACACCCTAGTCGCCTTTTGCCAACACAGGGTCTTCAACCCCTAGTTGAGATTATTTTTAGACATAGGGTCTCCACTCCCTAGTCGCCTTTTTCCAACATAGGGTCTCCACTCCCTAGTTGAGATTATTTTTAGACATAGGGTCTCTATTCCCTAGTCGCCTTTTGCCAACATACGGTCTCTAATCCCTAGTTAAGATTATTTTAAGATATAGGTTTTTCACTCCGTAGTCGCCTTTTGCCAACATATAGACTCCACTCCGTAGTTGAGATTTTAGAAATAGGGTCTCCACTCCCTAGTCGCTTTTGCCAACAAACGGTCTCCAATACCTAGTTTGTGATTATTTTTAGACATAGGGACTTCACTCCCTAGTCACATTTTGTCAACATAGGGTCTCAAATCCCTAGTTGAGATTATTTTTAGACATAGGGCCTCCACTCCCTAGTCGCC
This sequence comes from Nicotiana tabacum, assembly GCF_000715075.1. Lineage (NCBI taxonomy): Eukaryota > Viridiplantae > Streptophyta > Magnoliopsida > Solanales > Solanaceae > Nicotiana > Nicotiana tabacum. Next base: position 75,484,496 of record NC_134084.1, on the reverse strand, counting down.
TTCTGCCAACATAGGGTCTCCAATCCCTAGTTGAGATCATTTTAGACATAGGGTCTCCACTCCCTAGTAGCCTTTTGTCAACATAGGATCTCCAATCCCTAGTTGAGATTATTTTTAGACATACGGTCTCCACTCTCTAATTGCCTTTTGCCAACATAGGGTCTCCAATCCCTAGTTGAGATTATTTTTAGACATAGGGTCTCTCCACTCCCTAGTCGCCTTTTGCCAACATAGGGTCTCCACTCCCTAGTTGAGATTATTTTTAGACATAGGGTCTCCACTCCCTAGTCGCCTTTTACCAACATAGGGTCTCCAATCCCTAGTTGAGATTATTTTAGACATAGGGTATCCACTCCCTAGTCGCCTTTTGCCAACATAGGGTCTCCACTCCCTAGTTGAGATTATTTTTAGACATAGGGTCTGTACTCCCTAATCGCCTTTTGCCAATATAGGATCTCCAATCCCTAGTTGAGATTATTTTTAGACATAGAGTCTCCACTCCCTAGTCGCCTTTTGCCAACATAGGGTATTCAACCCCTAGTTGAGATTATTTTTAGACATAGGGTCTCCACTCACTAGTCAACTTTTGCCAATATAGGGTCTATACTACCTAGTTGAGACTATATTTAGACATAGGGTCTCTACTCCCTAGTCGCCTTTTGTTAACATAGGGTCTTCAATTCCTAGTTGAGATTATTTTTAGACATAGGGTCTGCACTCCCTAATCTCCTTTTGCCAACATAGGGTTTTCAACCCCTAGTTGAGATTATTTTTAGACATAGAGTCTCCACTCACTAGTCGACTTTTGCAAATATAGGGTCTATACTCCCTAGTTGAGATTTTTTTTAGACATAGGGTCTCTACTCCCTAATCGCCTTTTGCTAACATAGGGTCTTCAATCCCTAGTTGAGATTATTTTAAGATATAGGTTCTCCACTCCCTAGTCGCCTTTTGCCAACATAAGGACTCCACTCCTTAGTTGAGATTTTAGACATAGGGTCTCCACTCCCTAGTCGCTTTTGCCAACATAGGGTCTCCAATCCCTAGTTTGTGATTATTTTTTAACATAGGGACTTCACTCCCTAGTCACATTTTGCCAACTTAGGGTCTCCAATCCCTAGTTGAGATTATTTTTAGACATAGGGTCTCCACTTCCCAGTCGCCTTTTGCCAACATAGGGTCTTCAACCCCTAGTTGAGATTATTTTTAGACATAGGGTCTCCACTCCATAGTCGCCTTTTGCCAACATAGGGTCTCCACTCCCTAGTTGAGATTATTTTTAGACATAGGGTCTCCACTCCCTAGTTGAGATTATTTTTAGACATAGGGTCTCCACTCCCTAGTCACCTTTTGACAACATAGGGTCTCCAATCCCTAGTTGAGATTATTTTTTGACATAGGGTCTCCACTCCCAAGTCACATTTTGCCAACATAGGGTCTCCAATCCCTAGTTGAGATTATTTTTAGACATATGGCCTCCACTCCCTAGTCGCCTTCTGTTAACATAGGGTTTCCAATCCCTAGTTGAGATCATTTTAGACATGGGGTCTCCACAACCTAATCGCTTTTAGCCAAGATAGGGTCTCCACTCCCTAGTTGAGATTATTTTTAGACATAGGGTCTCCACTCCCTAATCTCCTTTTGCCAACATAGGGTCTGCAACCCCTAGTTGAGATTATTTTTAGACATAGGGTCTCCACTCCCTAGTCGACTTTTGCCAATATAGGGTCTCCACTCCCTAGTCGCCTTTTGCCAACATAGGGTCTCCAATCCCTAGTTGAGATTATTTTTAGACATATGGCCTCCACTCCCTAGTCACTTTTTGCTAACATAGGGTCTCCAATCCCTAGTTGAGATTATTTTTAGACATATGGCATTCACTCCCTAGTCGCCTTCTGTTAACATATGGTTTATAATTCCTAGTTGAGATCAGTTTAGACATGGGGTCTCCACTCCCTAGTCGCCTTTAGCCAACATAGGGTCTCCACTCCCTAGTTGAGATTATTTTTAGACATAGGGTCTCCACTCCCTAATCTCCTTTTGCCAATATAGGGTCTTCAACCCCTAATTGAGATTATTTTTAGACATAGGGTCTCCACTCCCTAGTCGACTTTTGCCAATATAGGGTCTCCACTCCCTAGTCGCCTTTTGCCAACATAGGGTCTCCAATCCCTAGTTGAGATTATTTTTAGACATAAGGTATCCACTCCCTAGTCTCCTTTTGCCAACATAGGGTCTTCATTCCTTAGTTGAGATTATTTTTAGACATAGGGTCTGTACTCCCTAGTCGCCTTTTGCAACCATAGGGTCTTCAATCCCTAGTCGAGATTATTTTTAGACATAGGGTCTCGACTCCCTAGTCGCATTTTACCAAGATAGGGGCTCCAATCCCTAGTTGAGATTATTTTTATACATAGGGCCTCCACTCACTAGTCGCCTTTTACCAACATAGGGTCTCCAATCCGTAGTTGAGATCATTTTAGACATAGGGTCTCCACTCCCTAGTCGCCTTTGGCCTATATAGAGTCTTCACTCCCTAGTTGAGATTAATTTTAAACATAGGGTCTCCACTCACTAGTCACCTTTTGCCAACATAGGGTCTTCAACCCCTAGATAAGATTATTTTTAGACATAGTGTCTCAACTCTCTAGTCGTCTTTTGACAACATAGGGTCTCCAGTCCTTAGTTGAGATTATTTTAAACATAGGGTATCCACTCCCTAGTCGCCTTTTGCTAGCATAGGGTCACCACTCCCTAGTTGACATTATTTTTAGACATAGGGTCTCCACTCCCTAGTCGCCTTTTTCCAACATAGGGTCTCTACTCCCTAGTTGAGAATATTTTTACACATTGGGTCTCCACTCCCTAGTAGCCTTTTGCCAACATAGGATCTCCAATCCCTAGTTGAAATTATTTTTAGACATAGGGTCTCCACTCCCTAGTCGCTTTTGCCAACATAGGGTCTCCAGACCCTAGTTTGTGATTATTTTTAGACATAGGGACTTCACTCCCTAGTCAAATTTTGCCAACATAGGGTCTCCAATCCCTAGTTAAGATTTTTTTTTAGACATTGGGCCTCCACTCCCTAGTCGCCTTCTGCCGACATAAGATCTCCAATCCCTAGTTGAGATCATTTTAGACATAGGGTCTCCACTCCCTAGTCGCATTTGGCCAACATAAGGTCTCCACTCCCTAGTTGAGATTATTATTAGACATAGGGTCTCCACTTCCCAGTCGCCTTTTGCCAACATAGGGTCTTCAACCCCTAGTTGAGATTATTTTTAGACATAGGGTCTCCACTCCATAGTCGCCTTTTGCTAACATAGGGTCTCCACTCCCTAGTTGAGATTATTTTTAGACATAGGGTCTCTACTCCCTAGTCGTATTTTGCCAACATGGGGTCTCAAATCCCTAGTCGAAATTATTTTAGACATAGAGTCTCCACTCCCTAGTCGCCTTTTGCCAACATAGGGTCTCCAATCCCTAGTTGAGATTATTTTTAGACATAGGATCTCCACTCCCTAGTCGCTTTTTGCCAACATAGGGTCTCCACTCCCTAGTTGAGATTATTTTTCGACATAAGGTCTCTATTCCCTAGTCGCCTTTTGCCAACTTACGGTCTCCAATCCCTAGTTGAGATTATTTTAAGATATAGGTTCTCCACTCCCTAGTCGCCTTTTGCCAACATAAAGACTACATTCCGTAGTTGAGATTTTAGACATAGGGTCTCCACTTCCTAGTCGCTTTTTCCAACATAGGGTCTCCAATCCCTAGTTTGTGATTATTTTTAGACATAGGGACTTCACTCCCTAATCACATTTTGTCAACATAAGGTCTCAAATCCCTAGTTGAGATTATTTTTAGACATTGGGCCTCCACTCCCTAGTCGCCTTCTGCCTACATAGGGTCTTCAATCCCTAGTTGAGATTATTTTTAGACATAGAGTCTCCACTCCCTAGTCGCCTTTTGCCAACATAGGGTCTCCACTCCCTAGTTGAGATTATTTTTAGACATAGGGTCTCCACTCCCTAGTTGAGATTATTTTTAGACATAGGGTCTCCACTCCCTAGTCACCTTTTGACAACATAGGGTCTCCAATCACTAGTTGAGATTATTTTTTGACATAGGGTCTCCACTCCCTAGTCGCATTTTGCCAACATAGGGTCTCCAATCCCTAGTTGAGATTATTTTTAGACATATGGCCTCCACTCCTTAGTCGCCTTTTGTTAACATAGAGTTTCCAATACCTAGTTGAGATCATTTTAGACATGGGGTCTCCACTCCCTAGTCGCCTTTAGCCAACATAGGGTCTTCACTCCCTAGTTGAGATTATTTTTAGACATAAGGTCTCCACTCCCTAATCTCCTTTTTCCAACATAGGGTCTTCAACCCGTAGTTGAGATTATTTTTAGACATAGGGTCTCCACTCCCTAGTCGACTTTTTCCAATATAGGGTCTCCACTCCTAATCGCTTTTGCCAACATAGAGTCTCCAATCCCTAGTTTGTGATTATTTTTAGACATAGGGACTTCACTCCCTAGTCACATTTTGCCAACATAGGGTCTCCAATCCCTAGTTGAGATTATTTTTAGACATAGGGCCTCCACTCCCTAATCGCCTTCTGCCAACATAGGGTCTCCAATCCCTAGTTGAGATCATTTTAGACATAGGGTCTCCACTCCCTAGTCGACTTTGTCCAACATAGGGTCTCCACTCCATAGCTGAGATTATTTTTAGACATAGGGTCTCCACTTCCCAGTCGCCTTTTGTCAACATAGGGTCTCCAATCCCTAGTTGAGATCATTTTATACATAGGGTCTCTACTCCCTAGTCGCCTTTTGCCAATATAGGGTCTCCAATCCCTAGTCGAGATTATTTTAGACATAGGGTCTCCACTCCCTAGTCGTCTTTTGCCAACATAGGGTCTCAAATCCCTAGTTGAGATTATTTTTAGACATAGGGTCTTCACTCCTTAGTCGCATTTTGCCAATATAGGGTCTCCCCTCCCTAGTGAGATTATTTTTAGACATAGAGTCTCCACTCCCTAGTCGCCTTTTGCAAACATAGGGTCTCCAATTCCTAGTTGAGATTATTTTTAGACATAGGGTCTTCACTCCCTAGTCGCCTTTTGCCAATATAGGATCTCCACTCCCTAGTGAGATTATTTTTAGGCATAGGGTCTCTACTCCCTAGTCGCCTTTTGCCAACATAGGGTCTCCAATCCCTAGTTGAGATTATTTTAAGATATAGGTTCTTCACTCCCTAGTCGCCTTTTGCCAACATAAGGACTCCACTCCTTAGTTGTGATTTTAGACATAGGGTCTCCACTCCCTAGTCACTTTTCCCAATATAGGGTCTTCAATCCCTAGTTTGTGATTATTTTTAGACATAGGGACTTCACTCCCTAGTCACATTTTGCCAACATAGGGTCTCCAATCCCTAGTTGAGATTATTTTTAGACATAGGGCCTCCACTCACTAGTCGCCTTCTACCAACATAGGGTCTCCAATCCCTAGTTGAGATCATTTTAGACATAGGGTCTTCACTCCCTAGTCGCCTTTTGACAACATAGGGTCTCCACTCCCTAGTTGAGATTATATTTAGACATACGGTCTCCACTTCCCAGTCGCCTTTTGCCAACATAGGGTCTCCAATCCCTAGTCGAGATTATTTTAGACATAGGGTCTCCACTCCCTAGTAGCCTTTTGCCAACATAGGATCTCCAATCCCTAGTTGAGATTATTTTTAGACATATGGTCTCCACTCCCTAATTGCCTTTTGCGAACTTAGGGTCTTCAATCTCTAGTTGAGATTATTTTTGGACATAGGGTCTCCATTCCCTAGTCGTCTTTTGCCAACATAGGGTCTCCACTCCCTAGTTGAGATTATTTTTAGATATAGGGTCTCCACTCCCTAGTCGCCTTTTGAAAACATAGGGTCTCTAATCCCTAGTTAAGATTATTTTTAGACATAGGGTCTCCACTCCCTAGTCGCCTTTTGCCAGCATAGGGTCTCAACTCCCTAGTCGCCTTTTGCCAACATAGGGTCCCCACTCCCTAGTTGAGATTACTTTTCATAAGGTCTCCACTCCCTAGTCGCCTTTTGCCAACATAGGGTCTCCAATCCCTAGTTGAGATTATTTTTAGACATAGGGTCTCCACTCCCTAGTCGCATTTTGCCAACATAGGGTCTACAATCCCTAGTTTAGATTATTTTTAGACTTAGGGCCTCCTCTCCCTAGTCGCCTTCTGCCAACATAGGGTCTCCAATCCCTAGTTGAGATCATTTTAAACATAAGGTCTCCACTCCCTAGTCGTCTTTGGCCAACATAGGGTCTCCACTCCCTAGTTGAGATTATTATTAGACATAGGGTCTCCACTTCCCAGTCGCCTTTTGCCAACATAGGGTCTTCAACCCCTAGTTGAGATAATTTTTAGACATAGGGTATCCACTCCCTAGTCGCCTTTTGCCAACATAGGGTCTCCACTCCCTAGTTGAGATTATTTTTAGACATAGGGTCTCTACTCCCTAGTCGCCTTTTTCCAACATAGGGTCTCCAATCCCTAGTCGAGATTATTTTAGACATAGGATATCCACTCCCTTGTCGCCTTTTGCCAACACAGGGTCTCCAATCCTTAGTTGATATTATTTTTAGACATAGGGTCTCCACTCCCTAGTTGCCTTTTGCCAGCATAGGGTCTTCACTCCCTAGTTGAGATTTTAGATATAGGGTCTCCACTCCCTAGTCGCCTTTTGCCAACATAGGGACTCCAATCCCTAGTTGAGATTTTAGATATAGGGTCTCCACTCCTTAGTTGCCTTTTGCCAACATAGGGTCTCCAATACCTAGTTGAGATTATTTTTAGACATAGGGTCTCGACTCCCTAGTCACATTTTGCTAACATAGGGTCTCCAATCCCTAGTTGAGATTATTTTTAGACATAGGGCCTCCACTCACTAGTCGCCTTCTACCAACATAGGGTCTCCAATCCCTAGTTGAGATCATTTTAGACATAGGGTCTTCACTCCCTAGTCGCCTTTTGACAACATAGGGTCTCCAGTCCCTAGTTGAGATTATTTTAGACATAGGGTATCCACTCCCTAGTCGCCTTTTGCCAACATAAGGTCACCACTCCCTAGTTGAGATTATTTTAAGACATAGGGTCTCCACTCCCTAGTCGCCTTTTGCCAACATACGGTCTCCACTCCCTAGTTGAGAATATTTTTAGACATAGGGTCTCTACTCCCTAGTAGCCTTTTGCCAACATAGGATCTACAATCCCTAGTTGAGATTATTTTTAGACATAGGGTTTCCACTCCCTAATCGCCTTTTGCCAACATAGGGTCTCCACTCCCTAGTTGAAATTATTTTTAGACATAGGGTCTCCACTCCCTAGTCGCCTTTTGACAACATAGGGTCTCAAATCCATAGTTGAGATTATTTTTAGACATAGGGTCTCCACTCCTTAGTCGCCTTTTGTCAACATAGGGTCTCCAATCCCAAGTTGAGATTTTAGACATAGGGTCTCTACTCCCTAGTCGCCTTTTGCCAACATAGGGTCTCCAATCCCTAGTTGAGATTATTTTTTGACATAGGGTCTCCACTCCCTAGTCGCATTTTGCCAACATAGGGTCTCCTATCCCTAGTTGAGATTATTTTTAGACATATGGCCTCCACTCCCTAGTCGCCTTCTCTTAACATAGGGTTTCCAATCCCTAGTTGAGATCATTTTAGACATGGGGTCTCCACTCCCTAGTCGCTTTTAGCCAACATAGGGTCTCCACTCCTTAGTTGAGATTATTTTTAGACATAGGGTCTCCACTCACTAATCTCCATTTGCCAACATAGGGTCTTCAACCCCTAGTTGAGATTATTTTTAGATATAGGGTCTCCACTCCCTAGTCGACTTTTGCCAATATAGGGTCCTCACGCCCTAGTTGAGATTATTTTTAGACATAGGGTCTCTACTCCCTAGTCGCCTTTTACCAACATAGAGTCTCCAATCCCTAGTTAAGATTATTTTAAGATATAGTTTCTCCACTCCCTAGTCGCCTTTTGCCAACATAAGGACTCCACTCCTTAGTTGAGATTTTAGACATAGAGTCTCCACTCCCTAGTCGCTTTTGCCAACATAGGGTCTCCAATCCCTAGTTTGTGATTATTTTTAGACATAGGGACTTCACTCCCTAGTCACATTTTGCCAACATAGGGTCTCCAAACCCTAGTTGAGATTATTTTTAGACATAGGGCCTCTACTCCCTAGTCGCCTTCTGCCAACATAGGGTCTCCAATCCCTAGTTAAGATCATTTTAGACATAGGGTCTCCACTCCCTAGTCGCCTTTGGCCAACATAGGGTCTCCACTCCCTAGTTGTGATTATTTTTATACATAGGGTCTCCGCTTCCCAGTCGCCTTTTGCCAACATAGGGTCTCCAACCCCTAATTGAGATTATTTTTAGACATAGGGTCTCCACTCCATAGTCGCCTTTTGCCAACATAGGGTCTCCACTCCCTAGTTGAGATTATTTTTAGACATAGGGTCTCTACTCATTAGTCGCCTTTTGCCAACATAGGGTCTCCAATCCCTAGTCGAGATCGCATTTTGCCAACATAGGGTCTCCAATCCCTAGTTGAGATTATTTTTAGACATAGGATCTCCACTCCCTAGTCGCCTTTTGCCAACATAGGGTCTCCACTCCCTAGTTGAGATTATTTTTAGACATAGGGTTTCTACTCCCTATTCGCCTTTTGCCAACATAGGGTCTCCAATCCCTAGTTGAGATTATTTTAAGATATAGATTCTCCACTCTCTAGTCGCCTTTTGCCAACATAAGTACTCCACTCCTTAGTTGAGACTTTAGACATAGGGTCTCCACTCCCTAGTCGTTTTTGCCAACATAGGGTCTCCAATCCCTACTTTTGTGATTATTTTTAGACATAGGGACATCACTCCCTAGTCACATTTTGCCAACATAGGGTCTCCAATCCCTAGTTGAGATTATTTTTAGACATAGGGCCTCCACTCCATAGTCGCCTTCTGCCAACATAGGTTCTCCAATCCCTAGTTGAGATCATTTTAGACATAGGGTCTCCATTCCCTAGTTGAGATTATTTTTAGACATAGTGTCTCTACTTCCCAGTTGCTTTTTGCCAACATAGGGTCTTCAACCCCTAGTTGAGAGTATTTTTAGACATAGGGTCTCCACTCCCTAGTCGCCTTTTGCCAACATAGGGTCTCCACTCCCTAGTCGAGATTATTTTTAGACATAGGGTCTCTACTCCCTAGTCGCCTTTTGCCAACATAGGGTCTCCAATCCCTAGTCGAGATTATTTTAGACATAGGGTCTCCACTCCCTAGTCTCCTTTTGCCAACATAGGGTCTTCAATCCCTAGTTAAGATTATTTTTAGACGTAGGGTCTCCACTCCCTAGTCGCCTTTTGCCAACATAGGGTTTTCGATCCCTAGTTGAGATTACTTTTAGACATAGAGTTTTTACTCCCTAGTCGTCTTTTGCCAATATAGGGTCTTCACACCCTAGTTGAGATTATTTTTAGACATAGGGTCTCCACTCCCTAGTCGTCTTTTGACAACATAGGGTCTCCAATCCCTAGTTGAGATTATTTTTAGACATAGGGTCTCCACTCCCTAATCGCCTTTTTCTAACATAGGGTCTTCAACCCCTTGTTTAAATTATTTTTAGACATAGTGTCTTCAATCCCTAGTCGCCTTTTACCAACATAGGGTCTGCACTCCCTAGTTAAGATTATTTTTAGACATAGGGTCTCCACTCCCTAGTTGCCTTTTGCCAATATAGGGTCTCCAATCCCTAGTTGAGATTATTTTAGACATAGGGTCTCCACTCCCTAGTTGCCTTTTGCCAACATAGGGTCTCCACTCCCTAGTTGAGATTTTATTTTTAGACATAGGGTGTCCACTCCCTAGTCGCCTTTTGCCAACATAGGGTCTCCACTCCCTAGGTGAGATTTTAGACATAGGGTTTCCACTCCCTAATCGCCTTTTGCCAACATAGGGACTCCTCTCCCTAATTGAGATTATTTTAGACATAGGGTCTCCACTCCCTAGTTGCCTTTTGCCAACATAGGGTCTCCACTCCCTAGTTGAGATTTTAGACATAGGGTCTCCACTCCATAATCGCCTTTTGCCAACATAGGGTCTCCAATCCCTAGTTGAGTTTATTTTTAGACATAGAGTCTCCACTCCCTTGTCGCCTTTTGCCAACATAGGGTCTCCAATCCCCAGTTGAGATTATTTTAAGATATAGGTTCTCCACCCCCTAGTCGCCTTTTGCACACATAGGGTCTCCAATCCCTAGTCGAGATTATTTTTAGACATAGGGTCTCCACTCCCTAGTCGCCTTTTGCCAACATAGGGACTCCACTCCCTAGTTGAGATTTTAAACATAGGGTTTCCACTCCCTAGTCGTCTTTTGCCAACATAGGGTCTTCAACCCCTAGTTGAGATTATTTTTAGACATAGTGTCTCCACTCCCTAGTAGCCTTTTGCCAACATAGGGTCTGCACTCCCTAGTTAAGATTATTTTTAGACATAGGGTCTCCACTCCCTAGTCGCCTTTTACTAATATAGGGTCTCCAATCCCTAGTTTAGATTATTTTTAGACATAGGGTCTCCACTCCCTAATCGCCTTTTGCCAAGATTGGGTCTTAAACCCCTAGTTGAGATTATTTTTAGACATAGGGTCTCTACTCCCTAGTCGCCTTTTGCCAATATAGGGTCTCCAATCCCTAGTTGAGATTATTTTTTGATATAGGTTCTCCACTCCCTAGTCGGCTTTTGCCAACATAGGGAGTCCTCTCCCTAGTTGAGATTTTAGACATACGGTCTCCACTCCCTAGTCGGCTTTTGCCAACATAGGGACTCCACTCCCTAGTCGAGATTATTTTTAGACATAGGGTTTCCACTCCTTAGTAGCCTTTTGCCAACATAGGGTCTTCAACCCCTAGTTGAGATTATTTTTAGACATAGTGTCTCCACTCCCTAGTAGCCTTTTGCCAACATAGGGTCTGCACTCCCTAGTTAAGATTATTTTTAGACATAGGGTCTCCACTCCCTAGTTGCCTTTTGCCAATATAGGGTCTCCAATCCCTAGTTGAGATCATTTTAGACATAGGGTCTCCATTCCCTAGTTGAGATTATTTTTAGACATAGTGTCTCTACTTCCCAGTCGCTTTTTGCCAACATAGGGTCTTCAACCCCTAGTTGAGAGTATTTTTAGACATAGAGTCTCCACTCCCTTGTCTCCTTTTGCCAACATAGGGTCTCCAATCCCTAGTCGAGATTATTTTTAGACATAGGGTCTCCACTCCCTAGTCACCTTTTGCCAACATAGGGTCTCCACTCCCTATTCGAGATTATTTTTAGACATAGGGTTTCCACTCCTTAGTAGCCTTTTGCCAACATAGGGTCTTCAACCCCTAGTTGAGATTATTTTTAGACATAGTGTCTCCACTCCCTAGTAGCCTTTTGCCAACATAGGGTCTGCACTCCCTAGTTAAGATTATTTTTAGACATAGGGTCTCCACTCCCTAGTTGCCTTTTGCCAATATAGGGTCTCCAATCCCTAGTTTAGATTATTTTTAGACATAGGGTCTTCACTCCCTAATCGCCTTTTGCCAACATTGGGTCTTAAACCCCTAGTTGAGACTATTTTTAGACATAGGGTCTCTACTCCCTATTCGCCTTTTGCCAACATAGGGTCTCCAATCCCTAGTTGAGATTATTTTTAGATATAGGTTCTCCACTCCCTAGTCGGTTTTTGCCAACATAGGGTCTTCAACCCCTAGTTGAGATTATTTTTAGACATAGTGTCTCCACTCCCTAGTAGCCTTTTGCCAACATAGGGTCTGCACTCCCTAGTTAAGATTATTTTTAGACATAGGGTCTCCACTCCCTAGTCGCCTTTTGCCAATATAGGGTCTTCAATCCCTAGTTTAGATTATTTTTAGACATAGGGTCTCCACTCACTAATCGCCTTTTGCCAACATTGGGTCTTAAACCCCTAGTTGAGATTATTTTTAGACATAGGGTCTCTACTCCCTAGTCGCCTTTTGCCAACATATGGTCTCCAATCCCTAGTTGAGATTATTTTTAGATATAGGTTCTCCACTCCCTAGTCGGTTTTTGCCAACATAGGGACTCCTCTCCCAAGTTGAGATTTTAGACAGAGCGTCTCCACTCCTTAGTCGCCTTTTGCCAACATAGGGTCTCCACTCCCTTGTTGAAATTTTAGACATAGGGTCTCCACTCCCTAATCGCCTTTTGCCAACATAGGGTCTCCAATCCATAGTTGAGATTATTTTTAGACATAGAGTCTCCACTCCCTTGTCTTCTTTTGCCAACATAGGGTCTCCAATCCCTAGTCGAGATTATTTTTAGACATAGGGTCTCCACTCCCTAGTCGCCTTTTGCCAACATAGGGACTCCACTCCCTAGTCGAGATTATTTTTAGACATAGGGTTTCCACTCCTTAGTCGCCTTTTGCCAACATAGGGACTCCAACCCCTAGTTGGGATTATTTTTAGACATAGTATCTCCACTCCCTAGTAGCCTTTTGCCAACATAGGGTCTGTACTCCCTAGTTAAGATTATTTTTAGACATAGGGTCTCCACTCCCTAGTCGCCTTTTGCCAATATAGGGTCTCCAATCCCTAGTTTAGATTATTTTTAGACATAGGGTCTCCACTCCCTAATTGCCTTTTGCCAACATTGGGTCTTAAACCCCTAGTTGAGATTATTTTTAGACATAGGTTCTCGACTCCCTAGTCGCCTTTTGCCAACATAGGGTCTCCAATCCCTAGTTGAGATTATTTTTAGATATAGGTTCTCCACTCCCTAGTCGGTTTTGCCAACATAGGGACTCCTCTCCCAAGTTGAGATTTTAGACAGAGCGTCTCCACTCCCTAGTCGCCTTTTGCCAACATAGGGTCTCCACTCGCTAGTTGAGATTTTAGACATAGAGTCTCCACTCCCTAATCGCCTTTTGTCAACATAGGGTCTACAATCCCTAGTTGAGATTATTTTTAGACATAGAGTCTCCTCTTCCTTATCACCTTTTGCCAACATAGGGTCTCCAATCCCTAGTTGAGATTATTTTTAGACATATGGTCTCCACTCCCTAGTCGCATTTTGCCAACATAGGGTCTCCAATCCCTAGTTGAGATTATTTTTAGACATAGGGCCTCCACTCCCTAGTCGCCTTTTGCCAACATAGGGTCTTCAATCCCTAGTTGAGTTCATTTTAGACATAAGGTCTCCACTCTCTAGTCGCCTTTGGCCAACATAGGGTCTCCACTCCATAGTTGAGATTATTTTTGGACATAGAGTCTCCACTCCCTAATTTCCTTGTGACAACATAGGGTCTTCAACCCCTAGTTGAGATTATTTTTAGACATGGGGTCTCCAATCTCTAGTCGCCTTTTGCCAACAAAGGGTCTCCACTCCCTAGTTGAGATTATTTTTAGACATAGGGTCTCTACTCCTTAGTTGCCTTTTGCCAACATAGGGTCTCCAATCCCTAGTTGATATTATTTTTAGATATAGGTTCTCCACTCTCTAGTCGCCTTTTGCCAACATAGGGACTCCACTCCCTAGTTCAGATTTTAGACATAGGGTCTCCACTCCCTAGTCTCCTTTTGCCAACATAGGGTCTCCAATCCCTAGTTGAGATTATTTGTAGACATAGGGTCTCCATTCCATAGTCACATTTTGCCAACGTAGGGTCTCTAATCCCTAGTTGAGATTATTTTTAGACATAGATCCTCCACACCCTAGTCGCCTTCTACAAACATAGGGACTCCAATCCCTAGTTGAGATTATTTTTAGACATAGGGTCTCCACTCCCTAGTCGCCTTTTGCCAACATAGGGTTTCCAATCCCTAGTTGTGATTATTTTTAGACATAGGTTCTCCACTCCCTAGTTGCCTTTTTCCAACATAGGGTCTCCAATCCCTAGTTGAGATTTTAGACATAGGGTCTCCACTCTCTAGTCTCCTTTTGCCAACATAGGGTCTCCAATCCCTAGTTGAGATTATTTTTAGACATATGTTCTCTACTCCCTAGTCGCATTTTGCCAATATAGGGTCTCCAACTCCTAGTTGTGATTATTTTTAGACATAGGGTCTCCACTCCTTTGTCGCCTTTTGCCAACATAGGGTCTCCAATCCCTAGTTGAGATTATTTTTAGGCTTAGGGTCTCCACTCCCTAGTCGCCTTTTGCCAACATAGGGTTTCCGATCCTTAGTTGAAATTATTTTTAGACATAGGGTCTCCACTCCCTAGTAGCCTTTTGTCAACATAGGGTCTACACTCCCTAGTTGAGATTATTTTTAGACATAGGGTCTCCACTCCCTAGTCGCCTTTTGCCAATATAGGATCTTCAATCCCTAGTTGAGATTATTATTAGACATAGGATCTCCACTCCCTAATCGCCTTTTGCCAACATAGGGTCTCCACTCCCTAATTGAAATTATTTTTAGACATAGGGTCTCTACTCCTTAGTCGCCTTTTGCCAACATAGGGTCTCCAATCCCTAGTTGAGATTATTTTTAGATATAGGTTCTCCACTCCCTAGTCGGTTTTTGCCAACATAGGGACTCCTATCCTAAGTTGAGATTTTAGACAGAGCGTCTCCACTCCCTAGTCGCCTTTTGCCAACATAGGGTCTCCACTCCCTAGTTGAGATTTTAGACATAGAGTCTCCACTCCCTAATCGCCTTTTGTCAACATAGGGTCTCCAATCCCTAGTTGAGATTATTTTTAGACATAGAGTCTCCACTTCCTTATCACCTTTTGCCAACATAGGGTCTCCAATACCTAGTTGAGATTATTTTTAGACATATGGTCTCCACTCCCTAGTCGCATTTTGCAAACATAGGGTCTCTAATCCCTAGTTGAGATTATTTTTAGACATAGGGCCTCCACTCCCTAGTCGCCTTCTGCCAACATAGGGTCTTTAATCCCTAGTTGAGATCATTTTAGATATAGGGTCTCCACTCTCTAGTCGCCTTTGGCCAACATAGGGTCTCCACTCCATAGTTGAGATTATTTTTGGACATAGGGTCTCCACTCCATAATTGCCTTTTGACAACATAGGGTCTTCAACCCCTAGTTGAGATTATTTTTAGACATGGGGTCTCCAATCTCTAGTCGCCTTTTGCCAACAAAGGGTCTCCACTCCCTAGTTGAGATTATTTTTAGACATAGGGTCTCTACTCCTTAGTCGCCTTTTGCCAACATAGGGTCTCCAATCCCTAGTTGATATTATTTTTAGATATAGGTTCTCCACTCTCTAGTCGCCTTTTGCCAACATAGGGACTCCACTCCCTAGTTCAGATTTTAGACATAGGGTCTCCACTCCCTAGTCGCCTTTTGCCAACATAGGGTCTCCAATCCCTAGTTGAGATTATTTGTAGACATAGGGTCTCCATTCCATAGTCACATTTTGCCAACGTAGGATCTCCAATCCCTAGTTGAGATTATTTCTAGACATAGAGCCTCCACACCCTAGTCGCCTTCTACAAACATAGGGACTCCAATCCCTAGTTGAGATTATTTTTAGACATAGGGTCTCCACTCCCTAGTCGCCTTTTGCCAACATAGGGTTTCCAATCCCTAGTTGTGATTATTTTTAGACATAGGTTCTCCACTCCCTAGTTGCCTTTTTCCAACATAGGGTCTCCAATCCCTAGTTGGGATTTTAGATATAGGGTCTCCACTCTCTAGTCTCCTTTTGCCAACATAGGGTCTCCAATCCCTAGTTGAGATTATTTTTAGACATATGTTCTCTACTCCCTAGTCGCATTTTGCCAATATAGGGTCTCCAACTCCTAGTTGTGATTATTTTTAGACATAGGGTCTCCACTCCTTTGTCGCCTTTTGCCAACATAGGGTCTCCAATCCCTAGTTGAGATTATTTTTATGCTTAGGGTCTCCACTCCCTAGTCGCCTTTTGCCAGCATAGGGTTTCCGATCCTTAGTTGAAATTATTTATAGACATACGGTCTCCACTCCCTAGTTGCCTTTTGTCAACATAGGGTCTGCACTCCCTAGTTGAGATTATTTTTAGACATAGGGTCTCCACTCCCTAGTCGCCTTTTGCCAATATAGGATCTCCAATCCCTAGTTGAGATTATTATTAGACATAGGGTCTCCACTCCCTAATCGCCTTTTGCCAACATAGGGTCTCTAATCCCTAGTTGAAATTATTTTTAGACATAGGCTCTCCACTCCCTAGTCGCCTATTGCCAACATAGGGTCTCCATTTCCTAGTTGAGATTTTAGACATAGGGTCTCCACTCCTTAGTCGCCTTTTGCCAACATAGGGTCTCAAATCCCTAGTTGAGATTATTTTTAGACATAGAGTCTCCACTCCCTAGTCACATTTTGCCAACATAGGGTCTCAAATCCCTAGTTGAGATTATTTTTAGACATAGGGCCTCCACTCCCTAGTCGCCTTCTGCCAACATAGGGTCTCCAATCCCTAGTTGAGATCATTTTAGACATAGGGTCTCCACTCCCTAGTCGCCTTTTGCCAACATAGGGTTTCCAATCCCTAGTTGTGATTATTTTTAGACTTAGATTCTCCACTCCCTAGTCGCCTTTTTCGAACATAGGGTCTCCAATCCCTAGTTGAGATTTAAGACATTGGGTCTCCACTCCCTAGTCTCCTTTTGCCAACATAGGGTCTCCAATCCCTAGTTGAGATTATTTTTAGACATAGGGTCTACACTCCCTAGTCGCATTTTGCCAATATAGGGTCTCCAACTCCTAGTTGAGATTATTTTTAGACATTGGGTCTCCATTCCTTTGTCGCCTTTTGCCAACATAGGGTCTGCAATCCCTAGTTGAGATTATTTTTAGACATATGGTCTCCACTCCCTAGTCGCCTTTTGCCAACAAAGGGTTTCTGATCCCTAGTTGAAATTATTTTTAGACATAGGGTCTCCACTCCCTAGTTGTCTTTTGCCAACATAGGGTCTGCACTCCCTAGTTGAGATTATTTTTAGACATAGGGTCTCCACTCCCTAGTCGCCTTTTGCCAATATAGTATCTCCAATCCCTAGTTGAGATTATTTTTATACATAGGGTCTCCACTCCCTAATCGCCTTTTGCCAACATAGGGTCTCCAATCCCTAGTTGAGATTATTTTTAGACATAGGATCTCCACTCCCTAGTCGCTTTTTGCCAACATAGGGTCTCCACTCCCTAGTTGAGCATAGGGTCTCCACTCCCTAGTCGCCTTTTTCCAAAATAGGGTCTCCAATCCCTAGTTGAGATTATTTTTAGACATAGGGTCTCCACTCCCTAGTCGCCTTTTGCCAACATAGGGTCTCCAATCCCTAGTTGAGACTATTTTAGATATAGGGTATCCACTCCCTAGTCGCCTTTTGCCAACATAAGGTCTCCACTTCCTAGTTGAGATTATTTTAGACATAGGGTCTCTACTCCCTTGTCGACTTTTGCCAACATAGGGTCTCCAATACCTAGTCGAGATTATTGTAGGCATAGGTTTTCCAGTCCCTAGTCGCCTTTTGCCAACATAGGGTCTCCAATCCCTAGTTGATATTATTTTTAGACATAGGGTCTCCACTCTCTAGTCGCCTTTTTTCCAACGTAGGGTCTTCAATCCCTAGTTGAGATTACTTTTAGACATAGGGTCTCCACTCCCTAGTCGCCTTTTGGCAACATAGGGTTTCCAATCCCTAGTTGAGATTATTTTTAGACATGGGTTCTCCACTCCCTAGTCGCTTTTTTCCAACATACGGTCTCCAATCCTTAGTTGAGATCTTAGACATAGGGTCTCCACTCCCTAGTCTCCTTTTGCCAACATAGGGTCTCCAATCCCTAGTTGAGATTATTTTTAGACATAGGGTCTCCACTCTCTAGTCGCATTTTGCCAATATAGGGTCTCCAACCCCTAGTTGAGATTATTTTTAGACATAGGGTCTCCACTCCTTTGTCGCCTTTTGCCAACATAGGGTCTCCAATCCTTAGTTTAGATTATTTTAGACATAAGGTCTGCACTCCCTAGTCGCCTTTTGCCAATATGGGGTCTTCATTCCCTAGTTGAGATTACTTTTAGACATAGGGTCTCCACTCCCTAGTCGCCTTTTGCCAATATAGGGTCTCCAATCCCTAGTTGATTTTTATTATAAATATAGGGATCCACCCCCTAATCTCTTTCCCAAGGATACAGAATCTTGATTTTTATTGCTTTCAAATAAAGAAATAGTTTAGATTTTAGTTACAAATAACTCATGAAATTTTCCTAGTGAAAATTGGGGCAGAAAACTTTCGTTCATTTGTTTTGGTGTCTAAGTAGGTTTTACCTCGAGGCACAGGGTTCAAGACAACCAAAAGAATGAGTTTCAGTCCAGAATAAAGAAAAGAAGAAAAAATCAAAAAAGAAGTGAACTCAAAGTGCTGAAGCGGAGAAAGATGCGGAATGCTCAAGATATGATTGAAGTCAAAAGTTTCGCATGTCCCGCCTTGATCCAAAGCTGAATAATGAACCAGCGGTTACAGCTGACGAGCATCAAGATTCAGATCGGATTCTACAGCAAGAACTAACCAAGACTAAAGATCAAGCTTCAGAAGATTTATAGATAGGAATCTTGTAACTCGTAGTTGATAGGCTTAGCTAGTTTAGATTTTTATTTTTTATTTTGGTGTAATAAGGAGTTCAGCAAGAAGTAGCAATAGCAGCAACTGTGAAATCACAGCTTCCCGATAATCCCAGCAACCAAAACTTCCAGAACTACACTAACCTGATTATTTTATAGCCAAGGATATGTAGGCAACCTCTGAAGCAAGGTTCGGTCAAGTTCTTTTGAAAATGCTTCTCATGGAGTTTAATATGGGCAAAAATCCCTCATAATTTCTCATTTTATCTTTGCCCGAAAACCCTTCGTGTCTCCGAGTAAAGAAGGGCAGTTGTGAGCATGTGATTTTTGCCCCACATAAATTACTCCTACAGAATCCCAAAGAATTAGATTTTTCTTTTAATTGTTTGTTATTTTAGGTATTATTGTAGAATTTTTCTAATTATTTGCATTTTTTTGCATGTTTAATTTTATTTAATTCATAAAAAATACAAAAATACATTGTATTTGCATTTAGGATTTAATTTTGCATTTTAGATTAATTAGTAAATTAGTCGTTTTACAAAAATAGAAAAAATCACAAAAAATAACTCACTTTGCATTTTTTAACTTTTAATTTTTTGAATTTTATAGTTTTGCCTTCAATCTAGGAGTTATTTAATTTTTATAAATACTTTGACTAGTAATTAGCTTATTTTGGTAGATTAATTTAGTTTCAAGAACTAATTTAGGTTTTTACTTTAATTTGAAAAGAAAAGAATTTTGAAATTGAAAAGAAAAAGAAAAGAATTAGAAGAAAGGCTTGATTTTGGACCAATTTTGATTTAGCCCAAATCAAATTCCACCCCCAAACCCGGTCAATCCAGGTCCAAATCACGCCTCATTCCCAGTCCCAAATAAGACCCCTGAAACGACGTAGTATGGGAGGGATACTATGTCGTTTCGAGTTCATTTGATTAAAATTAATCCTGGCCCTCTGTCTCCGGTTCATCTAATGGTTTTAAACATTTTCCCCAATTCGATTAAATCTGACCGAAATCCTTAGAGACAACCTAGTCCAAACCCTTTTTCTGTCTCTCGTCTCTCTCATTGAACCCTAGCGCCGCCTGAAGAATTCCGCCATTTTCACCGGCAAAACAACTCCAAATCCTCTCCAAACTTCGACCATATAAACCTCATTCATCCCTGATTCCTAAGCTACCCCCATATCCTTCCAGACCTTCACCAAATAGAGCCAATCTTTGATCTGAAAAGGAAAAGCAGAAGGCAAAGAAAATCATCTGAATTTTTCAAGTTTTGACAAGTGACTAAGAGTCGAAACTGGCCTTGCTCGTTTGTTCTTAACAAGAACACGTGATTGAGGCCAATTTCGGCTCAAAATCAAAAAAATATCAGAGTTCTTTCAAGACATGTTCGTTTGCTGTCTTCTATAGGTACCCTCGTTCTTTTATTTTTTCCGTTCTTTTGTTCTTCTCCCCGTCTTCATCTCCTTTTGTTTCATCTTTTCTTTTCTTTATTATTTTTTCGCTTTTGAATCAGTTTCTGTTTGCATGATTAGAATGAGAGCATGTTTAGTTGCGTTATTTTTAATTCTCATGTTTAGTTTTAATTAGTTCTTTTTCTTTTGTTTTAGTTTCATTTCAAAAGTTGTCTGATTTTGCAACCCCCTTTGGCCTGAATTTTGGGTGGGTTTATTTTAAATTATGAACTGGATTTGGGTTCTGTAAATCAGAAACCCAAAGAAAGGGGGTCAGTCCGGGTTTGGCAAAGTCGAGGTTTTGTTTATTGGGTCGATTTGACCCATATGGTCTTCTGAAGTAAAAACAGAGGATTTTAAGGGTAGTCTAGGGATTTTAAGTAAGAGAATCTCTTATAACTGATTTAGGAAATTTCCTGGAAGGTGGAAAAAGGACTGACCTAGCAAACAAGTTAGAATTTCAGGGTTTAGCTTGCAAAAACAAAAATTTAAAAAGGAGTAATAGGCAAAATCTAAACCATTTTCTACTGCCCTAAGAAACCTTTATAAAAGGCCTGTTACTTAATTCTCAAGTGAGATTTTGGAGAATTTAATACTAAACACTGAAAAACGGTCGAGTTTTAAAAACTTTGAAAGAACACTGAAATTCCCTGCATTTCTTTGGTCAAAATTGGTTTAATTCTGCCCTAAAACATCATAGTTAATCAGAGTTTTTGAAAACTCCAAAGATTGGTGTTCATATGGGTTCTATATTGGTTTGAAGAAATTGGTTTTGTTTGGTATTGCTGGGTTGTTAAGCTGGTTCTGCTGCTGCTGCTAACTCCTCGTTTCTCTTTGTTTTTCTATTGCATTCCAGGTACTTCTCGAACTATGGTTAACATATGAAGTGTAATATGTAAATGAAGACACATGATGAAAACCATGTGTGCTGCTGAATTCTTGTTTCCCTTTTTCTCCATTTTATTCATGTTTATAATAACTTAATTTTATGTGTACTCTATTAGCCTTTCTTATGTTATGGATGTGGTATCTTAGTATTAAATTGAAATTCAAGCTCTCTGAGTCTCTTGTTTAGTGTTTAGTTTTGTTTAAACTTGCTATGGATGAGGGAAAATGCTCCTGTTTGTTTGCAGTAGCAGTTAAGCTTATGTTGAATCATTTTGGTCTGTGTTTGAGTCTTATCTTAATTTGCCTTGGTGTTTAGATTCAGGATTGTCCAATGTCAATTTCATAAGGTTCTGTTATTATGGTGTGTGTCGAGAAGGTTTAATTAAGGTTCTGAATTTCATACCATTGTTTTTTAAGCTAGTTTGGGATTAAATTAAGGTTGAATGGATGTACAGTTTTGTGTTGTTTATGTCATTAATGCAATTGAACTCAAACAATGTTTTTCTTTAAAAATGCAATATAGTTTAGTAGTGCCCAAGGCCTTTTAGCATGTTGCTGAGTATTGATGAAATTTAATTAGGCTCAAATGGTATTTTTGAGTTTAAACGTTGGCTGCTCTTCTTTGATTGGACTCGATCTTGAGTCCATGTTCTTCAGCATTTGCCTTTCATCAGATTTGGGTTCCCTTTGGGCCTAGACATTGAGGCACTGTGAAAAAATGGGAGCTCCAGGCCCTATTGTGCCTGGGCTTGCTCTTTCGAACCCACTTCTTCACTTAATTGCTGCTGAGGCCTTGTCCATAACAGGCTTGCTTCCAAAAGCTGAAAGCCCAACGTTCCTCTATTATTAACAGTCGTGCCAACAATAATTTCAAATTGAGTTTGTTTTAGAATAATTCTTTTATTTAAGTTGAGGTGTGCCATATTAAACAATACCAAGAGTTTATGGCCCTCATAATTTAAAAGCAAGAAATCATTCGAGCAATTAGATTTGAGGAGTCCCATATTAAGCAAGCAATAATCCATGGCCCTCAAAAGATTAGTTCAAACACCCTTTAAAATTAGACTTGAGGTGTGCCATAAGCAAAAAATTAGATAACCCATGACCCTCGGATAATTAATAATAACTCTTTTAAAATTGAGGCGTGCCATTATTAAATTTTCCATGGCCTTCGCAAACTTTGTTTTAAATTCAAAATTTCGTAGTTTGCTTTAGGCGCGTTGTTTAAATTAATTTCCTTTATTAATTAAATTTGGGTGTGCATTTCATATGACCCAATTTCAATTCTCAACAACGTTAAATAAAATGTGTCGTGGATCGCGGGTGAATTTCATGTGGTGTGGTTCAAGGCGTGTTTTAAATAACGTTGAATCTTCCTAAAAATAATTAAAAGCGGTTAATAAGTTAAAATGTACCATAGGTTAAAACGTGTAATAAATCAGATAATAGGACAATTATAATAGTTTAAGCGACCGTGCTAGAACCACGGAATCCGAGAATGCCTAACACCTTTTCCCGGGTTAATAGAATTCCTTACTTAGAATTTCTGGTTCGTAGACTTTTTAAAAATAAAGTCAAAATTTTCTCGATTTGGGATTTTAAAATAAACCGGTGACTTGGGACACCAAATAAACTATTCCAAGTGGAGACTCTGATAAAATAAATTAAATAATCCCATTTTGAATAATGTCACTTTAATTGGAAAAACTCCCTTATATTACCCTCTCGGGTGGTAAAAAGGAGGTGTGACATATACAATTCTGAATGGTTTAAATCAGGTCGTGCTTGAGTTCAACACATTAATGGGTGGTAGTCTCCCACTTGATTTCCTTGTATTGTAGACTGGCCTAGCATAGTCTCCCTATGATCGCCCATGCCTGGCTTTAACAATCTCAAGTCGATCTTCCACCAGTGGGAAATTTAAGTTGATCCTCTAGTTTCCAGCATCATTTACGGTTGTGTCGCCTACCAAATATGCATCCGTAAAAAAGTTGCCTCTTTGGCAGCTGCATGTCTCGCAACTGCATCGTGTTGACCTTGTTTCTTCTCACCTTGAGTAGAGGAATTATTCCATAGAAGATGAGGAGTTCATGACAGATAAATTCAAAGCACTAGAAAACATTACAACCAACTTTACCAAACTTCTGTATGAATCGATGATTGATTGATGAAAATTGATGAAACCTTGTGTCTTGAAGCCTCCAAAGCTCTCTTAATCCCCTTAGGTCAAAAATCCTATCATAAACGTGTTTTCCATGTATTTATACCGTGTAAGAATGACATTGGACTAAAATACCCTTAATGAAGTGATTTGCAAAATTTGACAACGAAAATGGCTTGCCGCATCGCGTGTCGCATCACCCTGTGCGACATGCCAAGAGGCTATTTCAGCCAACTTGATTTTTGTCCCCTTGATGCTAAATTCCCCTACATCGATGCCTGAGGCGATCCATGGTTCTTAGGCCAATTATCCAGCTTCTTAGTTTTTTTTTAAATTTTTCGTAATCATACTTGGTCCTCCCGAATTCGAACCCAATCTAATTTATTAGATTCTACTCAGACGTTGAAGCCAAATTATCTGTTTTAGCTCCAAAAATATTCCTTAGCTCAAAATTAAGTTCTACTCAATGAAATACGCGTAATAAATATCAAATACTCATATTCACACTCAAACACAACTACAGTGAAGTTAATAGAAGATGAAATTTCCAAAAAATCTTTATTTCTAACCTACCATCATGCCTTAGTTTCTTGAATGTTTTATATCACTAGTAACTTTTTCTCGCTATTTTTAGTAACATGACTTAATGATTAAGTATCGATAAGTAATGCCTAAATATAGTTCATTTATGTAGTTCTCTCTTCTTTTTAATAAATTAAAACAGAAGAAGTAATAACAATCACCTAAACTAAAGATATTAAGCCCAATAATTGGCTTCTAAGATCACTGATGACACACATTTACTTTAATCATAAGTTGTACAACGTAGGTACCTCTAAAATAACATGAAGAAAAATAAAAAAAACCTCTAGAATTACGGTACCTTTAACTAGAAATTGCTTTGACGAGACCATAATAAGCCATAAAGGGTGGAATAATAAATTACCAAAAAAGGGTGTATTATTAATAGAATTAAGCTAGCATCGTAACCCTAAAGTATGAATTAGGTTGAAAACTTGAACTAAGTTAACCAGTATGGGAGTAGAGTATATATATGTTTGTGTTTCACATATTCAAGAGTGAATAATTATTGTTCAATTGAGTAACAGATATGCAAATATTAATTCGAATAGTACAATTAACCTCTTAGCTATTAAACTGTCCTTTTAAATACCGAATGTAGTATTCTTAAATTTAGAGATCTCATAATGACCTGTGAAAGAACTAAGTGGACTAGAGTGAAAGTAGAAGCAACCAATATGGACCAAAGATTCAAAATTACCTAACTATAGAGGACCAAAGCTGAAAGCCCAAAAACCGGAAACGACGTCGTTAGTTATGTCAACAGAAAGGGCAAAGAACTGAACTCACTAATAGAGTAATAGGTGAACAAAGATTGTATTCAATACCCTGAGCTGAGAGGACTCGGAAAACTTAGAAGAACATTTAGAGAAGATGGTGAAAGTTGCGACGTTCTTTGCAATGTCTTTAGGTGCCTTCGCTTTCTGGCAAACTATGGACAAAATCCATGTATGGATCGCTCTCCATCAGGATGAGAAGGTAATTTCCAAAACCCTAATTTTGTGTTTGTGCTTCCTTTGTTGAAATGAACCTCCCTAATCCTAATTGGGTTCTTTTCCTTTTGTGAGGAAATGAACTCAGAATTATATATGGTCTTTTTGGATTTTGGGCTTTTCTCGATCTGGATCGTAATTGGTTTCTTGAAGTCATAAATTAAGGATGCTGGTATTGTTGCTCTGAAATTTGTAAAAGTGCAGATTTTTCTGACATTCAGATGTATGGTATTTTTAGAGGATTTCATTAAATTATTGTTGGTGTTTTTGGAGAGGATACTCATAGTTTAGATGGTTAGTAGGACCAGTGTACCTAAGAAGGCCGGCCGCCTAAGAATGTTATCCTCTTCCTTCTAGGGGAACCTAGATAAAAACCTCAGGAATTTGGAGAATTAGTATATCTGAATGTTAAGCTGTTATCTTCTGCAAGCTATTGTAACATTAAACTTATCAGTCATTCCATGAAACTATGGGCAGAGTGATACACCAAGACTTAGCAATGCTACTGTAGTAACAATGGATCAGTTTGGAAGTGATTGATACCTAGTAGACCTACATCATAGGTCATATTCTTGCTAAGATGATTGATGAAAATTTATAGGGAGAGGAAGAATGATTGACACATGGAATTCATTGACCTAGAATTGTGCTCAAGCTGGCCTAAACACCACTATTATTTAAAGTGCTTTGGTGGGTGCTGAGGAAGAAAAGAATTCATATTTAATATATAAATGTTGTAAAGGATACGTTCTGTCACACGTGTGAGCATTGTGGCAGGAGGGATAAGAGAATTTCTCATACATATTTAATATATAAATGTTGTAAAGGATACGTTCTGTCACACGTGTGAGCATTGTGGTAGGAGGGATAAGAGAATTTCTCATAACCCGTGGTTTTCACTAGGGTGTTGGTGTGTGTTGTGTGATGACAATGTTATGTTAATTGACACAACTAGTGAGCTTGTTGCCCAAAAGTTTGAACTGTGGAGAAACAATTCAAGTTTGATGACGATGTTGTGTTAATCTGGAAAGAAAAGGTTTCAAGATAAGTAGAAGTAAGATAGGATATATGTAGCACAAGTTTTGGTCAATATAGACAAGTGAAATCGAGGTGAGATTATATGGGATTGTTTTGCCTAAATATGAATAATTTATATATATGGCCTCAATGCTCCACGAGAATTGTATGATAGATATGATGTGCGACATAGAATTAAGATAGGATGGTTGAAATAGAAAAGTGCTATTGGAGTATTATGCGATAAAAAAGATACTCATGGAGGTGAATGGCTAGTCCTATAAAATGGATACAGAGCCAACAAGAGCCAACAATGTTATATTGTAGTAGTCCTCTAAGATCCGACATATTCGTAAGACGAGTTACGCAAAAATTCAAATATTAAGATGGGTGTGCTATTATACAAGTTTAGAAATAATCACATTCAACAGAGAGGGTGCAAGTAGCACAAATAGAAGATAAAATGCGTGGTGGTCACTTGAGACCTTCGGAGGCACCGATCTATATGCATGAGACCATACACATCCATGCAAATTTATAAAAGATACAAAACAATGGAAGTAAAAGATCCATGTAAGTGATATAAACTAGATGAACATAAGACTTATTCTTGTTGGAACGCTCACATTAGTCCAATATTTGCTTGGTTCATCTTAATCTTGTTGAAGGATTTGTATGTCAATACAAAATGTAGAAAAACATATGGGACTCGTGAACCTTATTTATTACATATTGGAGTGAGAGGAGTCTAAATAGAGCGAAATGGATAGTGACGATTCATATAGATTATAGCCAATCCCAACTACGTCGGATTGAGCTTAATAGTTGTTTTTGTTGTTGTATAATAATAACCATGCATGACTCTTTAAATGCTTGTCGTCCTATAATTCTTTTTATTGGTTTCTTGAGCTTATCAATTTTACATATTTTAAGGATTCATGTTGTATTGTATCCCTGAATTTTTGGGAAGTGTAGAATTTCTAACGTTCAGATTATGGGTTCTTTAACTGAAAGTTTGGTAACTTTTACCTTATAAATAAAATTTTTGTGTTAATAATGAAATCAAATGCTAGAATGTCTTGAAGCACACCTGTGTTAATGCTCAATTCCTCTCTAAGTGTCTTGTTGGTGTCTTCAATGATACCTTTAATATAAGCCCCAATCCGGAAGTGATTCAAAAGTAGTTTATAAATAGGTGGAAAGTCACGGCAGGTCTCAAAGTTACTCAAATAAACCATAGCACGTTCCTACTTGATTTTCCCTCGAAGCAAGAGGCGCTTCGCATTAAAGCCGACGACTGGTTCTGGAACGGTAGACACCTCTCTCGATTGGTGGTCTCCAATGTCGGGTATGGACATGGCTATCAGAAAAGAAAAGCATACTTGGGTAAAAGCTTTTGGGATTCCACTTCACGCATGGTCTCAAGATTTTTTCACCATCATCGACGATCTTTGTGGTAGCTTTATAGTCATTAATGAAGATACAAAGAGAAGAATTCATCTGTTCTGGGCCCGAATCTGTGTCAGAAACATTGCCAACAATCTTCCTCGTATTCTAGAATTACCAGTGGGTGAATGGATGTATGAAATTTCGATAATAGCATATGCTCATGTCGCTCATGTCAAACTGAAGAAATCCGGCAATTGAACTTCGGCTCCGGTGATAGTTCTATTTCGATGGCAAAGGAAAAAGCTGTTATAGAGATGACTGATGGGTCAGACCCCTCGAGCCAACGGTAACTTATTCCAACCCCATAACCAGCACGTGGGGGGTCACGCGACTACTTTAAATTCAAATAAAGGGGTTGTAAAACAAGGTGAAAAATTCGTGGGCCTTTCAAAATTTTTGGGCCAGCACACAAAAAGATATCATGATGAACGAGACCCAAAAAAAATGGCATTATGATGAAGGAGGCCCAAAAAAGAAGAAAGGACATTTAAAGAGGAGTCGACCCAAAACTTATTAGAAAGGAAAAAGAGTTTTTGCCAGCCCAATGGATAATAAGGCCAAGGATTTATCTGAGGCCCCAATCTTAATTTAAGAGATTATTCCAGAACATCCCCATAGCTCTCTTATGCATGATGCTCTCCAAACTGCTATAGGAGACCCCAACTTGAGCTTAGATGCTGACGACGAGGCTGACCCTCCAACAAATTTCAGAATCATGTTTCACCAACCAAATTTGATGTCACAACCACTACAGGTTTTAGGATTATGAATTTGTTTTCTCCTCTTCATCACTTTCTGTACTACTCCCATGGCATGAGAAGCGGTCAACTTCAACAATGGTGCTCGAACTGGCAGTGATAGATACATCAAGGTGGACAAAGCTAGTAATGGTGAAGGCATGCAAGGCTTTTGGGGTGAATGTTGTAGGATTTGAACACGAGCTGTTTGACATCATCTTAAGAATGAGGAAAGAAGGCAGATTCAGCTAAAACACTCTAAAACTTATCAAATTTAGCTAAAAAACCCAGTAAGAAGAAGGGGAACCGAAATTAACAAGCTGAAATGTGGGATCAATTATGAAAGGTTGAACAAAAGAGATAGTGGGAGGCATTACAAGGCTTTTTCTGAATGAAGCTCAAAATTTTAAGCTGGAATGTGAATGGGTTGAATGATAGCAGTAAAAGGGGTATTCTTAGCTCATTGGTTCGCAAGTGGAAGATCAATATTCTTTGCTTACAAGAAACAAAAATGGAGGAATGGTCTGTTAATCTCTCCAGATAGATTTGTGGTACCAGAAGGGTTGATTGGGCAGAGCTTAAGTCATGTGGTATCAAAGGGGCATCATAATCCGTAGATAAAAGATATTGGAATTGTTTGGAGGTACACCAGGGAACTTTTTCTATTTTAAGCATATTGGAGAGCACAAAAGAAGACTTCAGATGGTGCTTTACAGGGATTTATGGTCCTCACACCAATGAGGAAAGAAAGGAAATGTGGAATGAATTGGCTGCATCAGGGGTATCTGGAGTGAGAATTGGGTGATAGGGGGAGACTTTATTGTTGGCTGATATGAAAATGAAAAGCACAACTGCATTAGAAGATCCAGAGCAACGAGGGGTTTCTCTGAAATCATTCAAGACTTGGGCATTATTGACTTACCTCTCCAAGGTGCCTTCTACACATGGTCTGGGATAAAGGGGGATAAGACATTTTTCAGCCATCTAGAATAGATAGATTTCTTATATCCCTAGAGTGGAATGAATGCTGTAAGGATGTGAAACAGATTGCCCTTCAAGGGTTTTTTCTGATCATTAACCTTTACTTCTGGAGAGTGGGGACTGGGAGGTGAATCCATCTTACTTCAAATTTAAGAACATGTGGTTAAAAGTAGATAGATTCATGGAGAATATTGAAGAGTGGTGGAATAGCTATGCCATACATGGGAGTCCAGACTATATTCTAATTCAAAAATTGAGACTATTGAAGAAAGACATTCTCGGCTGGAATAAGTAAGTCTTTGGCAATGTTGAGTCAAGAAAGAGCAAAGTTTTAGATGAACCTTTAGTGTTGGAACAAGTCACTGAGAATAGGGTTCAAGTTGAAGAGGAAAAAAACAAAATGTTAGCTTTAAAATTAGAGTTGGAGCAGATAGCAAAAGCTGAGGAGATATGATGGAGACAGAAGTCCAGGTGCCTATGGCTCAAAGAAGGAGATAGGAACACCAAATATTTTCAGTGGATTGTGAACTCCCGTAGAAGAAACAATTGCATTGACAGGCTTTTGGTTGATTATGAGATTATTGAAGATAAGGAGCAGATAAAAGGGGAAGTTTTGGATTTTTACCAACAATTATACACCAAGTCTAAACAATGGAGACCCACAACTAGTCTTGATGATCTGGAAAGAATACCAGAAGAAGACAAAGCATGGTTGGAAATTCCTTTTGAGGAGGAGGAGGTTCTTTCTACTATTAAAGCATGCTCTCCAGATAAAGCCCAGGCCAGATGGTTACAACAACATACCAGTATTATCCCACACAGTGGGATCTGGGGAAGGTAGTGTGTGCACAGACCTTAACCGTACCAATGCATTTTTCCAGGAAGCATGGTTGATCATTAAGGAAGAGGTGATGGCTGCCCTGAATTTCTTTCATCATAACTATCGTATGGTGAAGTCTTGCAATGCCTCTTTCATAGCCTTAGTTCCCAAAAAGAAAGAAGCCATAGAACTCGAGAACTATAGACCGCCTGATTGGTAGTGTTTACGAGATAGCGACCAAACTACTTGCAGAAAGGCTCAAGAAAGTGGTCGGTTGTCTAGTTTTTGGACATCAGAATGCCTTTATAGAAGGCAGACAAATTACTGATGCAACTTCATTGCAAATAAGGTATTAGACTGGCATTGCCTGGTGTTTTATGCAAGCTAGATGTGGAAAAGGCCTTTGATAAGGTGAGTTGGGCATATCTACTAATTGTGCTTAGGAAGATGGGCTTTGGAAACAGGTGGATTAAATAGATGAAGTTTTGCATTACCACATTTAAATTCTCAGTACTTGTCAACATAGGGTCAGTGAGATTCTTTTCCCCTCACAAGGGACTTGGACAGGGGGACCCTTTCTCTTCTTTCCTTTTTATTTAGGCCATGGAGGGCCTTTGCAAGATGTTGGACAAAGCCAAGAAGCTCTAGTGGATTAGTGGCTTTCAAGTGGGGCTTAACTCTGGACCATCTCTCTCGGTATCTCATTTGCTTTATTCAGATGATACTCTGATCTTCTGTGGGGCTGAAAGATCCCAAGTCCTATACCTTAACCTAACTTGAATCTGTTTGAAGCTATTTGTTTGCATATTAACATGGCAAAAAGCACTATCCACCCTGTAAATGAAGTCACCAATTTGGAGGAACTAGCTTGAATTCTATGTTGTGGTATTGCTACATTACCTTCTACATACCTTGGTCTACCTCTTGAAGCAAAACATAACTCAACTGAATGTGGAATAGAGTCATTGAGAAATTTGAAAAGAAGCTAGCTTCATTGCAAAGTCAATGGGAGGAAGGCAGACATTTATCAACAGTGTGCTAGATAGCATCCCAACATACCTGATGTCCCTCATACCAATCCCCAACAAAATTGTAAAGCAGCTTGACAAGATCAGAAGAACATTTCTATGGGAAGGAGACATCAAAGTTCATAAATTTCACCTAGCCAAGTGGTTAAAGGTCACCATGCCAAAGTATTTGGGTGGCCTAGGCATCAGAGATCTTTCCATCCACAACAAATGCATGCCGATGAAGTGGCTATGGAGATAAAATCAAGAGGAGAATTCACTATGGAAAGAGGTGGTAGGGCCAAGCATGGGTTCGAGAATCATTGGTGTACTAAGTTGTCCAGGAGTCCTTATGGGGTCGGCCATGGAAGAACATTAGGAAGCTCTTTCCCAGAACTTCTATTTTAAATTGGGCAATGGCAATCACATAAAGTTCTGGAAAGAAATGGTTTGAAGGACCCATCCTGATGTTTGACTTTCCTAGCCTCTATCGGATAGCTCAGAACCAAGATTCCACTATTTCTCAAAATTGGCAAGTCAATTGTTGGTACATTCTTTTCAGGAGGGATATGCAGAACTGGGAGCTTTCACAACTTCTAAATCTGCTGCACAATTGGAAGGCTTCTTAGTCAAGGAAAATACATTTGACAATATAAGATGGGGAAGTTCCAAGGATGGCCTTTACACTGTGAAAGCAGGCTACACTCACTTTTGCTCCGCCAATGAAATTATTGATAGATGGCTGTGGAAATACATCTGGAAGACCAAAGCTACCTACCAAAATTTCCTGTTTCGGTTGGATAGCCCTAAATGAAGCATGTCTAACCCAGACAATCTCAGCAGAAGAACTTTTCAATTGGCCAACAGATTTTACATATGTTTGCAGCGGCCAGAATCCAACATGCATCTCTTTCTTCACTGCCCAGTTGCAGCAGATATCTGGTGTATGTTCTTTGCCATCTTTGGCTTAAGCGGGCCATGTCTCAGAACATTAAGGATGCCTATGGAAGCTGGTCTTCATGGAAAGTTGATAACTCCATCAGTAAAGTCTGGCGGATGATCCCTTCCTATATTTTGTGGTTTGTTTGGACAGAAAAGAATTGCAGATGTTTTGATGGGATATCAACTCCTACATACGCACTTAAGGCTAGATGTTATGCTTATATAGTTGGCAGAACTTAGCTCCTGTCAATTGCCCTATTAATCTTTTGGACTTTGTTAGCTCCTTAGCTTTAGCCTAGTTTTTGTCTGTAGAGTTGACTATGTCTTTATGTATCTCTCCTTTGTACTTCTTGCATCTTCTTGACGCCTTTAATGCAATTCTCTTACTTCATCAAAAAAGAAAGGCATATCAAGTAATAGGCAGCCCATCCAAGTGTTATGGCCTCTCTTGCATCAGCTACTGATATTGAAACTGTACCAACCTGCACCTTCTTATACTTGAAAACTAGTAACTTTTCCAGTTGCATGATCAAAATACTCACAGGATGTCCCAACAAAAACCTTGTAACAATATCCAAATATCTGCTCTGTTGGCCTTTTTGTTTGAAGGAGTATCATGCTTACAAGCTCTCAGTAGAAGACCCATGTCTGTAGGCCAACCTCCATTTTGTTTTTGAGTCCTACGTGAAGCCGAGACTGTCAATTGTCATTTTCGTATGGCTGTCGGCAGAGATATTTATCCAAAAAAAAGTCATTGGCGTAAATACTGCCCACATCGCCAGTGAGCAATTCAAATGCTAGTCAGCAATCCTCATTCCAATAGTGCAAGCCAAGAAAATAGGCTTTGATCCTTCTCACTCCTAGTCTATCACTGTGGCAAATCCACTTGAACGTGGATTAAAATGTATATAGATTTTGTCCAGAAGATAACAGTTTTGCTGTCAAGTGTCAACTATGTAGGGCTTATAGAACTGACATTATCGGTTTTGCTGCTAGCCGAAGTGTTATCTGTGTGATATATGCTCAAGTGAATGGTTCTTGAGGAGTCTTGTATTGACCGATGTGATAAGGGTTCTTTTACTACGACAGTTGGAGACTAGTCAAATGCCATATGCCCATGAGTACAACATAATTTTCTACTTTATATCAAGTTATATGCCTTTCTTTGTTTTTTTTTCTTTATCCTTCTGTTTAAAATGTTGATGACTTTATGAGTTTGGCTCACTGCAGCAAGAAAGAATGCAGAAGGAAGAGGAGATCAGAAGAATGAGAGCACAGCTAATCAGAGAAAACAAAGAGCGGGAGTCTCTTGCCTAAGCCGCCAAGAATTGCAATGCATTCAAATCAACAATTTATTTTTGCCGTCTTTTTGAATGTTTCTGGACTTCTGGTTCTATACTGAATTTCCAAAAAATTCATGGAACAATGGTCATGACTGTCTTCAATGTACTCAAAGCTTGGACCTGTCTAGCTGTATGCCGTTCATAGCAGGATTATGCTTGCACTATTAAACCTGTAGCTACTTTTAATCTGACAATAAATACCAAATTTTTTGGTTTAGTTGGAGTAAATTACGGCGAATTGCTATTTATTGGTTACTCTTGCATAAGAAGTGCATCTCATACACTTTGCTTTCACGCCCTCAATTCTTTGATGTTAAACATGGGATAGTTGCATCTTTGTGCCGCTCAAGGCTGTTAGTTTGTGCAGTTCGTGTGTTTGGTTGGTCCTGGAGACAGTTGTTGATTTTGACAAAAGGAACTGCTAATCTTGGTTTTGCACACTGTGAAGTGTGAAGGATTGTAGTATGAAAAAACATTTGCATATTGTCGGTTACATTCAGGAATGCTTCTTATCTTTTTTTTCTTTTTCTTTGTCGGCTATGCTTTGTTTGTGTCTCTGCTTGGTAACTACAGTGACTGCACTTGTTTTAGGTGAAAGATTTGATTATGAATCTACGAGAGTTCAATTTTTCCATGTATTTTGTGGAATATGGACTGGTAGTTCGTCATGAAGCAGATATTACAAGTTATTTCACTGCCCAAATCTATAAATATTTACCTGTTCCTTTACTGGCAATTCTAACTATAATTACAAGGTCTTCTTTTGGTATTGCTACAACCAGGTACTTTAATCACTAGTTGCCCCCATCTCCCTCCCACCCCCCAATCCCAATCAAAATCAAAATCAAAATATTCCTTACCCAAGTGAGAGAGTTGCATAGCCAGATGACTGACTCTTATTAGTTTGTGATGGAGGCATCGTCAATTAAACCCTGATCTTTCACTTAATCGAAGGAAAATTCGATCTGTGAACAAATGACACGTCTTGTCATTTTGAAAATCTCATGGGACATCCTAAATATAGCTGAAAGTAGGAAAAAGGATTCTTTGCGTCATTTAGGCTTGCAAGAAATCGTGTCCAACAGCCATCTAAATATATGCCAGTCGTCATTCTCTGCAAAACAAACTTAGCAAAAATAACGTGGTGACATTATTAGATAAATCACAGCCTGATATCCTATGCAAGTCTCACTTTATAGAAAAAGTAAAGGAACTTTTCCCCTTATTATCTGTTAAAGACTAACGAATTTCTAACTGATGCAAAATTGTTATCTAGGCTTACTCTATATAAAGAGCATATTAACACAGGTTATTCTCAGATCATAGTTCTAATAATCTTTTTACCTTATATTGAATTCTTCAAATTTCCCTTTTTTCAGTTTTGACAAAAAAAATGGAGTTGGGGAAGATTTTCTTAATTTCTGTTTTGTTGCCTATGGCATTTGGGCTAGTTCAGAGCTTAGAGTTCACCGAAAAAGACATAGCATCTGAAGAGAGCTTATGGGATTTGTACCAGAGATGGAGGAGCCATCACACTGTTTCTCGAGACCTAAGCGAGAAACAAAAACGTTTCAATGTATTCAAGGCGAATGTGATGCATGTTCACAAGGTGAACAAGATGGACAGGCCTTATAAATTGAAACTCAACGAGTTTGCTGATATGACCAATCATGAATTCAGAAATTTTTACAGCTCTAAGGTAAAACACTTTAGAATGCTCCATGGTAGCCGGCCTACTACCGGATTTATGCACGACAAGGCTGATAATCTGCCAGCATCCATCGATTGGAGAAAGCAAGGCGCTGTCACTGGTGTAAAGAATCAAGGCAAATGCGGTAAGTTGCTGAATTGTGTGATCATAACTATCTCAACCTTTTGTTTTAGTACATGCTAATTTATCCTCGTATATTTGCAGGTAGTTGTTGGGCATTTTCTGCAGTTGTTGGGGTTGAGGGAATAAACAAAATCAAGACTGGCCAATTAGTTTCCCTGTCTGAACAAGAGCTTGTTGATTGTGAAAAGGATAATGAAGGATGCAATGGAGGACTAATGGAAAATGCCTATGAATTCATCAAGAAAAATGGAGGAATAACAACTGAGGGGATCTATCCTTACAGAGCAAGAGACAGTCGCTGTGATTCTTCAAAGGTAGAAACATACATTTAAACAACATACTTGATATATATATGTTAACACCCAGTATCCTAGAACTGTTTTCTTTAACACCTTTTCCATCTCATCTAGATGAATTCCCCGGTGGTTAATATCGATGGACACGAAATGGTACCTACAAACGACGAGGATGCTTTGATGAAAGCTGTTGCCAACCAACCAGTATCTGTTGCTATTGATGCTAGTGGTTCCGATCTGCAGTTTTACTCTGAGGTAAAAAAAAAATTAACTTCTCAATTGAAACACAGACTGCTAACAAAACCAATCAGGATGAGATTACGTGGAAGTTTTACTAATTTTCCAAATGCATTTATGCACGTGTTGAAAATACTGTGTTCAATTGAACTCGGTAAATAAGGCTACATCGTCACGTGCCACAGCCAGAGCATTTTCTAAACATGACACACAAAACCAGATTCTTTGATGACATACTAATGTCAAATATAACCACATTTTGTAATATGTGACCAAACATTTTCCACATGACATATCCTATAAATCAATCAACTATGCGTCAACCCAACTATCCGGGCTATGTTATACGAATCTTGTATATCGATTCTGCTCTCTTTCGAGTCCATCTGATGATATACCATGTCAAATTTGAGCAGAACTTATAACATGTGAAAATGCAGGGAGTGTTCAATGGAAATTGTGGCACAGAGCTAGACCATGGGGTAGCAGTTGTGGGCTATGGAGCAACTCATGATGGAACAAAGTATTGGATAGTGAAGAACTCATGGGGGACTGGATGGGGAGAACAAGGTTATTTTAGGATGGAACGAGGCATCGATGCTGGAGAAGGACTGTGTGGCATAGCCATGGAAGCTTCATATCCACTCAAATTATCCTCGGACAATCCAAAACCAGCCCCCTCTAAGGATGAACTCTAGATATTGGTTCATGTATCTCTGCTTTAGAATATAGCATGCTATAGTATTTAGAAAGAAAATTAGGAGAGAAAAAAAGCAAGACATATATGTAATCTATCAGTTCTTTTGTATTGGATTGCATGAATAAAATGTTTCCTTCCATGGGGTTGCAAATGTTTGTAAGTTTTAGCCTTTCACTTACTTTCAACTCCATTTTGGAAAAAGAAGCACGACAAAGATTGGCTGGGCAAATTTTGGTAGTGCAATTGGTTGACTATGTGAACTTTCACCTTGTTAATGAGAGTTTAGTTTCTTACCCCTGTAATTTTCTTCCCCATTTTTCCTTCCCCTCCCCGTATGTATGGCATTTAGAGAAATCTAAAAAAGTTTGGCTTGTGAATGGGCCAATTCTATCCCGTCTATTTAGAAACCCAAACCTGAAAATGATACGATCGGGGTTAAACAAAGCAACGGAATATAGAATAACAATAACTGAATGCAAAATTAAAGATAGATCTCGATTAATGTAATGGAAATAAGTCTGAATAATCAAAACAGAGAAGGAAATCTAGAATCTAAATTGAACGTTTCAAGCAACAACCAAAGCTATTCCAATTGACCTCTCAAGAACGACAAAATAGAAACTCTAGATATAAAAAAAAGAGAAGGAAATTACTCTCAAGAACTCAACTTTTTTTAAAAAAAATAGGCGACCCAAAGTTGAACTCCAACCAAAAGGTTCCAAATCTCTATTAAGAGTTTTTTTTTATGTCAATACGCTAATTGACTAATGAAATAACAACTATTATTAGTTACCAAAAAACACAACTATTATAAATACCCAATGCGTAGAATAGGAAAAGTTCCAATGCTAATTTTCCTAAAATAACTCGTCAGCGCACGCTTCTCGCACATAAAAGCCTGGATTGCACACGACTTCACGCAAGGACTCTAGTGGCTCTACCCCTTGTGCACGCTGCGTATACTCAAGTGCTCTTTCTGAATGCTTCGCGCATCTGCTCAACATTCTTCCTTGCTTGTTCTTCGCAATTACCAAACATCTAAACGTGGTATTCTTTTCACAAATCTAACACCTTGTAGTCAATTATTGAAGATCATGTAGCTCCTTAGTGTGCATTTCTTGGATGTTCTTGGACTTGGAAAGAGTCAATGGTCCGCTTGATAATTTGGGGTCATCCTCATTATTCTCCGCCTTTCCCCAGCTATCCAGGATTATATCAGAAAGTAAGTTTGGGCAAGCATAATGAAAGCTTAAATTTAAATCCTACAAGACAATTAAATAGTTAACCAGCAGGATGGTTTTTGAGAAATTGTCACGACCCAAATCCCACATAGTTGTGATGACATTTTACCCAACATGCTAGGTAAGCCAAAAAATAAATAACATAATTTGAATGAAAGATCATCAATAATCAATAATCAATAAATAAAATGGTGAAAGATCTAAATATTGGTAGTACAAGTCATGAGCCACTAAGAATTAAATTTACAACGTTGTTACGAAGAAAATATAATATACGTTTGAATATACATAAATAGAAGTTCAAATCCTAAACTGCCATGAACAAGGTGGTAGCTTGCAGTTAGAACGCGAGTACATCCTCATTGCTAGCCTTCAAAATCCACAACAACGTAGCTCCGAAATCTGCATGCAAAGTGCAGAAGTATAATATAGTGGCAGAGTTTTTAAGTCAAAAGACAACTCACTAATATAACGTGCAATTCGTAAGCTATAGAAATAACATTAGAAAAGACAAGTAATATCGAAAGAGTCAAAAGAGAAATAACGAGCATGAACCAACCCTTTCTCAATAAACATGTACAATATATCCAATCAAATCGTACGACAAAACCCTTCGTGCATTTATCTCATCCTCATCAAGCATAAGTATAACACCACCAAACAAGGTAGAATGCGTATAGCTAATAATAACAATAAGGTGGTAGGCATAGATGTAACAATAGTAAATAAGGTAGAAGGCATGTAGATAATAGTAACAAATAAGGTAGAAGGCATGTAGATGACAGTAGTAAACCAGATAAAAGGAATAGATGTAACAACAACAAATAAGGACTGAGAAGTAGCGACAACCAAACAAGATAGAAGGCATATATGTAACACGAACAAACAAGAAAAAGGCAAAGGTGTAACAACAATCAAGCATGGTAGAAGGCATATAAATGCATGTCATGAGGAAAGGATGAACATAATAAAATTCATGTCTCCCGCCCTCGCCTAACGGAGCCACCACTCGTGCCATGAACTCTCATCCTCACTTCTATGAAAACACTCTTCGTGCCATTAGCTTATAATAATAATAATAATAATAATAATAATAATAATAATACTAATAATAATAATAATAATAATAATAATAATAATAATAATAATAATAATAATAATAATAATAATAGAAATAACCCTTCGTGCATAAATCACTCTTCCTCACAAGCACGAAAATATCCTTCGTGCAACTCACTCTTCCAGTGGCTAAGCGCATATATATATATATATATATATATATATATATATATATATATATATATATATATATATATATATATATATATATATATAAAATACCAAGCAAGATAGGAAGCATAAAGAAAATCAGGAATAATTAGAATAATACTCCACGTGAGAGATAATCATAACCTTTGCACTGGTAGGTGAACCAACATTTCGAGAACCATAATGTTCAAATATCTCAACAAAACTTAAACATGACCTTTAGCATGAATACGGGAACTCAAATATCACAAGAGTAATAGATGTATATAGGTGTCCCTAATATAAAGTATGTCTTCAACTGAATCGAGTATTAACAATCTTAAGAATAATCTATCAAGTTTAATTAAGATATCATAACTAAAACACAATATCTAGCATGGATAGTTATACTCATATATTCATTGAAACAAATGAAACATGAGTCGAGAAGAACACAATGTTCAACAAGGTACATATAGAAGCATATAATCAAACTCGATCATAGATAACCATAACACATACATATACACTCGTCACCTCGCATATACTTCACCTTCGCATGTAGCAAAAAATATCATTTATTAGAAAAAATTCCCTTAAAGTAAAGTTAGGCAAGACACTTACCTAACCCGACTAGTCTTCAACCTCAAATCGGATCAAAATCTCATTCTAGCTTTCCAATCACGTAAATCCAAGACAAACATTATCCAAGGAAGACAATCAATGCTATAGGAAGTGACCCCGATTCATAATCTTCGATCTTTTATGAATTCCCAAAAAGTAAACAAAAGTCAACCCAGCTCCAAGTGTCCAAAATTTGAAACCAATTCCAAATTCGGTTGACCCATACTGAGTCCAAATATATAGTTAATTTCAAAAATTGAGTCCAAATCAGTACTCAAATCTCCAAATATGATCTCCTAAGTTGAGCCAAAAATCCCAAAGTTTATCTCAAAAATTCATATTTTAGGTGTAAAAATCTATGGGGATTCAATATATATAAGCAAATCAAAGTGAAAAATATTTACCTCCAGTACAGTAGTGAAATCCCTCTTTAAAATCTCCTCATCTTGAAGTCTAGGGCTAAAAATATGAAAGAATGAGAAAAATCCCGAAAATAAGCACTTAAATACACTGCCCTGCGATACCCATCGTAATTGTGACAGGCCAAATGTGTTGCCTAGCTCCAGCTCCTCTTCGCAACGTGATGCCTACCATGCAAACATGAAGACCAACACTTCCCAACCTATAAGAATACGAGAATCCCTCTGTGAATGTGAAGGCCAAACCTTCCGCCCGCACGCTTACCACCACATACGAATGCGAAGCACCTGCTCACAATTGTATGCGAATGCGACCCCTTTTTGCAAATGCAAATAACAAAAGCCCCTTAGCCATAAATTACCTTATGCAATCGCGACACTTGCTCCGCGATTGCTACAAAAAACTAGCACCAGCAAAATCTGCAGCTCCAAACTTCACCTAAAATGAAAATGGACCTAAAATATCCATCTACTATGAAAAAAGGATCATTTATACCGTTCGTTATACTATTCATCTACCATTATTTTCAACGTTATAGAATTGGATCAATAATACCCCTCCACTGTTAGGAACCTCCACCATGGACAATCCATCCTACGTAGTCTGATATTTTGGTGAGGTGGATGCCATATTGCATGCAACCTTACTATTTCAACCCTATTTTATGGAATCTCCCATTTCTTCTTCCAATACCACCTCCTCATTCACCTAACCACCACCACAATCTTTATCAACCATGACATTCTCTTTAAACCCACAATCATCATCACCATGTCAAAATTAATTGGCGTGGATATTTTGACAAACAGTTGGGGGTCACTATAACGATCCGACCGGTCGTTTTGAGTATTTGCACTTCGCTCGCCAGTTTTCGAACATGAGTAGTCCCGTGTAATGTATTATGACTTATGTAAATCGTCGGTTTTGGTTTTCATGGTAATCAGAATGGATTTGGAAGAACAATTCTCAGTTTGAAGCTTAAAAATTTGAAAGGTTTGATCAAGTTTTGACTTTTTAGTATTCGATCTAGGATTTGGGTTTTTATGATTTGGTTAGCTCCATTAGGTTATTTTGGACTTGGGAGCGCGTCTGAAATGTATTTTGGAAGTCCGTGGTAGATTTAGGCTTGAATTGGCAAAATTGAAAATTTGGCATTTTTCGGTCGTTAGTGGAAATTTTGATATCGGGGTCGGAATGGAATTCCGGAAGTTGGAGTAGGTCCATTGTATCATTTGTGATGTGTTTGTAAAATTTCAGGTTATTCGGAGGAGGTTTGATCGACCTTTTGATCGAATTCGGAATTCGAAAGTGTTTGGGATTCTTAGGCTTGAATCCGGTGATGATTTGATGTTTTGATGCTGTTATGAGTGTTCTGAGGGTTAGAACAAGTTTGAATGAGGTTATAGGATGTGTTGTTATGTTTTGTTGAGGTCCCTAGGGCCTCGAGTGAGTTTCGGGTGGTTAACGGATCAATTATTGGTTTTGAAAGTTGGCAGAATTTGCTAATATTTTTGTTGTAGAAAACCCTTCTTCGCGTTCGCGATAAGCCCTCGCGTTCATGAAGGGTTGTTGAGTGAGGCTGGAGGTTTGTTCTTTGCGTTCGTGATGCAGTTCCCGCATTCATGAAGGTTCAGGAGATCAAGCTACGCGTTCGCGACCAGGGGATCACGTTCGCGTAAGGTCGAGCTGTGTGGTCTTCGCGTTCGCGGGTGTGCCCTCACGTTCGCGAAGGAGAGAATTTGGTCAGAGAATCTTTGTGCTTCGCGAACGCGAGGGTACTGCCGTGTTCGCGATGAAGAAAATATTTGGGAAGAATATTAAGTTCTAAAAACGAGGGTTTGGTCCAAAATTTCAAAATTCCATTAGAGAGCTTGGGAAAAGGTGAAATTTGAGGTGATTTTCAGTGGAGTAACTGGGGTAAGTATTCTTCACTCATATTTGGTTTAATTCCATGATTTAATCTTGAATTTCATCATTTAATTTGAGAAATTAGAGTGAAAATTGGGGAAAAATGAAGAAACGTTTGAGAATTCTTTTGGGGATTTGAATGGAAAATTGAGGTCGGATTTTGATGAATTTGTTATGGGTAGACTCGTGGGAGGATAAGCATTCTATTGATATAATTTTTATCGGATTCCGAGACGTGGGCCCGGGGGTCGGGTTTGGCTAATTTCGGGATTTTTGGTGTAAATTAGTTATTTTCAAGTGGGCTTTGTTCCCTTACCATATTTTGATGGTATTGTTTACCATTAAAATTGTAATAACAATTAAATTTGTTAATGAGACTCTAAAAATACGTGATCTATTTTTATGCTAGTTGTTAAAACAGTTGATGCTGGATGTGTGAAGCTTAACAGCGAAATACGAACTAGAGTAGAGTTATAATCAAACCGAGGGGCTAGATATTCGGGCCTCGAATTGACCGATGAGGGGCCTCGAGGTCGATGCATAGGCTCGGGCTCGAGCTATTAGGGGTAATCGGGGAAAGGATAACAGTTAGGATATAATTAAGGGAGGCTCTATATGGTCAATAACAAGCAATAAATGAAGAACAAATATGAGAATAAATAAGCAATAGCGTCGGGAAAATATATTAGAGAGAAAAGAGAGAGAGAGTTATTATATTTCGTGTAGAATAGTTGGAGCAACAGGGTTTACAAAGTGTCAAGGATTCCCCTTATATAGGAGGGGTATCCTAACATGGTATAAGAGCGTATTAATTACAAAGGTATGGAGATGTGACGGCTAGACGTGATACCAGGCTCTGCCAGTGCTATCTGTTCGTCTTGGGAACTCCCCATCCTTGACATCATCGTTGGGTCGAGCGTAAATGGACCTCGATGGAGAGAACTCGACCGCAACCCCACAACTTTGAGATCTCAATATGGCTTCCGAAAGTACCTTAATGACGAGAAATTGGACCCTCCGATTTCACTGTATACAAGTATGAATCTGCTTTTTGTTAGATTTGGAGTATTCAGAGGCCGAGTCGAGAGGCAAAGGCATCGCGAGCTAGAGTTTGGACCGGATTGAGGTAAGTAATGATTGTAAATGTTGTCTTGATGGTATGAAACCCTGGATTTCACATCGTTGTGCTATTTTGAGGTGACGCACACGCTAGATGATAAGCGTGGGGTCGTGCACCGTTGGGGATTGTGACTTAGTCCGTCCCGTATGACTATTAAGTCGCGTATTTGATTGAAAACTATTTAATATCATTGTGTTTTGGAAAGTACTGTCATGTTTTGGGCTGAATGCCATATTTGAGCCTTGTGCCAACTGTTTTGGACCCTTAGGGGATTTTTACTACTATTTTTCACTTTTTTGACTTCATATTTTTACTCAGTCATGCTGCATTCTATTGTTTTCATAACTCAGCCATATTTACTCCGTTTTGATATTTTAAATGATATTTTGGGCTGACATCATGTTTTATTGTTGCCCGAGTGGCTTGAGAGATTTCTGACTGAGTGAGGCCGAGGGCCTGTGTTGTGAGGATATTATGGGATCGGGCTGTGCGTTGCAGTAGTGTTGTACTGATTCATGATTATGAGGCCGAGGGCCTGATTTGTTATGCCACGAGGTGGCTTTTTATGAGGTCGAGGGCCAATTTAGTTATGTCACGAGATGGCTTGTTATAGCACTTGGGCTGTAGGAGCCCCTCCGGAGTCTGCACACCCCCAGTAAGCGCGGGTACCTAGTGTGAGTGATATGATGTAGCCCGAGGGGCTGTTGCTGTTTCATATTGTTGCCCGAAAGGCTGTTCTTGATCCATGTTTTGACTGAGGGGCGGTTCTTGATTCATGTTATGCCCGAAGGACTGATTACGAGTGATTGTGAGGTAGCCCGAGAGGCTGGTTCTGTTGATATTTTGCCCGAGAGGCGGTGTATGGTGCATGTTTTGCCCGAGGGGCTGTTTACGTTTCTACCATTTTTACTCATTGTTTATCACTTGTTTGAAACTATTGAAAGTTGTTTCAAAAGGTTTTACAGAAATTGAGCTTGATTTACGAAGTAAATGATTTCTGTACTGTGTTGGAAATGCACTGTATTTGCTGTAGCGTTTTGATGTGGTTTACATGTTTTCTTACTGCTCAGCTTTCATTTACTTTTATTACTTACTGAGTTGGCGTACTCACATTACTCCCTGCACCTTGTGTGCAGATTCATGTATTTCTGAACCCAGTACCGGGTGTTGATTGCTCAGTGGCAGAGTCATCGGAGTTAGCAAGGTAGCTACCGGCGTTCACAGCCATATTCTTCTCCCTCTTGTCTTCCTTAGATTGTTTTTAGTATATTTTCAGACTCTTCATTGTATTCAGACCTT
Organism: Nicotiana tabacum; assembly: GCF_000715075.1. NCBI lineage: Eukaryota > Viridiplantae > Streptophyta > Magnoliopsida > Solanales > Solanaceae > Nicotiana > Nicotiana tabacum. The sequence continues at coordinate 75,440,533 of NC_134084.1, read as the reverse complement.
ATAGATGCTCGTGACTCGTGACCTTAGTCGGGTCGTTGCAGTCACTTCCAAAATTTCAAACAAATAAACATGGTGAAGTCCAATAAGCAGCACCATAATCCACTACAACAGTTTTACACTACCAATCTATCACCAAAATGTACTGCCTAACTCACGACTACATCAACAATTCCATTCTAACACATCCATTTATGTATAATATAAATAATCGTAGCATAATTTCTTACAAAGTAAAATTTATTCATGAATGGCTCAAATAACCTAATTTATCTCCGTTAAACTTAGATAAATGCCAATACTAGAACATGAGAAAATCAAATGCCTACAATCAGTTGGAATCGCGTGGATTATGTTTTTGTACAGATATCAACGAAGAAGATGGGGAAAAGAAAATAGGGAAGCTGTTGATATGAAAACCAAAGTTCATACCTAGTGCACACAAATCACGTAAATTCTAAGGGTTTTGCCCTTAGATATTACCTAGCGCACACAAATCCCTGTTTGGTTTTGCCGAACTCGTCCGAATCATACTTAGATATTTCGGATCACAACCAAACTTTGGGCACAAGTTTCAATAAACTTAATGAACCTATATAAGGTCTCAAACCACAACAAGAGTCCAATAAAATTGAAGTCAACTTCTGGTCAAACCTATGAACTCTTAAATTCTTCTAATTGTCAAGCTTCGGCATATAAAGTCAAAATCTTCTAGGAACAACCAAAACCAAAATCGAACTTACACCTAAGTCCAAAATCACCATACGAACCTATTGAAACCATCAAATTTCGATTTCGAGGTTGTTTACTCAAAATTCAAACCTTGATAAACTCTTCCAACTTAAAGCTTCCAAATTCAAAATCACTCTCCAAATCAACCTCGAACATCGAAATTCCAACTTAAAGCTTCCAAATTCCTCTTGAACATCGAAACCAACCATACACGCAAGTCATAATTCATCATATGAATCTACTCTAGGTCTCAAACCACAGAACGGGATTCTAAAGCTCAAAACAACCGACCGGATCGTTACAAGAATAGTCCATAGGTTATGGGTCAATGACACAAATGACCTTAAAATGAGTTGGTCTTGAACTTTTGGCCTTTGGTGCAGGTCACTTGATCAATGGGTAAAACTTCAAGTTTAAAATGTTTTGTCCCATGAGCATGACTTTTTTCTTTTGATCGTGAAGGTTAGCCCATTAGTCATGTGACCTGTCCTAAAAGCCAAAAGTTATAAATACACCCCATTTGGTGTACTATTTCTGCCATTTTTTGATGGTTAAGAGGCCACAATTTTAAATCATCGTACATGTTTGAATTTTAGAGCTCGTATAACAAAGCTATCAAAAATTACTTATTTTGAGAAGTACTTTTATTCAAAAGTGCTTTTCGAAAAAGTACTTTTAGAGATTAGCAGTTTATGATTGGCTAATTATTTAAGTACCTTTGACAATATTTGATAAGAAAATTATGTTTGGCCAATCTTTCAAAAAGTAACTTTGAGCGTCAAAATTTTAGACTTGGGTGTATGTTTGAATTGAGTTTCGGGTGAAACAGAAGTGTTTCGACACTTATTGTTGAAAGTTGGCACATTGAAGGTTTTAGAGTTTCTTAAATTTGGATTGAAGTAAACTTTGGTGTTATCGATGGTCGTTTGGGATTCTGAGCCTTGGAATAGGTTTGTATGGTGATTTGTGACTTGCGCGTAAAATTTGACGTCATTCTGATTTGTCTAAGTACTATTCATCGTGTTCAGAGCTAGTTGAAGAAATTTGAAGTTCAAAGGTTGGCTAATTTGGTTTTGAGGTGCGATTCTTGGGTTCGATGTTGTTTTATGTGCTCCGAGGCTTCGACAGGTACAGATTATATTTATGAAATCATTGGTGTATTTGTACGGGGTCCGGGGGTAGCTCGGGTATGTTTCAGACCTCCCAAAGTTAAGTCCAAAATGGCAGATTTTCTGCTATTGGTTTCCTTCTTCGCGAACACGGAGGGAGTCTCACATTTGCGATGAAGGATTTGGGCTAGAGGCTTTTTGTGATACACGTTCATGAAAGAAGGCTCACGATCGCGGAGGTTAGGGTCCAGTGGTCTACGCGTTTGCGACAGCATAATCGCATTCGCGTAGAAGGGGATTGGGCATGGGGAGGCTAGGTCGTTGGTCTTCGCATTTGCTAATTGATGTTTGCGTTCGCGAAGTGTTGGTCAGGCTAACCTTCATGATCACGGAAACCTGGTCACGTTCACGACGAAGCTTTTCTGGGAGTTGGCAATTTTTGCCTTCTCGATCTTTAGGGGACTTCAACGATCGTGAAGATGGGTTCACTGATCAGAAACTTTTTAAAAGTCGGGATTAGGCTCATTTTCTCATTTTTACACCTTGCTTGGCCAAGTTTAGAGCTGTTAGAGAGGGATTTTTCATCTAGATTTTAGGTAAGTAATTTCTACCTAATGTGAGTATAATACATAGTTTATGGGTATGTTTTAACAGAGAAATTAGTAAAATTATGGGATTATATTAAAAAACCTAGGGTTTGGTAAAAAGGGGATTATTCCACGAACTTGATGTTAGAATTGAGTATAAATTATATATTTGAGTTCGTACAGTCATGGGTAATATTTATCTACGAAAAATTCTGGAATCCAGGCATGTGGGCTCGAGGTTGACTTTTATGAACTTTCCGAATTGGGTTGGGAAATGACTCTAATAGATGAATTATGAATTTTTGGGTATATATTAATTAGTTTGTACGACTTTTGACTAGTTTCGGGTTGCTCAGCGTTATTTTGAGTCTATTAGTGTGGTTTGAGGGCCGAAAAGAGGACTTGGAAACAAAGTAAATCTCTTGCCTAATCTTGTAAGAGGGAATTATCCCGGTAGGTACTTTAATTTTTATGTTCTACTTGTTGTGGGTTCTACATATGCACGAGGTGACGAGAGTCCGTACATAACTAAAATCATACTTATGTTCGGGTAGACTTAGAACTTTACCATACAATATTTGTACTACTTGAACTCAACTAGTTATTTTAATTATTTAGATTTATAATTGGAATTTGATTAGGGATTATATTGGTCCGAGCTTCATTAACTTGGGTTTTGGCGGGATACTTGATTGTTGGTGAAATCATGCTTTCTTTATGCGCTCATACTTGTGTTGTAACTGTTAGAATCATAGTTCGGAGAATTTCTCTATTCTAGTGGATCGGGCTGTATGCCTCGACAGTGCTATGAATAGCTTTATGGATCAGGCCATACGACCATGATAGTATATTTGAGATGCATCTGTGGTTCGCGCTTGTAGACCCTCGGAAGTGTACAATTGTCACGACCCGGATTTCCCACCATCGGGTGTCGTGATGGCGCCTACTATCGGAGCTAGGCAAGCCAAATATTTAAAACACATTTCCTGCTTTCTTTCAAACAATATAATAAACGAGACAAAATCTAAGCGGAAGACTTTAAATCTAAAGCAACTGAAAACCAAAAGTGCGGAAGTTTGAACAAAAATGCTACCCAGAGTCTGGTGTCACTAGCTCACGGACTACTACAGAATACTACAATCAATGTCTGAAGGGAAAATACATCATGTTTGTCTGATACAAGATAAACAAACAAAAAACATGGAAAGGGACTTCGGCCTGCGAACGCCAGCTAGGCTACCTCGAGAGTCCCTGGACTGAAGATAGCTCCCAGAAGTCCTACTGCTGCGGTCCGTAAGTTGCTCCCTAATCTGTGCACCAAAAATTCATAGAGTGTAGCATCAACACAACCGACCCCATGTGCTGGTAAGTGCCTGGCCTAACCCCGGCGAAGTAGTGACGAGGCTAGACAGTACCTACCACAATTAACCTGTACAGATATATATATATATACAACACGTGCAAGAAAACAATAACAAGATAATACAAAGTAAAACTGGGAGGGGACATGCTATCGGGGAGTAACAGATAAAAATGAAATATCGGAAATAAGCAGAAGAGACTCCGGTTCCCATGATGTATATATATATATATATATATATATATATATAGTGGACGGCGTGCCACACGATCCCATAATATCATATATAAGTGGACGGTGTGCCACACGATCCCAATTCATCTTTATCATAGTGCACAATATGTCACTGGCAACAGAGGCCAATAACTAAGTGGACGACATGCCACACGATCCCATAATATCATATATATAAGTGGACGGTGTGCCACACGATCCCAATTCATCTTTATCACAGTACACAATATGTCACCGGCAAAAGAGGCCAATAGCCAAGTGGACAGCATGCCACACGATCCCATAATATCATATATAAGTGGACGGCATGCCACACGGTCCCATAATATCATATATAATATCTGAGTTCATATAGTAGACCCCTTTGTCACACCTCCTTTTTCCGCACCCGAGGGGCGCAGGGGAGTTTTTTCCAATTAAAGGACAATCGAAACGGGATTGGTTTATTTATTTCAGAGTCGCCACTTGGGAGATTTAGGGTGTCCCAAGTCACCAATTTTAATCCCGAATCGAGGAAAAGAATGACTCTATATTACAGTCTGCGTACCAGAAATCTAGATAAGGAATTTTGTTAACCCGGGAGAAGGTGTTAGGCATTCCCGAGTTCCGTGGTTCTAGACGGTCGCTCAACTGTTATATTTGGCTTGATTATCTGATTTTAAATACAATATGAACTTATGTGCAAATTTTATCTTTTAACCGCTTTATTATTATTGTTTTTACGAGAATGTGAACGTCGCTTAAAACATATGTCTTTGGACTGCGTCACATGAAATGCACCCACAATCCGGAACATATTTTATTTGACGTTTTGGGATTTGGATTTGGGTCGCATGAAATGCACACCCCAAGTTTTAAGAAAGTAAATTATTAAACACGCGCCTAAAGGGACTATCGCGTCATTATTTTGCGGAGGCCGTGAAATTCGCTAAACGACCCTCCTGAATTCTAAGTAATTTTAAACAAGTATTTACTGAGGGCCCCGCAATTTGCATTTTTGTTTGTCGAGGCTCGTCTCATTCTATTTATTTAAAGGAATTTGCAATGTCATGGAAATGCATCTCAAACCACGTCACAATCAATACACCCGTGATTAGAGACATATTTCAATTTCGTTGAGATTTGGATTTGGGTCACATAAATGTGCACCCGAGTTTAGGGAGATACATTATTAAGACGCGCCTAAAGCAACCAACGCATTATTATTTTGGGGTAGGGCCGTGAAATTTGCTAAACGGCCCGTCCCGGAATCTAAGTATTTAATACATATATTTTGTGAGGGCCCCGCAATTTGTCCCTTTTATTTGGCGAGACTCGTCTCATTTTTATTGTTTTTATTTTTATTTTTTTTTATTTTTTTTTTTTATTTTTTATTTCAAAAGGATGCCATTTTTACGTCCTTAACAATACTAAACTTTACGGCTTCTTTACCACTACAATCCCATAGCTTGTCAAGATTTAATAAAAGAAGTTAGGCGAATGAGTGTTTCGGGCGTAGTAACAACATGTACTAATACTAATTTTGTCCAAATAAACTGAGACAACGAAGGGACGAGCGAATCAACGTCAAACTGTGTCTTAGGACTACTAATACAACTAAATCAAATGATATCAAGTAAACAATAATAACATAACACAAAAATGAACTAAAATGCATACGGTGAAACATAAGCAAAAAATCATCATATCAATTTATATATTGCATCTTCGAACATTTAATGTAAAGTTCCTTTATCTAATATATCGAGGTTTACTAACCTTTGAACCTCGGCCAACTCAGGACGACAAACACGACCCCGACGGAATTCAAACCAGACCTCACTGGACGCGGAACAACGACGAAACCTCGGACTAACACCTCGACAAACCAAAGACGACCTCGATGGAAAGCTTGGACCCCAAAACTGTCCACGCCCAAGAATGTTGGTGGCTGCTGTATATTTTTTGACGCAGTAGTTGGTACGTGGATATGAAGCAAAGGGGTCGTTCGGACAGTAGGGTGATCGTTTGGGTGGTGGTTATGGCGGACTGGTGGTTTTGGGTTAAGGTCGAGACGGTTTGGGTGGTGAACGAGATGCGTGTGGAGCTGGTTTCAATGGAGGGAGCTGGTGGAGGCAGCCATGGTGGGTTCACGGAGGAAGATGGCGATGTCGTTCGGACGTAAGGTGAGTGTCACGACTGGTTTGGTGGGTTACGCCGGGAAGGTGAGGACAGTGGCGAGGAGGCAGTGAAGGTGGCGACGCTGCTGCTACTCGTCGGGCTGGTAGTTTGGACGACGCAGGCGAGACGCTGTTGGTCGTGGTGCTGGGGGAAGGTGATGGTATGGCGGTTGACGGAGGTGGAGCTCGTTTGTTTTCCGGCGTTCGTTTGGATAGTAGGGTGATGGAGTTGGACTGGTGTTGGGTTTGGACGCGGGGAGGTTGACGGTGGTTTTGGGGTCTGTTTGGTGGTGGTTTAGCGCCGGGGGAGTGGTCGGGTGGTGTTGGGTGGTTTTTGCCGATGGTCTTTAGGGTTTCTGCTTCTTCTTCTTTAAGAAGAAGAAGCGTGAACAGTCTTTTTCCCAAAAAAATTCAAAGTCCCCCTGCTTTTGCCTTTGTTTCGTGTATTTAGCATGGGTTTGTCAAGAAAAATGAGCCCACGCCTGGTGGGGTTCAAGGCATATGTCCCCCACGCGTGGTGGGGTTCCCCACGTGTCCTGGACACGGTTTATTATGGGCTAGGTCCGAAAATTAGGCCTAAAACCGGGTAGTTTGAACCCGAATATTATTCTTTTGCCCGGACCCGAGAAATAGGAACACGTTGCTTAATTAGTCCTATGTAAGCAAAATAACTACCAAAATAAGACTAGTATTTAAACAAAACTATATCTTTTTTTTTAAAATATTTTTCAAGATTTAAAATAGCTACAAAATATTAATAAAACTATTTTTTTGTAATTTTCGTTTTTAAATATTAAGATAAAATATGAGGTAATATTTTTGTACTTTTCAAAGTTAAAAATGACTATAGAATATTAATAAAACTATTTTTTGTAATTTTCGTTTTTTAATAAAGACAAAAATAAAAAGTAATATTTTTTGTATTTTTCCAAAATTAAAACGACTACAAAACATTAATAGAATTATATTTTTTTGTAATTTTCGAATTTATATAAAGTACCAAAATAAAGTACAATTTTTGTATTTTTCAAGTTTATGAGAAATACATAAACTGAAATTTATATTTTTTTGAAATTTTCTTTTTTGCAACGAAATAAAGTAAAAATAGTTAAAATAGCTATACTAGACCTAATTTCACATATTCATGCTAAAAATGTGAAAATTCTCGGGGAGGGTCAAAAATCACGTGCTTACAGCTGCCCCTCTTTGACTGGAAACACGAAGAGTTTTCCGACAAAGAACGACTAGACGTGTTTTTGACCCGACCATTACTTGGACGGACTACACTTAAGGAAAGGGAGGGAATGTGACCGAGCCCTGGTATCTGAGCTGCCTACATATCCTTGGTTATACAGGAATCAGGCCACGTGTAGTTCGGGAATGAGAGAGATATGAAGTGTACCGAGGTGGAGAGCCGATCGAGGTGCCGTTCCGTTGAGGTTTCGGTCTGCGGTCCTGTCATTACAACAAAAATGAAAACTGAAAAAGACTAACTAAGCCTATCAGCTACTAGTTACAAGGATTCCTATCTCTTAAGTCTTCTGAAACTTGGTCTTGAGTCTTGAATGGTGCTTCATACAGACATTGGATCTGAACCTTGATACTTGCTAGTTGTAGGTGCTAGTTCTTGAGCAGACCACATTTGTTCTCCACTTCCGTAATTTGGGTTCTTTTTCTTTTTTTTTCTTTTTCTCTTTTTCTTTCTTGTTTTTTTTTGGTGACCAGCTTCTGTTGATCATCCCAGACTGTTGACTTGCATTCTTGGGGCGAGCTTCTTATTGCTTCTATCTTGGATTGAGTGCTGGGGATTTCTGTTGTAATCCTTCTGCTTTCCAGTGGGTCACTGCTTGATCTTTGACAGGCGGACTCCTGACTTCTTCGATCTTTGACATACCACAAACTCCGTTCTACAGGCGGGTCCCTGACAATCAAAACAAACAAAACAAACAAAATTTCCTAACCCAGTTTGTTAGGGAGGTTTGTGAGTTGTTAGCAAAATCGTAGCCCACTGATACTACTGATGCAGTGCTGAGAGTGAACTAAACGCTAGATTAGGATGTATTCCCTTGTTATACAGGTGGGCGCCTAACTTCAATGCTTGAAACGTAAGGACTGAAATGTATTCCTCTGTTTTATGGGCGGGCTCCCAACTTCAACACTTGAAAAGTAAAGACTGAAATGTATGCCTCTGTTATCTGGGCGGGCTCCCAACTTCAACACTTGAAAGTAAAAACTGAATGTATGCCTCTGTTATTATGGGCGGGCTCCCAATTTCAACACTTGAAAAGTAAAGACTGAAAAGTATTCCACTCGTTATACAGGTGGGCGCCTGGATTTAGGAAAATGACTTTTTTTCAAACGTTTTTCTTTTCTCTTTTTTTTTTTTCTTTTTTTTCTTTTTTTTTGTTTTTTGGTATCTTAGGAGAAAGATTCATCAGACTAAGATTTTGATCCTAGGAGAAGGTTCATCAGACTAGGTTTTTCTTTTTGGTATCTTAGGAGAAAGATTCATCAGACTAAGATTTTGATCCTAGGAGAAGGTTCGTCAGACTAGGTCTCTATTTGGTATCTTAGGAGAAAGATTCATCAGACTAAAATTTTGATCCTAGGAGAAGGTTCGTCAGACTAGGTCTCTATCTTAGGAGAAAAATTCGTCAGACTAAGATTTTGATCCTAGGAGAAGGTTCATCAGACTAGGTCTTTTCTTTTTGGTATCTTAGGAGAAAGATTCATCAGACTAAGATTTTGATCCTAGGAGAAAGTTCATCAGACTAGGTCATTTTTGTTTTTGGTATCTTAGGAGAAATATTCATCAGACTAAGATTTTGATCCTAGGAGAAGGTTCGTCAGACTAGGTCTCTATCTTAGGAGAAAAATTCGTCAGACTAAGATTTTGATCCTAGGAGAAGGTTCATCAGACTAGGTCTTTTCTTTTTGGTATCTTAGGAGAAAGATTCATCAGACTAAGATTTTGATCCTAGGAGAAAGTTCATCAGACTAGGTCATTTTTGTTTTTGGTATCTTAGGAGAAATATTCATCAGACTAAGATTTTGATCCTAGGAGAAGGTTCGTCAGACTAGGTCTCTATCTTAGGAGAAAAATTCGTCAGACTAAGATTTTGATCCTAGGAGAAGGTTCATCAGACTAGGTCATTTTTGTTTTTTGCATCTTAGGAGAAAGATTCGTCAGACTAAGATTTTGATCCTAGGAGAAGGTTCGTCAGACTAGGTCTCTATCGTAGGAGAAAAATTCATCGGACTAAGATTTTGATCCTAGGAGAAGGTTCATCAGACTAGGTCTCTATCTTAGGAGAAAAATTCATCGGACTAAGATTTTGATCCTAGGAGAAGGTTCATCAGACTAGGTCATTTTTTGTTTTTGGTATCTTAGGAGAAAGATTCATCAGACTAAGGTTTTGATCCTAGGAGAAGGTTCGTCAGACTAGGTCTCTATCTTAGGAGAAAAATTCATCGGACTAAGATTTTGATCCTAGGAGAGGGTTCATCAGAGTAGGTCATTTTTTTTTCTGTTTTTATCTTTAACAACCACTTAGGAGGAAATGCATCTCCTACGGGTGAAACTAAACTTAGGAGGAAATGCGTCTCCTATGGGTAGAACATAAACTTAGGAGGAAATGCATCTCCTATGGGTAAAACTAAAACAAACCTAGGAGGAAATGCATCTCCTATAGGGTGAAACTAAAACAATCTTAGGAGGAAATGCATCTCCTATGGGTAAAACTCAAACTTAGGAGGAAATGCATCTCCTATGGGGTGAAACTAAAACAATCTTAGGAGGAAATGCATCTCCTATGGGTAAAACTCAAACTTAGGAGGAAATGCATCTCCTATGGGCGAAACTAAAACGAACTTAGGAGGAAATGCATCTCCTATGGTAGAACTCTAATGATTTCAAACTAGAAAGTGCGTCTCCTATTAATGAAACCTTGACTTTCTTTTTTTTTTGAATTATTTACTTACATGTGTTGTCTTCCCTCGAAACTGTTGGGGATTATTTAGATGGGGATGACTTTTTATCCTTTTTTCTTTTTTTTCATTATTATCTTTTATTCTTCTTTTTTGATTTTTTTTCGCATAGCTTCTTCCTTCGAAGACTACCTCCCTTGAGAGTCGTTTTGCCTTTCCCTGAAAGGAACCGCTGAGGATACCGACTTTCCAACCTTGTGTTGGACCCCTCGCAACTGCTAGGGATAACACTTTTGAGGAATTATTTACTTACCTGCTAGGGATAACACTGTTGGGTAAAATGTTATCAGCTGGGGGTACCTGACTTCCAGAAAATTTTCTAAATGGAAGGAAAATTTTCTGCCCCAGTTTGATAATATCCCTTGTGGCATGCAGTTCTGGCATCAATGCCATTTCCTTTACCTGTTTCAAATCAAACAAAATTTGTTAGTTTAAAACATGGTGGTTGGTTGTGATACTCCTACTGGGATGGCTTTCCCTTTCTCCTTCATTGCGCTGTGCTCCACGACTTGTTGGGGATGATATTATGGTGGTTGGTTGATTTTCTTTTTTTTTTCTTTGTTATCAATTTTCTTTTCTTTTCTTTTCTTTTTTTTTTCTCTTTTTTTTCATTGTTGTTTTCTTTCCGAACGAAGGATAAGGCTCAAAAGGGGTATGAAAGAAAAATAAATAAGGCTCAAAAGGGGTAACGAAGGATAAAATGTTTAGGTAGCAGAACAAAATGCCTTCGTCATTTCAGTCTTCAAAACATGCCAAGTGCAAACAACACACTTTAAATTTGTAGTCTCTTTTGATGGTGCTGGACTTGACAATTATGTTACACATTTTATTTTTCCTTTGTCATTTCTAAGCACCGTTGGGCGACACTCTCATTATCATGACCGACCCTCATGCCAATTTGGCGAATCTTGCTTTTAACGGTTTTCTTTGTGCTTAACTTGCCCAGTTCCACATGACTCGAGCTCTGAATAATCTCAAACCGTCCTTATTTTCTTTAAATGGTCTGATCGCCTTTCCAGGGTTTTATGATTAACTTTAAAGACTAGGCCCAAAGTGTGTGCGCATGTCATGTCCCTAGAATCGGCATTGAACGAAATGATAAAAGGACTAAACAAAAGACGACTGGAACTAACAAAAGACCGACTTTGTATTAGACTACCGGCGAAATGGTTTGAATAATAAAACAAACAAAACAACCAGAATAAAATCCTAACACAAACTGGACAAAATTTAAACAAACTGCTATGACAAAATGGAAAGATAAGAAGGTTTGACACAGGACAAAATCCCAATTACAACCTTAATAATCCGAACAACAGAAATGACCACAAAATAAGCCACCACAAGCTTCTCTCTTGCTGACCAAGGAACGAAGCGTCCTCCCGCTTTATCAAAAAATTGGCATCTTAGCCACTGAGCTTTGCATCAATACTGCCAAGACCATTACCCGCTTCAACATCGTCACCCTCTGTCAACAAGTTCTTGATAGGGTTCGAGTGCTCCATGTCACTGTTATTGATCACAATCCGCCCTTCTTGGATCATTCTTTCTATTTCTCTTTTCAAATCCCGACAACTTTCAACATTGTGCCCCTGGGCATTGGAATGGTATTCACACCTTTTAGAAGGGTCAAAGCTTCTTGCACGTGGGTCCACACGCTTTGGAGGAATAGGTGCAATCATGTCATGATTCTTTAATTTCTCAAATAAGCTTTCATAGGACTCTCCTATTGGTGTAAAATTATCTTTCAACCTTTGTTCACCTTTATACCACTGGCTTGGCTGTGGGTTATAGGGCACCTGAAAATTTTGTGGAGACTTCTGGAGATTTTGTGATGCTCGTGCTCGCCTCTTGGGGTGTTTTGGTGGCTGGACAACATACTGAGGTGGAGCGACAGAGTATTGAGCGTCCTGAGGTGGATAATACTGCTCAGGGGAGCCATAGAAAATTTGAGGAGGCTGCTCATGCCTTCGAGATGTTCTCCTAGGACCTCTTCTAGACCCTGATGTCATCATAATTTCTTCAATCTCCTCATTTGTGTCGCTAAGATTATCTGACTCAACCCGGACAGCCTGAGTTGCGGCTTTAAGAACAACTTGACTTATAATTTTGCCTGTCTTAAGACCATTCTCTACCATTTCTCCAATTTTAATTGCTTCCGAGAAGGTTTTGCCAACTGCGGACACCATGTTTTGAAAGTAATCTGGCTCTTGCGCTTGAAGGAAGACAATAATTAGCTCGTGGTCATCCATGGGTGGCTTAACTCGAGCTGCTTGCTCTCTCCATTTTATGGCATATTCCCTGAAACTTTCACTTGGTTTCTTCTTCAGGTTTGAAAGGGAAATGCGGTCTGGGGGAATGTCGATGTTGTATTGGAACTGTCTGACAAAGGCCTGTGCCATGTCATCCCAGACATACCAGCGAGACGTGTCTTGATCCATAAACCATTCGGAGGCTACTCCCGTAAGGCTTTCCACAAAATAAGCCATCAACAATTCTTCATTTCTTCCCGCACCTCTCAGTTGATTGCAATACCTTTTCAGGTGGGCTATGGGATCTCCATGTCCATCGTACTTTTCAAATTTTGGAGTCTTGAAACCAGGCGGCAAGTGGACATCGGGGAACATACATAGATCTTTGAAGGCAACACTCTTTTGGCCTGCCAACCCTTGCATGTTTTCCAACCATTGTTCTAAGCTTTTCACTCTTTGGGTCATTTCTTCCTGTACCATCTTTCGGACAGGCTTCTCAGTTTTTGCAGCAAGATCAAACGAGTACGAGTGGTACTCAGGAGAGTGGTACTGCTCTTGTTGTGTCGCAAATTGTGACTCATGACGAGGAACCTTCCCACTCTGAGTCTCTGGAGCACTTGTAACAGCTTCGACGTTAGTTGTCATTTTTCTTTGAGGCACAAACCAACCACCTCAACTTTCTTCACAATTCAAAACCAAATATGTTAGAATGGACTCAGTCGGTCCTTATTATTATCAATATATATATATATATATATATATATATATATATATATATATATATATATATATATATATATATATATTTTACCTTTTTTCTTTTTCTTTTTTTTCTCTTTTTTATCATTTTTTTTGTGTGTGTGGTCGAATCTTATGGAGATTGCCTACGTATCATGACCCCGCATGAATCAGACCTTGCGTAGTTCGGACCAATAAAAATAAACAATAATGAACATTTTTTCTTTTCACTTTCATATTAAAACAAACTGGGTTTCAAAGGTTTAAAGATGACCTACCAACTTGAAAATCAAACAACCCGCCTATTTTAATCAAAAGATTTACAAACTTCAAAAACAAATGGCCAACTTCCTTCTTCCATTTGCTAATTTTAGCCAAATGGTTTTTTTTTGCAAACGTGGCCCTTTCCACTCACATGGATTTTGAGGTCGAGGAGGATTATTTTATGACGCTTTACAAACTTGTCCATTCTTTTACGAAAATAACCTTTCGACAACTGAAAGACACTCTAAGGCTACTTCGGCAAGAACGGTTTAAAACGCGGCCAAAGCTGGCTCGGCTTATTGTGACAAAATTCAAACGGTATTCACCTGACCGCCGACTCTTTGTTTTTTTTCAAATTATAATAAAAACCTGGTGTTGCAAACACGACCCTTCAGCGCCTCGGGGACGAAGATTTTGAAGGCTGTGTGGGTCCATATCTCAAAATGACCCAAATGTGGCTGTTTATGCCAAGTCAGCCTTCCGGCGTCCCTTTCGGGAACATTCGGCTATTTATGACAAAACAGCATCACCTGACTTATTTATAACTCTTTTTTATCGTTTTTCAAATTAGAAAAGTCAATATTGCGAACACGGCCTTTCAACGTCTCGGGGACGAAGATTTTTAGGTTGTGAGGGTCAACTGGACCACGTCTTAAAAATGACCCAAAAGTGGCTGTTTATGCAAAGTCAGCCTTCCGGCGTCCCTTTCGGGAACGTTCGGCTATGTCTTGATAAAACAACGTCACCCGACTTCTTTATGACAAAAACTAAAATTTGACATGTATTTTTTTATTATTATTATTTGTTTTTGGCTTTTTTAGCAAAAGGTGGGGTTGGACCCGATGAGGGTTGCCTACGTATCTCACATCCGGTGAGAATCAAACCCGCGTAGTTCGGGCGAATAAACTATTTTTGAGAGGACCCTTTTTCCATTTTCTATTTTTTTTTTTATATATATAGCAAACAAACAAACTATTATTTTTCATTCATAACAAACAAACTAACTAACGTAAAACATAAAACATAAAACATTCCTTCTTTTTTTTCATTTGTTTTTCTTATTCTAAAGAAAAAGAAAAAATGTTCTTTTTTTTTTTGGAATTTTTACCTTAAATAAAAGAAATGCTTAAAAAAAATATTTTTTTTGAATTTTCTTTTGAATTTTTTTCCGATTATATGTATATTTATTTTGGAACAAATAATAGAATCACGTTCAACGTCCGACTCTTTTTATTTTATTAGCATTTTCATAGACAACCATAATAAGATAAAAAACATTTTAAACAACCAGACTCATTTTGATTTTCGTTTAATGGCACAACAAACCATTTTCTTTTTTTGAAAAAAAAGACAAGACAGAACAATGATGATTTTTTTCTTCTATTTTTCTTTGCTTTTAATATAACAAACTAATAAGACCCCTTTTTTTATTTTCTCAAAATTTCGGCAGAGTTTCGATACTACTCGGACATTGATTTTTCTCTAAAAATAAGTAGTTATATCTCTACACTGTCGTTTTTTCCCTCTTTTTCACGATTTTTTTTAATCTGTGGAAAATAATGAAAACATACAAAATCTTTTGAATTTTCATCCTTTGTTTTTATATGTATTTTTATTTTTTTATATTTATTATTTCTTTCAAAAATGTGGCATGGGAGACATAATGATTTCCAAGACTTCTTGGATTCCGCAAATGCTCCCCATGCGCTTTTCCCAACATATGAAGCGTGGGGGACATAGGGGAATTCCAAGACTTCTTGGATTCCACAAATGTTCCCCATGTGCTTTCCCAAAAAGCAAGCATGGGGGACATAGGGAATTCCAAGGCTTCTTGGATTCCACAAATGTTCCCAATGCTTTGATTAAAATAACATCATGCTGGAAATGACCAAATGACCCATGCGCCCTTGACTAAATACAACATGTAGCACATAGGATGCCGAAAGATTGTCTATTATTTTCAGGTTGCTTGTCCTAGACGGACCCAACCCCTATGTTGAGTCCCCTAAGTCAAATGCACATGATGCAAATAAACGTTCCTACTAGGGATCCGGCATGTGGCTTTGTTATACTAGGTTCAAAAACCTGGGTCGGTGTTCTAGACAGTGTACCCGAGCGGACAACTCGAGCTGAGGAAGGAGCTCCTTTCCGGGAACCAAAAGGCCAGCCGGCTTAGAAACTTTCCGAGCCTCTTTTATTTAGGGTATGACACTAACAGAATAGGGAGTCTCAACCAGTAAGCACATCCCCGGAGGTAAGAAGAGAAAAGTTTCGGCACAGTTTATATACAGTTCAAATAATATCAAAGCGGTAAAAGCAGCATTTAGCACATTAGGCTCAAAACATGTAATAATTAGATAATAAATAAAGCCAAATAATAACAATTACTCTAAGCTCGAATTCTTAACCCTGAACCAGTGGTTCTGGGTGTCAAAATCCCCAGCAGAGTCGCCAGAGCTGTCACACCTCCTTTTTCCGCACCCGAGGGGCGCAGGGGAGTTTTTTCCAATTAAAGGACAATCGAAACGGGATTGGTTTATTTATTTCAGAGTCGCCACTTGGGAGATTTAGGGTGTCCCAAGTCACCAATTTTAATCCCGATTCGAGGAAAAAAATGACTCTATATTACAGTCTGCGTACCAGAAATCTAGATAAGGAATTCTGTTAACCCGGGAGAAGGTGTTAGGCATTCCCGAGTTCCGTGGTTCTAGCACGGTCGCTCAACTGTTATATTTGGCTTGATTATCTGATTTTAAATACAATATGAACTTATGTGAAAATTTTATCTTTTAACCGCTTTATTATTATTGTTTTTACGAGAATGTGAACGTCGCTTAAAACATATGTCTTTGGACTGCGTCACATGAAATGCACCCACAATCCGGAACATATTTTATTTGACGTTTTGGGATTTGGATTTGGGTCGCATGAAATGCACACCCCAAGTTTTAAGAAAGTAAATTATTAAACACGTGCCTAAAGGGACTATCGCGTCATTATTTTGCGGAGGCCGTGAAATTCGCTAAACGACCCTCCTGAATTCTAAGTAATTTTAAACAAGTATTTACTGAGGGCCCCGCAATTTGCATTTTTGTTTGTCGAGGCTCGTCTCATTCTATTTATTTAAAGGAATTTGCAACGTCATGGAAATGCATCTCAAACCACGTCACAATCAATACACCCGTGATTAGAGACATATTTCGATTTCGTTGAGATTTGGATTTGGGTCACATAAATGTGCACCCGAGTTTAGGGAGATACATTATTAAGACGCGCCTAAAGCAACCAACGCATTATTATTTTGGGGTAGGGCCGTGAAATTTGCTAAACGGCCCGTCCCGGAATCTAAGTATTTAATACATATATTTTGTGAGGGCCCCGCAATTTGTCCCTTTTATTTGGCGAGGCTCGTCTCATTTTTATTGTTTTTATTTTTATTTTTATTTTTTTTATTTTTTTTTATTTTTTATTTCAAAAGGATGCCATTTTTACGTCTTTAACAATACTAAACTTTACGGCTTCTTTACCACTACAATCCCATAGCTTGTCAAAATTTAATAAAAGAAGTTAGGCGAATGAGTGTTTCGGGCGTAGTAACAACATGTACTAATACTAATTTTGTCCAAATAAACTGAGACAACGAAGGGACGAGCGAATCAACGTCAAACTGTGTCTTAGGACTACTAATACAACTAAATCAAATGATATCAAGTAAACAATAATAACATAACACAAAAATGAACTAAAATGCATACGGTGAAACATAAGCAAAAAATCATCATATCAATTTATATATTGCATCTTCGAACATTTAATGTAAAGTTCCTTTATCTAATACATCGAGGTTTACTAACCTTTGAACCTCGGCCAACTCAGGACGACAAACACGACCCCGACGGAATTCAAACCAGACCTCACTGGACGCGGAACAGCGACGAAACCTCGGACTAACACCTCGACAAACCAAAGACGACCTCGATGGAAAGCTTGGACCCCAAAACTGTCCATGCCCAAGAATGTTGGTGGCTGCTGTATATTTTTTGACGCAGCAGTTGGTACGTGGATATGAAGCAAAGGGGTCGTTCGGACAGTAGGGTGATCGTTTGGGTGGTGGTTATGGCGGACTGGTGGTTTTGGGTTAAGGTCGAGACGGTTTGGGTGGTGAACGAGATGCGTGTGGAGCTGGTTTCAATGGAGGGAGCTGGTGGAGGCAGCCATGGTGGGTTCACGGAGGAAGATGTCGATGTCGTTCGGACGTAAGGTAAGTGTCACGACTGGTTTGGTGGGTTACGCCGGGAAGGTGAGGACAGTGGCGAGGAGGCAGTGAAGGTGGCGACGCTGCTGCTACTCGTCGGGCTGGTAGTTTGGACGACGGAGGCGAGACGCTGTTGGTCGTGGTGCTGGGGGAAGGTGATGGTATGGCGGTTGACGGAGGTGGAGCTCGTTTGTTTTCCGGCGTTCGTTTGGATAGTAGGGTGATGGAGTTGGATTGGTGTTGGGTTTGGACGCGGGGAGGTTGACGGTGGTTTTGGGGTCTGTTTGGTGGTGGTTTAGCGCCGGGGGAGTGGTCGGGTGGTGTTGGGTGGTTTTTGCCGATGGTCTTTAGGGTTTCTGCTTCTTCTTCTTTAAGAAGAAGAAGCGTGAACAGTCTTTTTCCCAAAAAAATTCAAAGTCCCCCTGCTTTTGCCTTTGTTTCGTGTATTTAGCATGGGTTTGTCAAGAAAAATGAGCCCACGCCTGGTGGGGTTCAAGGCATATGTCCCCCACGCGTGGTGGGGTTCCTCACGTGTCCTGGACACGGTTTATTATGGGCTAGGTCCGAAAATTAGGCCTAAAGCCGGGTAGTTTGAACCCGAATATTATTCTTTTGCCCGGACCCGAGAAATAGGAACACATTGCTTAATTAGTCCTATGTAAGCAAAATAACTACC
Source organism: Nicotiana tabacum (assembly GCF_000715075.1). NCBI lineage: Eukaryota > Viridiplantae > Streptophyta > Magnoliopsida > Solanales > Solanaceae > Nicotiana > Nicotiana tabacum. The sequence goes on along the minus strand of NC_134084.1, from coordinate 75,422,183 downwards.
AAAATAAGACTAGTATTTAAACAAAACTATATCTTTTTTTTAAAAAATATTTTTTCAAGATTTAAAATAGCTACAAAATATTAATAAAACTATTTTTTTGTAATTTTCATTTTTAAATATTAAGATAAAATATGAGGTAATATTTTTGTATTTTTCAAAGTTAAAAATGACTATAGAATATTAATAAAACTATTTTTTGTAATTTTCGTTTTTTAATAAAGACAAAAATAAAAAGTAATATTTTTTGTATTTTTCCAAATTAAAACGACTACAAAACATTAATAGAATTATATTTTTTTGTAATTTTCGAATTTATATAAAGTACCAAAATAAAGTACAATTTTTGTATTTTTCAAGTTTATGAGAAATACATAAACTGAAATTTATATTTTTTTGAAATTTTCTTTTTTGCAACGAAATAAAGTAAAAATAGTTAAAATAGCTATACTAGACCTAATTTCACATATTCATGCTAAAAATGTGAAAATTCTCGGGGAGGGTCAAAAATCACGTGCTTACAGCTGCCCCTCTTTGACTGGAAACACGAAGAGTTTTCCGACAAAGAACGACTAGACGTGTTTTTGACCCGACAAGGGAGAATATATATATATATATATCAGTCTACACATCCCGGCAAGGGAGTATTCACAACACATAGAATATATATATATATATCAGTCTACACATCCCGACAAGGGAGTATTCATAACACATTCTCCTTTTAAATCATTCTTCCTCAACCATTCACATTATATGAAACTTATCAAATAAACAAGGAGCTTGTGTCACATTATTCGAATTAAAAGCAATCAAGACTCACGGTCATGCTAGACTCCGGTGCATAGATAACCGTCACCATGCCTATACACCGTACTCCACATTAGCAAGTAGCAAATATCATCCTAATCCTATTCCCTCAAGCCAAAGTTAGAACAAACACTTACCTCGAATGCTCCAAACTCAACTCACGCTTCTAGTACAACTTTACCTCTTGATTCCACCACCAATCCGCTCGAATCTAGTCATAAGTTACTTAATCACATTAATAATTACTAAATGAATCATCCCCAATGCATGAAAATAGATTTTTCAAGGTTTTTCCCAAAAAGGTCAAAAATACCCCCGGACCCACGTGGTAGAAACTCGAGGTTCGGACAAAAATCCGGTTACCCATTCCCCCTTAAATCCCAATATATGATTTATTTTTAAATCGGACCCCAAATTGAGGTCCAACTTCTCAATTTGTAGAAAACCTAGGTTCTACCCAAAACACCCAATTTTTCCCATGAAAATCTTTGATTTGAAGTTGAAATTATGTTAAAAGATGTTAAGGAATAAAGAAATTAAGTTAGAAATCACTTACCAATCGTTTTGGAGAAAAAAAAGTTGTTTGGAAAATCGCCTCTTAGGTTTTGGGTTTTTGAAAAGTGAAAAATGACTGAGATTTTCCGAACTTGTATACCTTTCTGAGGACCTGGCGCGGACCGCACAAAAATGTCTTGCGACCGCGCCGAGTGGGAGAAAAATTGGGGCTTCTCTGAACCCTTCCAGCGCGGACCGCACTGTTTTGGTGCGCGGCCGCGCTGGTTGACCTGAAACCCTAGCCCTCAGACTCAGCCACGCAGACCGCACAAAAAGGCATTGCGGCCGCGTAGCTCCATCGCGGACCACGTGGAAATGACCGTGGCCGCGCTGGTGTCTGCAACACCTGAACCTGCATTTTCTTAAGTCCATGACCTCCCGGGCCCCATTCAAAACTCACCCGACCCCTCGGGGCTCCAAACCAAACATGCACACAACCTTAAAAACATCTTACAGACTTACTCGTGTGATCAAATCGCCAAAATAACATCATATACATAGGATTAAGCCTCAAACACATGATTTTCTTTCTTCAACTTTCATAACTCAAATTCTCCATTTTTAGTCTGAAACACGTCATATGACGTCCGTTTTTAGCCAAACTTTACAGATAGTGCTTAACACATATTTAAGACTTGTACCGGGCGTCGGAACCAAAATACGAGCCCGATACCTATATTTTCTAACCCCTTTTTCATTTCAAATTTTCATATCAAATTTAAGAAAAACAATTTCTTTCAAAAATTCATTTCTCGGGCTTGGGACCTCAGAATTTGATTCCGGGCACACGCCCAAGTCCCATATTTTTCTACGGACCCTCCGGGACCGTCGAATCACAGGTCCAGATCCGTTTACCCAAAATGTTGACCGAAGTCAACATTATGCATATTAATACCAAAATTCATCAAATGTTTCACATAATTCACATATTCCAACATAAAAACTTTTCGGCTACGCGCCCGAACTGCGCACGCCAATCGAGGCAACTAAAAGCGAGGTTTTCAAGGCCTCAAAATCGCGAAACAAGGAAGAACTACGGTGATGACCCTTCGGGTCTTCACATTCTCCACCTCTAAAACAACCGTTCGTCCTCGAACGGACAAAAGAAAGAAGTACCTGAGTCGAGAAATAAATGAGGATAACGGCTCCACATATCGGACTCGGACTCCCAGGTCGATGCCTCAGGAGGCTGACCTCTTCACTGAACACGCACCGAAGGAAAACTCTTCGACCTCAACTGTCGAACCTGCCGGTCTAGAATAGCCACCGGCTCCTCCTCATATGACAAATCCTTGTCCAATTGGACAGTGCTGAAACCTAACACGTGCGATGGATCTTCGCGATACTTCCGAAGCATAGATACATGAAACACGGGATGCACAACTGACAAGCTAGGTGGCAAGGCAAATCTATAAGCCACCTCTCCCACATGATCAAGAATTTCAAATGGACCGATAAACCTAGGGCTGAGCTTGCCCTTCTTCCCAAATCTCATCACGCCCTTCATAGGCGATACACAGAGCAATACCCGCTCACTAACCATGAAAGCAACATCTCTGACCTTGCGGTCTGCATAACTCTTCTATCTGGACTGAGCTATAAGAAGTCTATCCGGAATAATCCTGACCTTGTCCAAGGCTTCCTGAACCAGATCCGTACCCAATAATCGAGCCTCTCCCGGCTCAAACCATCCAACTGGAGACCGACATCGCCTACCATACAACACCTCATACGGAGCCATCTGAATGCTGGACTGGTAGCTGTTTTTGTAGGCGAACTCTGCTAAAAGGAAAAAACTGGTCCCACGAGCCTCCAAAATCAATGACACAGGCTCGGAGCATGTCCTCAAGAATCTGAATAGTCCTCTCGGACTGACCGTCCGTGTAGGGATGAAATGCTGTACTTAACTCAACCTTGGTGCCCAACTATCGCTGAACCGCTCTCCAGAAATGCGAGGTAAACTGCGTACCCCGATCCGAAATGATAGATAGCGGCACCCTATGAAGGCGAACAATCTCCCTGATATAAATCTCGGCTAACCTTTCGGACGAATAGGTGGCTGCAACAAGAACAATATGCGCTGACTTGGTCAGCCTATCAACAGTGACCCAAACTGCATCAAACGTTTTCCGAGTCATCGGAAGTCCAGTAACGAAATCCATTGTAATCCTCTCCCACTTCCACTTGGGAAGTGCAATCCTCTGAAATAGACCACCAGGTCTTTGATGCTCGTACTTAACCTGCTGACAATTCAAACACCGAGCCACGGGCGCAACGATGTCTTTCTTCATCTTATGCCACCAATAGTGCTGCCTCAGATCCTGATACATCTTCGCGGCGCCCGGGTGAATAGAATACCGAGAACTGTGGGCCTCCGCTAAGATCAACTCTCGAATCCCATCAACATTGGGCACACAAACTCGCCCCTGCAATCTCAATACACCATCATCATCTAAGGTTACTTTCTTGACACCTCCACGATGCACCGTGTCTCTCAAGACACACAAATGAGGATCCTCAAACTGCCGCTCACGGATACGCTCTAATAATGAGGAACGAGCAACCGTGCAAGCTAACACTCTGCTAGGCTCAGAAATATCCAACCTCACAAGACGATTGGCCAAGGCCTGAACATCCAAAGCAAGCGATCTCTGGCTGACTGGAATATAAGCAAGACTACCCATGCTGGCGGACTTCCTGCTCAATGCATCGGCCACCACATTGGCCTTCCCCGGGTGGTATAAGATAGTAACATCATAATCCTTTAGCAACTCTAACCACCTCCTCTGCCTCAAATTCAACTCTTTCTACTTGAACAGATACTGAAGACTCTTGTGATCAGTGTAAACCTCACATGTCACGCCATATAAGTAATGCCTCCAGATCTTCAAGGCATGAACAATGGCTGCCAACTCGAGATCATGAACCGGATAATTCTTCTCGTGGATCTTCAACTGCCTCGAAGTATAAGCAATGACTTTGCCTTCCTGCATCAACCCTTCACCAAGCCCAACACGAGACACATCACAATAGACCGTATATGGCCCTGAACCTGTGGGCAAAACCAATACTAGTGTCGTAGTCAGAGCCGTCTTGAGCTTCTAAAAGCTCGCCTCACACTCATCCGACCACCTGAACTGGACACCCTTCTGGGTCAATCTGGTCATAGGGGCTGCAATGGATGAAAACCCCTCCACGAACCGACGGTAGTAGCCTGCTAACCCCAGGAAACTCCGAATATCCGTAGCTGAAACTGGTCGAGGCCAATTCTTGACTGCCTCTATCTTCTTCGGATCTACCTGAATACTTGTTGCTAATACGACATGATCCAGGAATGCGACCGAACTCAACCAAAACTCGCACTTTGAGAACTTAGTATACAACTGACTATCCTTTAGGGACTAAAGGACCACTCTGAGGTACTGCTCATGCTCCTCCTGACTGCGGGAGTATATAAGAATATCGTCAATGAAGACTATCATGAACAAGTCCAAATAAGGTCTGAACACTCGGTTCATCAACTCCATGAACGCTGCTGGGGCATTAGTCAATCCAAATGACATGACCAAAAACTCATAGTGCCCATACCGAGTGTGAAATGTTGTCTTAAGGACATCAGACGCCCTAATCCTCAGCTGGTGGTAGCCAGATCTCAAATCTATCTTTGAAAACACCCTCGCACCCTGAAGCTGGTCGAATAAATCGTCGATCCTCGGCAGTGGATACTTATTCTTAATTGTAACCTTGTTCAATTGTTGGTAATCGATGCACATTCTCATCGAACCATCCTTTTTCTTAACAAACAACACCGGCGCACCCCAAGGCGAAACACTGGGTCTAATAAAACCTTTCTCAAGCAAATCCTGCAGCTGTTCCTTTAACTCTTTCAACTCCGGCTGGGCCATACGATATGGCGGGATAGAAATAGGCTGAGTGCTCTGGGCCAAATCAATACAAAAGTCGATATCCCTATCGGGCGGCATACCCGGCAAGTCTGAAGGGAAAACCTCAGGAAACTCCCGAACAACGGGCATAGAATCAATAGAAGGGGCCTCCGCGCTAGAATCGCGAACATACGCCAAGTAGGCCAAACATCCCTTCTGGACCATACGCCGAGCTTTCACATACGAGATAACACTGCAGGTACAATGACCAGAAGTCCCTCTCCACTCTAAATGGGGTAAATCCGGTAAGGCTAAGGTTATGGCCTTGGCATGGCAATCCAAGATAGCATAGTACAGGGATAACCAATCCATCACCAATATAACATCGAAGTCGACCATGTCCAAAAGCAACAAATCAACATGGGTCTCAAGACCCCCAAACACTACGATACAAGAACGATGAACTTGGTCGACCATAATAAAATCACCCACCGATGTTGACACATAAACAGGAATACTCAACGAGTCACTAGGCATAACCGAATAGGGTGCAAAATAGGACGACACATATGAATACTTAGATCCGGAATCAAATAGCACAGAAGCATCCCTATCACCGACCAGAATGGTACCTGTAATCACAGCATCTGATGACTCAGCCTCTAGCCTGGCTGGAAAAGCATAACAACGGGGCTGGGACCAACCTCCCTAAATTATATCCTTGGGACGATCTGCTGCTGGCTGACCCCTATCTCTAGCGGTCTGAGCTCCACCTCTAAGACCTCTACCTCCACCTCTATGTCCTCTACCCCCGCCTCTAGCCGGCTGGGCAGGCGGTGGGGCAACTGGTGCTTGGATCATCGGGCGAGGTCCCTGCTGCTGAGAGATGCCGAAAGCTCGAGGGCAATACCTGGTAATGTGCCTCACATTGCCGCAAGTGAAACAAGCCCTCGACTGTTGAGAGTAACGAAGTGGCGGGGCACTGATAGGTGCTGATGGAGAACTGAAGAGTTGCTGGTCAGAATACTGCGGCTGAGAACCACGACTCACTGGTGAACCATGAGAAGTCTGGAGAGCTGACTGAAAGGGCCTCGGAGGATGGCCTCTGCCATAAGAATCCCTACCTCCAGACGAGGTACCGCTGAATCTACCAGAATGATGGGGCCTCTTATTAGACCCATGACCACCTCCCTGAGAAAGTGTCAGCTCTATCCGGCGGGCACCATCTGCCGCCTCCTAAAATGTAATCTCACTCCCGGCATTCCTGGCCATCTGAACAGGATCGGCTGAACCAACCCATCAACAAACCTCCGCACCCTCTCTCTCGGTGGGGAGTATCACAATGGCATGGCGTGCAAGATCAATAAACTGTGTCTCATACTGGGTAACTGACATCGAACCCTACTGGAGACACTCAAACTGCCTGCGAAGGGCATCCCGCTGAGTAACTGGGAGGAACTTCCCCAGAAATAACTTTGAAAACTGATCCCAGGTCAATGATGGCAACCCTGCTGGCCTGGCTAAACAGAAATCTCTCCACCAAGTCTTGGCGGATCCTGCTAGGCGAAAAGTGGCAAAGTCGACCCCATTGGTCTCTAAAATACCCATAGTCCGAAGAACCTCATGACAGCTGCATATGAAATTCTGGGCATCCTCTGAAGGTGTGCCACTATATGTGGTAGTGAAGAGCCTGGTGAACCGATCTAGCCTCCACAGAGCATCCGCGGACATAGCCGCACCATCACTGGACTGAGCCGCAATACCTGGCTGGGCTGCCACAGCTGGCTGAACTGCTGGAACCTGAGCCTGAGGAGCTACCGGCTCTGGAGTACGAGTATCGGGAGTCTGAACTCCTCCCCCAGCCTGAGATGTGGCTGGAGCTGCGGGAAGCAAACCCGCTCTAGAAATGCCCTCCATAAAGCCTACCAGTCGGACCAAAGCATCCTGAAGCACTGGAGTGGCTATGAAACCCTCTGGGACCTGAGCTGGGCCCACTGGAATAGCTGGGGCCAGAACCTCCTCCTCAAAATCGACCTGAGGCTCCGTCACTGGAAATGCTGCTCGGGGCTGAGCTCTGCCCCGGCCTCGGCCTCTGGCACGGCCTCGGCCTCGCCCTCTGCCCCTAATAGGGGCTGCTGCTGGGGGCTCAGGCTGTTGTGCGGTAGAAGAGGAAGCACGTGTCCTCGCCATCTGCGAAAGAACAGAGTGGAAAGACAATCATTACTTGAGGAACAGAATCACACGACAAGAATGAACAAGGTGAAGTTTTCCTAACTCAGTAGCCTCTACAGGATAAATACAGACATCTCCGTACCGATCCCTCAGACTCTACTGAGCTTGTCCTTGAGTTGTGAGACCTAAGTAACCTAGTGCTCTGATACCAACTTGTCACGACCCGGATTTCCCACCATCGGGTGTCGTGATGGTGCCTACTATCGGAGCTAGGCAAGCCAAATATTTAAAACACCTTTCCTGCTTTCTTTCAAACAATATAATAAACGAGACAAAATCTAAGCGGAAGACTTTAAATCGAAAGCAACTGAAAACCAAAAGTGCGGAAGTTTGAACCAAAATGCTACTCAGAGTCTGGTGTCACTAGCTCACGGACTACTACAGAATACTACAATCAATGTCTGAAGGGAAAATACATCATGTTTGTCTGATACAAGATAAACAAACAAAAAACATGGAAAGGGACTTCGGCCTGCGAACGCCAGCTAGGCTACCTCGAGAGTCCCTAGACTGAAGATAGCTCCCAGAAGTCCTACTGCTGCGGTCTGTAAGCTGCTCCCTAATCTTTGCACCAAAAATGCACAGAGTGTAGCATCAGCACAACCGACCCCATGTGCTGGTAAGTGCCTGGCCTAACCCCGGCGAAGTAGTGACGAGGCTAGACAGTACCTACCATAATTAACCTGTACAGATATATATATACAACAAGTGCAAGAAAACAATAACAAGATAATACAAAGTAAAACTGGGAGGGGACATGCTATCGGTGAGTAACAGATAAAAATGAAATATCGGAAATAAACAGAAGAAACTCCGATTTCCATGATATATATATATATATATATAGTGGACGGCGTGCCACACGAACCCATAATATATATATATATATATATATATATATATATATATATAAGTGGACGGCGTGCCACACGATCCCATAATATCATATATAAGTGGACGGCGTGCCACACGATCCCAATTCATCTTTATCACAATGCACAATATGACACCGGCAACAGAGGCCCATAACCAAGTGGATGGCGTGCCACACGATCCCATAATATCATATATATAAGTGGACGCCGTTCCACACGATCCCAATTCATCTTTATCACAGTGCACAATATGTCACCGGCAACAGAGGCCAATAACCAAGTGGACGGCATGCCACACGATCCCATAATATCATATATAAGTGGACGACATGCCACACGATCCCATAATATCATATATAATATCTGACTTCATATAGTAGACCCCTTCAGGGAAGAATAATAACTCAATACCTTTAATCCGACAAGGGTACAGCTAACAACCCAAAATATCCCGACAAGGGAGAATATATATATATATATCAGTCTACACATCCCGACAAGGGAGTATTCATAACAATTCTCCTTTTAAATCATTCTTCCTCAACCATTCACATTATATGAAACTTATCAAATAAACAAGGAGCTTGTGTCACATTATTCGAATTAAAAGCAATCAAGACTCACGGTCATGCTAGACTCCGGTGCATAGATAACCGTCACCATGCCTATACACCGTACTCCACATTAGCAAGTAGCAAATATCATCCTAATCCTATTCCCTCAGGCCAAAGTTAGAACAAACACTTACCTCGAATGCTCCAAACTCAACTCACGCTTCTAGTACAACTTTACCTCTTGATTCCACCACCAATCCGCTCGAATCTAGTCATAAGTTACTTAATAACATTAATAATTATTAAATGAATCATCCCCAATACATGAAAATAGATTTTTCAAGGTTTTTCCCAAAAAGGTCAAAAATATCCCCGGACCCACGTGGTCGAAACTCGAGGTTCGGACCAAAACCCGGTTACCCATTCCCCCATGAATCCTAATATATGATTTGTTTTTAATCGGACCCCAAATTGAGGTCCAACTTCTCAATTTGTAGAAAACCTAGGTTCTACCCAAAACACCCAATTTTCCCATGAATTTTTTTGATTTGAAGTTGAAATTATGTTAAAAGATGTTAAGGAATAAAGAAATTAAGTTAGAAATCACTTACCAATCGTTTTGGAGAAAAAAAGGTTGTTTGGAAAATAGCCTCTTAGGTTTTGGGTTTTTGAAAAGTGAAAAATGACTGAGATTTTCCAAACTTGTATACCTTTCTGAGGACCTGGCGCGGACCTCACAAAAATGTGTTGCGGCCGCACCGAGTGGGAGAAATATTGGGGCTTCTCTGAACCCTTCCAGCGCGGACCGCACTGTTTTGGTGCGCGGCCGCGCTGGTTGACCTGAAACCCTAGCCCTCAGACTTCGCCACGCGGACCGCACAGAAAGGCATCGCGGCCGCGCAGCTCCAGCGCGGACCGCGCGGAAATGACCGCGGCCGCGCTGGTGTCTGCAACACATGAACCTGCATTTTCTTAAGTCCATGACCTCCTGGGCCCATTCAAAACTCACCCGAGCCCTCGGTGCTCCAAACCAAACATGCACACAACCTTAAAAATATCTTACGGACTTACTCATGCGATCAAATCGCCAAAATAACATCATATACATAGGATCAAGCCTCAAACACATGATTTTCTTTCTTCAACTTTCATAACTAAAATTCTCCATTTTTAGTCCGAAACACGTCATATGAAGTCCGTTTTTAGCCAAACTTTACAGATAATGCTTAACACATATTTAAGACTTGTACCGGGCGTCGGAACAAAAATACGAGCCCGATACCTATATTTTCTAACCCCTTTTTCATTTCAAATTTTCATATCAAATTTCAGAAAAACAATTTCTTTCAAAAATTCATTTCTCGGGCTTGGGACCTCAGAATTTGATTCCGGGCACACGCCCAAGTACCATATTTTTCTACGGACCCTCTGGGACCGTCGAATCACAGGTCCGGGTCCGTTTACCCAAAATGTTGACCGAAGTCAACATTATGCATATTAATACCAAAATTCATCAAATGTTTCACATAATTCACATATTATAACATAAAAACTTTCCGGGTACGCGCCCGAACTGCGCACGCCAATCGAGGCAACTAAAAGCGAGGTTTTCAAGGCCTCAAAAGCGCGGAACAAGGAAGAACTACGGTGATGACCCTTCGGGTCGTCACAACAATATTATTAGGGATCGGGACATACGAACTCGGGATGATTCGTGCGTAGTATCGCTAGGAGTCAGAATATACTTGATATTTCCTTCTTGATTTGAGATTTGATGTTTACTTGATGGTTCTTATCTATTAAAGATAGCACATGATATTTGGATATTTTATACAGTCATTATGTTGCAGGATCATGTTACTTACAATCATTCTTATTTCATTATTTCTGTTGTGCTTCATGCCTATTTATAATCCATGTACATTATTTATTGACCATTGCTAAGTGTCAATGTCAACCCGTCATCACTATTTCTTCGAGGTAAGACTGGATACTTATCGGATACACGTTAATTTACGTATTCATGCTACACTTTTGTACTAATTGTGCATATACTGAGGCAAGTACATGTGGTGGCCATTGGGGTGCGCATCTCCATTATCCAGAGACTTAGTGGTAAGCTGTCTCCCATGATCTAATCTTCAACACCCGGAGTCTCCTTCTTATTGTATTTTCATTTCTGTCTATTTCATTTCAGACAGTAGCGGTAGTGATTTGTATATTCTACTAGATTTTTCGTACACTTGCGACACCAGGTTTTGAAACTTTCTAGTAGATGTTTATGGTTTTGCCTAAAATTGTCACCCTTTTTATTTTTATCTTTTACTAATATTTTATATATACATGGGTTTCTATGCATTAACTTCCTTATTTTATGAAAGACATGATTTTAAAAAAATTAAAAAAAATAATTTAATGGATAGTTCATCGTTGGCTTGCCTAACGGCGACGTTGGGTTCCATCGCGGTCCATTACGGGAATTGAGTTGTGATACTACTATAGAATCTCCAACCGGTATATACACAGAAACAAGAACATCGAGGGAATCACGTGGCATAATTAAATGCGAAGAAAAATATGAAGATACATAAGAATATGTAGAACTCGGATAAAAAAATACGGAAGCATCTATGTGACAGACTGATATATTACCTGTAATAACTGCATCAGACGACTCCGCCTCAAGTCTAGTTGGAAATGCATAAAAATGGTGCTGAGCCCCACCAACATGTCATCTACCTCTAGGACGGCCTTTCACTAACTCACATCCCTTATAACTGTTTGACCAATACCTTGGTCTACCTAACTCCCTTCTCTAGCTGGCTGAGCGGGTGATGGTGCAACCGGTGGCACAATCATGGCACAAGTACCCTACTGTGGCATACTGATTGAAATTTGGGACAATACCTCTTGATATGACTCGTACCTCCACATTCAAAGCACTCTCTCAGCTGGCGTGGCTATTGAACCGGAGACTGATCCTGATGACCCGAATAACCATTATGATAGCTCTAAATCTGAGGTGCACTATTGGGAGTTGAAGGTGCACTAAATGCTAGCTACTTAGAAGGAGACTCATAAGCACGACGACCGCCTGAAGTACCATGTTTAACCTCTAGATCTGACTGAACCGGCTTGATATGATGGCCTCTACAAAAAGAACCTTGTCTATAGACAAGGCACCACTGAATCCTCCAAAATAATGGGGTCTCTTATCAGAGGTCGTCTCCCTAGCCTAGCCCCTGATGCGCTCGATCCTCCTGGCGATCTCCACAACCCGTAAATGAAATATCATCCTCGGTCACTCTAGCCATTTGTATCCTAAATCCATATGTAAGGCCATCTATAAACCTCTGCACCCTCTCAGTAGGGACCAAGATAGCTACATGGTGTGATAGATCCACAAATCTTGTCTCATACTTAGAAATGGTCATGCTACCTTGCCAAAGGTGCTCAAACTGACTGCAGAACTACTCTCTTTGGGTGTAGGGGATAAATTTCTTCAAAAACAACTGTGAGAATTGGGCCCAAGTGAGAGGAGGTAAACTTGCTGGCCTGCCTTGAACATACACCTGCCACCACCTCTTGGCAGAACCATATATCTGAAACATTTTGAAGATAACTCCATTGGATTCCACTAAACTCATTTTGCGCAATATCTCATGGCAATGGTCCCACAAATATTTGGGGTCTTAAGAAGGTGTACCACTAAAGTGAGGGGGAAATAACTTGGTAAACTTGTCCAACCTCTTCAGCCCCACACCTGACATCACTGGTCTCTTCCCGAGCTGTGTAACAGTAATAAGATGAACTGCCCTAATTGGTAGAACCACTATGGTCTGATACTCGTGAGCCATCTGCTTTAGAGTATGAGTAGCGGGAGTCTGAGCTCCTCTCTCAGCCTGAGAAATGGCTGGTGCCACAGGAAACATACCGGCCTAGGCCATACTCTCCATAAGACCAACCATGCGGGCCAAGGCGTCCTGAAGCACTTGGGTAGCAATGAAGCCCTTTGAGACCTGAGTCTGTCCTACTGGCTTAGTAGCAGGGATGTTACACCCTATGTTTTCATACGCAAAAGTACGTCTTATGTCAATTGATGTAAGCTCGAAAATGAGATCCTCCTTAAAAGTAAATAAAGTAATCTAATGATATTACATCCCGTATTTCCGTTCAATATACAAATGACAAGGTTGAGGACGAACGTACGTAAACGCGAGAAAGGAGCTTTTGGACAAATAAAAATGAGCTACTTGCTTACCCGACAAGCCCGCTTCACCAACTTACTTTCCATCCTAAGTGCTTGAGCTACTCGACACATGTGTAAATTATTTAACGGGGATGAGACCCATGTTTCAAAATGGAAAAAGAACCAACATGTATCACCTACTTGATTAAGTAGGTGACAAGTAGGTGCATCAACTACTTAGAGTTTTTGGAAAAGGGAAAGGAAAAGGATAGAGATGGGCAACCCAACCCATCTGCCCAAGCCCATTAGTAGGGCCATATATAAATAGATATTTCACTTAGAAAATAATTTAGAATCCCCCTATCTCTATTGAAACGTGAAGGAGCTCCAAAATAGTATCCCAATACCTCTCTCAATGTTATCCTAGGGTTCAATACCAAATCCACAAGTTGGTAAGGTGATTTCTCTCTTGGAAGATCAAGATCACCTAGTTAACTCTCTACTTTGTTGTTTGAGGTAAAGAACTTATTTGAGCTTGAAATAAAGCTTAGTTGAACAACTATTCTTGCTTCCAAGGTAGGTTTTAACTTCTCCTATATGTATTTAGGATCATCTATGTATATCTCGTTGATTTGATAAAGGGAACTTGTGAAATAGGTTGAACTTAATGTTGAAAAATTGTAGTTGCTGGATTATTTTGGAGTTGAATTCTTGATTTTTTATGACTGGAAATCAGTAGAAATAACATAAGAATACTATTGCTATTGTGGTTGATATGTTTGGAAGAAGATAAGGCTTGGAAAAGTGCAAGTTAGAACTTGGTTGTTGGGTGAGAAGGTATGGACTATTTTAGTGATGTATTGTAATAAATATTAGGTTATATATATATATATATACACACACACACACACGTTTGTTGACATTCTGGACATGTTGGTCTTGTTGTTTGATTTGAGGAATGTGAAAAGAATAAGGGGAGGTGCGGTCCAAAATTTCGTAGACGAGCGAGTCGCTCACTTGTGTGGAGTTCTAGCTTCCGTAAGATTAACAATGGTCCTTTATTTTTTGTTGTAGATTGAAGTACTAATGGGATGAACCAATGTCGAGTGGTTAAGTAAGCTACAAAGGTATGTTAAGGATATCCCTTATTTTCGTTTGGCATGATCCATATGATACAAACAAAATGAGCAAATGCGCAACTTTCACAAATGACACTATTCTTAGAAGTACTAGAGGTGCCTTTTTTATTGATTCCACATATGTTCTATTATTCTATCATCTGTTCATGGGTCTCAGAAAATATATAAGTTGATAAAGTTTATTTCATGATATTGACCAAAGCATATCGATATTATGACATTCTGAGAGATCTTCTTGACTTACTTCCTTATGCATTGCATTTATTTATACATGTACATTGACCAATGAGTAGATGGCATTACCTACGCGTATATTATATGTATATAGGGTATGAAAAAAGGTTACGGCAATATATACGCACCACCACAAACTCAGCTTGTATACGTTGATGATTTTACCCACTGAGGCCGAGATGATATGCCCTTAGAGGCTTGATGGTGTTATATATGCACCACCACCTGATCAGTTGGTATACATTGATGATTTCACATATTGAGGCCGGGATCATATGCCCTCATAGCCTTGATAATGTTATGTACGCATATACCTATGCATGGTAGGAAATTTACACATATACGCATGACATTATAAATGTTTCATGATTCACAGAGTTGTTCAGGCTTACAGGTTGAGTCCTTTACTCCGTGATTCATTCATGTCTTTAATATACTTATTTTAGGCCTTACATACTTGGTACTTTATTTATACTGACATCCCTTTTGACTAGGGATGCTGCATTTGATACCCGCAGGTCCCGTTAGATAGGCTGGCAGTCCTTCTAGTAGGCTATCAGCTCAGCGGAAAGTGTTGGTACACCCCACTTGCTCCGGAGTTGCCTATTTGGTCAGTATGCTTTGGACATATATCGATTTGTATAGCGGGGCCTGTCCTGGCCTTTATGACACTTATGTACTCCTAGAGGCTTGTAGATAGATGTCATGTATATGGATGATTGTATGTCCTTGTCGGCCCATGTTTTGAGTGTACAAATAATCATTTCGGTCTTATAGGCCCGTATGTCACATGATAGGTTTGTATACCATATTGGGTCACCTATGTCTAGTATTCTCTTATGTTTAATTCTGGTTATCTCATGATAGCCTTTTCGGTTCATTTACCAATGATATTATAATAAGAAGTATACGTTACATTAGTACCCTGTTGAGCTAGGCATCGGGTGCCCGTTGTGTCCCTTCGGCTTGGGTCGTGACAAAAGTGGTATCAGAGCAGTTCTGTCCTAGAGAGTCTACAAGTAGTATCTAGTAGAGTCTTGTTTATGGGTGTGTTCTGCACCACACTTATAAGTAGTAGGTTAAAGTGAATTTAGGACTGTCACTCTTTCTTCTTACTCTAGATCGTGTGGTAGAGCTCTGTTGTAAGAATTCAAACTCCTCAATTCTATCTTATTCGTAATACAACGATACCTACATCTAGAAAGACCGTTGGTAAGAGATTGAATGTGGTTGTGGAAGAGTTTAGTTAGAGGAACTCGATTTTACGCCATGCTTATGATGGTAAATGTAAGGTCTTCAGCAAATCATGTGTGTACTAAGATGTGTAAGCTTCTCTAAAAGGATCCCTAAGGCATGAATATCTATCCACCCTTGTGGTAAAAAGTAACGATAGAATCAGGAAGTAGATAATAGTTTCAATAAGTAAAAGAAGCAAGGGGAATAAGGGTACACGGTACCTAGTTAATGAAGATTATCAATATTTATAATCCAGACATAGAAATGTAAGAATTTTGAGTTAACTTGAACAATAACAAAGTATAATTGACCACACCCATCTCAGTTATGCCATATGGGAGCTAATAGATATAGTTTAAGAGAAGAACAGGATATCAGGATCCAGCTGGGGTTAGAGTAACCCAAAATAGTTGATGGATTGTTAGCATTAGCTAATATTTCTGAAGAATATTGCAAACATGGTAATAGTTCTCCTTTTGAGACACCCAAATGGTACACTCTAGAATAGTACAATTAGATATGAATAATAGCATGTTCATAAATGTTAGGCGACCCGAATAGCTAGTGGATGGAGCAATGGGAGCTAAAAGCGAAAGAATGTATTGTTAAAAATTTCAGAATAAAATGATTGACAGAAATATTAGTAGGAGAATAAGAAGAGAGTAAATTAAGCACTATGAGTAAGATGTGATAAATGAGTGATAATGGTAAATCAAAATATGACAGGATGGTAGAGTTTATAGTCAAGTGAAGTAAAATACAAGAGGTGATAGGCCTTGAGGCAATAAAAAAGTATAAGCCATAAAGTCATATCCCCATTTCGAGAAATTAGCTGGTGACTCTAACGTGATTACCAGAAGGAAAAGTTAGGCCTACAAAGTAATAGAAATTAGTATGGCTAGTGAACAAGATAAACTCAATATGAATTAGGGACCAAAAGATTTTATAATAGTCGGCATCGTGAGAATTTCAAAGATAGCATTCCGACAATAATATAACGGATAGTAAAAGAATAGCCTTTAAAGTTTATTCAGGACGACGCTTCCCTAAAGCAAGAAATGTGAGCAGAGTAAAGCTTAAGGGACTAAGTGTACAAGTTACACTAGGTGTTACCATCGCGAGTAAGAAATTTCGTTATCCCTGGTACAGAAGGGTCACCGCAAGGCGAGTAAGAGTTAGTGAAGATATGAAAAGACGCCAAAGATGAAGAGAGGGGGGAAGATGGTGTGATATGATATTAAGTAGGAGTTATGTGGCTCAAGTAACTATGGAATAGTAAAGGAAGAATGCGGTAAAAAGGCAAAAAGAATGAAATTGCATTTATTCAGATCCTGCAGATATGTTACTATCATGACTCGACCTCGGGGAGCGCGACCGGTGCTCAATCGAGATAACCCGATCAAGCAATCCTGCTAGATACTTTCTACCCGACCTTGCCCATGAATAGAGTGGGGATGTATTCCATTATTTAAACATTGAGGCGATTCCATAATCAACACCAATTCCATTACCATTAGTAGCTTCATTTATAATTCATAAAATATATTACCCATTCATAGTTTGAAGTGGAATATGTAGTACAAATACAACATTTATAGTCTTGAATTTGAAGTGTTATAAGGCCCAGAACAGAAGAGGGCTCATCAAAACCTGTTGAGTAGAGGATAACTACTAACGAGGATTAAAGCTTCCTGCTAAAGAACCACCTGCATCCATTAAAGATGTTGTGCCCCTAGCAAAAGGGATATTAGTACGTATGGAATAGCACTAGTATGTATGATTAAACACCCTCTCAAATAATTGAGTAACAATACAATGAGAAATAACATAAAATCAATGAGAGCCTCAAACAATATAAAAGCATCAAGTTAAGAAGTTTATAACTTTTCTTTCCAAGTAAATATTATTATTTTTAAGTTAGGAGATCTTTAGCACCGATATCCGGTATACCACCATGTTTTATTTTTAGCACGGAGTCCAATCACGGCCTGATCGGCTAAGCCATATTACCCAATCGGCTAAGCCATATTACCCAAAGACATCCAGTCACAATAGCATCATACTTTTAGCACGGAATCCCATCTCAGCCCGATCGGCTAAGCCGTCTCACCAGAGACATTCAATCACAATACCACCATACTTTTAGCATGGAGTCCGATCTCAGCCTGATCAGCAAAGCCGTCTCACCAGAGACATCCAATCATATTACCACTGTACTTTTAGTAGGGAGTCTGATCTCGGCTCGATCAGCTAAGCCGTCTCACCAGAGAGATCCAATCACAATCATAACACCACCATGTACACAGCATAGTGTCCGATATCAGCCCAATCAGCTAAACCGTCTCACCACAATGTCATGTGGGTCGATATCACATTCCGCTAACAATCATCTCATCCCAAATAAGGGGAATAATCTCATCACATCAATCTCTTCCCAATTATCGAGAAAAATTTCATCACATTAATACGGGGATTTACCCCTCAATCAGCCCTACATCGACACATTTAGTTTTGGGGTTAGGTTGTTTCCACCTACCCTTCCTTGGTTACTAAAGTTACTCCCAAAAATATTTTGATTTGCATAAAAGGAAAACAAAACTACAATTGCATTTACCTCATAATCTTTCACACCATATACAGCTTCATTGATACTTTTAATCACTTATAACATCATTATTTCATTGCCTCTCTTGGCCATACATATGATTTTTCATTCATGGCATGATGGCTGTATTTCATATTCCACACTTTTATATCTTTAATTTCAAGGGTCATCATCATAAGCGTCAACATATCGCATATTCCGAAAATCACAACTTTACGTTCATTAGTAGTGAAAGCTTTAAACACAATAGTTTCCTTTCCAAAGAAATGGAGCAAGATGATTAGCGATCGAATCACAAATTAATATCATAAACGAGTGATACACCATTTATTCTTGAAATAATTCTCCTCATAAAGGCAATCCAATAATTCAACTCTTGAATATGTAAGAGCTTAAGACACATTGGAGATACTTATAAAGCATAGCATTAGTCAAAATAGCCACATTTGAGCATGACTTGAGGACATAATCTTTTAGGCAAATATATTTTCGAAGTCAATTTGGAACAGTTGAATCAAGGCTCATTTCATTACCTTTCTCACATCACTTCATTTCATTGGCACCATTGGCCGCAAGTATTACTTTCATTCTTGGCACAGTGGCCACACTTTATATCTCCAACTCACTTCTTTCACTTTTAAGCATCTTTATAGATTATCAACAATATGAGCGTTCAAAATAAAGGCCTTAAGTATATATATATGAGCAATAGGAGTTTTAGACGCATTTAGTATTCTTTCCAAGTTATGCATAATGGACTTTCATTTGAAATATGAACTGAAGTTATAACACTTTAACACATAAATCATACTTGAACACATTCTCAAAGGAGATCATGATGAGATAGGAGTAACTTGAACACATTTTGAGTACACATATCTTTTGACTCTTTGCTTACTTGGGACAATCGGATTTATTGGGAACAACTCGGAACATGTGAATAAGGAACTTGAGCCAACCATACTTGAAACTTACAAGAACATCATGGAATTCAATTCTAAGAGAGTAGTTTAGCCAACATACCTTGCTTTGAGCTTTCCTTAAATTAGTAAAATGTTCTGGAAATCTTAGCAATCACAATCTATTTTGATACATAACAAGAATGAACACAAATTAGGAAGATATTCAGGGTTTCAGCTTATTTGAGCATTTTATCAAACACTAAGTGTGCAAATTTGACTACAAGGTTTTTCTACAAGATTTCCTTCTCTCCACCACCCATTTAATACCAAGCGTTTGCTCATATTTGCTCAATTACCTTCCCACCATCATTATAGTTACATGCATCCATAAATAACAAATCCCATGCCCAGTAATCACACTCCCAATTACCCATCTTCTACCCAATCTCGAAATTGAAGACTAGGGTTAGAACCTTACCTCTTGGGTGAAGATCTATTGAGATTTTTCTTGATTCTTGAAGATTGGGGCAAGAATGGATGAGTAGAATTGCTACGTCTTCTTCCTCTCTCTCTAAGATACTCTCACTTCTCTCTAAAAATATCAGATTTTTGCCTTAAAAATCAGCCCCAAGGCTATTAATCAAAATGGGATCGGGTAAGAAAATTTTCAAAAAATGACCCCGAAGTCAATTTTGTGGCCAGCAGAATCGATATGTGCCCAGCAAAATGGCTACAAAATGGTATGTCAATTCCATAATGCAATTTCATAGTAGCAGAATCATCATGTGGCCAACAGAATCATTATGTGGCTAGTGGAATGATTTTCAAAATTTGCCCCTTTCTGTTCCACTCTGTGACGGATCTGCGGTCCGCGAAGTAATTCTGCAGTCAGATAATGGACAACAGAAACACTATGTTCTACAATAATTTACCTCTAACTCCCCAATGCATTGTACAACCCAAAACACCACACCGTGGCTCGTTTTCTACAATCTTCAAACACATTAGCCTACCTCGGCACAACGAAACCTTAAATTCCTTGGCAAAATTTTATGGGACCTTACAGTTACGACTCCAAAACATTATGCAAGCACGATGTCGGGGAGAGTCAGTAAGGATTCCCGCCCAAGTATGAATGAACACTTGATACATAAGGAACTAGTGCGAGAGGTAAGTTAAGACAAACGTGAAACTTTATGGGTATCATCTTGGAGGTTCTTCTTGCTCTTGATAAGAATTATATTATTCAAGGCTACGATCATATTGTGCATATTGAAATTGTGGACCCTTGGACCTCTTCTTGTTAACCAAGACATTCACCCCATCCAGAGCATGAACTTGTTTAGGAGCTTGGGTAGATGAAGTCCGTCCTTAGCAAGTTTAGTCATGGTTGTTGGCAATTTGGCAATAGTTTGCCCATGGTCTTGCAATTCTTTATGAAGATGAATCATGTTGGGATCACCTTGGGGAACATTAGCTCAGGATTGCCAAGCCAAAGAAGTTTCTGCTATATCATCAAGAATCTAACATGCCTCGACATAAGGTGTTGTAATAAAATTGCCTCCAGCCAATTGATTGACCACATATTGATTCGTAGTATTAATATCATAGTAGAAAGTTTGTTGGATTATGTTGTCGGTCATATCATTGTTAGGGCACTCCTTCACCATTGTGCGATATCGCTCCCAAATTTCATGCAAAGGTTCATCGGGCTCTTGCTTGAAAGCCAATTTTATCCCGAAGAGTAGCCATGTGCCTGAGAAAGAAAAACTTTGAAATAAACTTTGCTACCAATTCATTCTAATTATGGATACAATGATTAGGTAAGCGTTCGAACCAATCTAAAGTTTTACCCCTTAATGAGAAGGGAAAAAGCCTTAGCCACAAAGTATCTTTTGAAATATTTGTTTGTTTGCTCCCCCAGCACGTATCCCCCAGCACAAATTTTTGTAAGATTTTTGAATCAACACTCCGGTGAAATAATCTCGTTGCTCAATCAAAGTGAGAATCACATTGGTAATTTGAAGCTTCCTGCACTAACGCGAGAAGCGACTATTTCACTTTCATAACCTTTATTGGGCAAAATCCAATGTTGCGCTGCTTGTGGTTATGGTGGTGGAGGAGGCGGGGGATGTGGAGGCTTATTGTCTTATTGACCATGGCCTCGGCGATTTTATTGTGGAGCTTGAGGCATTTCATCAGGTTGCTCATCTTCTCCATCCACATCTCCCAATGGCAAGTTTCCAAGTTTGTTGTTTGCCATTTGGAACATACGATCACTTCAACAAATTAGAATCACAAAAGTAAAATAAGATATTTTAAGAAACAAACTCAAGTATATAGCTAACGCCATAAAACTCCCCGGCAGTGGTGCCAAAAGTTGATCATGTCTAATTCACACCCAAATAACGAGTATGAAATAGTTGTCGCAATTATTAAAACCCAACGTGAGTCGAGGTCGAATTCACAGGGATTTTAGATCGATGCTAAAGTATACACTTAAGAGAGGAAATTGAAATAACTGGATGAATCTTTCAAACAATGGTGAGAATTTGTTTCTAAATTTACATCTATGAAATTAAACTATCTAACAAGCAACTAGAGAATGAAATGTTTTTGGTGTTATATCAAATAAGGGAAAAGCCTAGGGATGTAATCTTCACCTAGGTATAACCTAATGGGTAGAGTAAATCAATGCTTCTTGAGTAGATTGGGGTGTCTTATGACTCTCAATTCTCAAGTACTCACTCAATACCTCTCGGTCAAAGAGTGGTTATATCCAAATTGGCTTTCTCAAGACCAAATGGATAGCAATCTAAACAATTGATATGAGCCCAAGTGGGATTATCCCTATCTCTAGTTCAAATCCTTTAATCAAACTAATCAAAATCTCAACTAGTTCAATTTCTTATTAGCCAAGTTTTCCTAGACTAGATTCCTCTTTCTCAAGTAAGAACTAAGTTAAATAGGCATGAGTCAATGTTTGCAACCATTAATTCTAGATATAAAGCATAAGCAAGGCTAAATAGCATTCACCCATTCAAAAATAAGCATTAGTATTAGTTATCCATAAATTTTAAACACTAGGGTTGGGTCACAACCCAAGATAAAATTTAGTTACTCATAGTGAAGCATAAAAAAGAAAAATAAGTAGTAATTGAAGATATAGAATTGAAATTAAAAGATAAAAGTAGTGGTCTTGTCTAATTTTTGCCACAAATTGCCCAAAACAGTAAACTCTAACCGCTACTAGCTGCTACAATACAAAAGTTTCCCTAAAAAGTATTTCTCATCTATTTATAGTGCCCAAAAATGTGCTGACAAAAATGTCCTTCGAGAGATTCTGAGACCACACAATTTGGCTGTGGACAACACTTTCTTCTTTTGCTCTTGCAGTGGGAGGGATTCTGCAGCCGCATATCAACTACTGTGGCCGCACTTTACCATATTTTGGTTGCGGACCACAATATAAAGAGGCTTCACATTTGATCTTTTGCAGCTTCTCTAAACTTTCCAAGCTTGTTAGTGCCTACAGCTTTTGCAGCCGCACAATTTGGTGCAGACCGCGATACTACTAACTCCTTCTAAAGCTTCATGGGTAGAACTGTGGCCACCCTTGAATTTTTGCGAGCCTCATCTTCATCTACGGCCACAATATAAGTTTTGTGGACCGCACAATCCTTTGCATTGATCATTTTTGACTTGTTGAGCTGGGACACTCTTTTTTGAGTTAGATTTCTTCTTTGAGCTCAAACCCTCTAGCATACCTGCAATTCATATAATTTTATTAGATTTGGAAACAAAAATCACTACTTTCGGACTAAAATCTAAAGCAAGAGGTTACTAATAAGTGGTTAAAATCCCCACTCATCAATTCCAACTGTAAGAACCCTGGATAGCTGGTGGACGGTAGGTGCTCTCTAAAATACAACTAAAGTAGGGTCGTGCTAGAGCATTCCAAGCAGGCGGTGATGATAAATACACGGGCCTGCTACACTAGACCCTCCTAAACTGACCTCTGCCCCTATAAGGGGCGCCACTGAATCCAGCAGAATATTGAGGCTTCTTATCCCTTGATGCACCCTCTCGGGACTAATTGCGTATACGCTCGATCCTCCGATTTATCTCTGCATCTGTGGGGAGTATCATAAGTTCATGGTGATACAACTCATAGAATCTCACCTCATAGTCGGTCATGGACATTTGAACCTATTGGAGCCGCTCGAACTGACCCTACAATTCTTCCCGTTGAGAGGGGTAGAATATATCTCTCCAAAAAGAGATATGTGAACTAGTCCCAGTCAATGGAGGCGAACCTGCTGGCCTGCTATAGACATAAGACTGCCACCATCTATGTGCCTTTCTCTCCAACTAAAATGTGGTGAAGTCCACCCCGTGGGACTTCACTACTCCTATATTATGCAGCCTCTCCCTACAACGGTTAATGAAATCATGTGCGTCCTCAGACCACTCGCTGCCAAAGACATGAGCATGAATCCTAGTCCATCAGTCCAGCCGCTTCTAATCCTTAATAGTCGTGGTCGGTCTAGTCTCTGGTCTAGCTACTACCATCGACTGAGCCCCGCCAGCAAATAGTGTACCTGGGGTCTGATAAACGACAACAGTGTGCCCTGGAGCATGAGAGGTTGGGGTCTGTGCTCCTCCTACCTGTGGTGTGATAGGTTCTATCGAAAATCGTCCGACCTGAGTCATAGAATCCATGAACCGCAGCATATGGCCCATGACCGCCTGAAATCCTGGTGCAGTCATAAAATCCGCCAGGGCCGGCTCAGTTGCAGGTGCCTCATCATGCTCTTCAATAATAGGATCCTCCACTTGATCCACTACTGGTACCACCGGAGCATCTCTAGGACGCCTTCATCCTCTAATAGGAGTTGTGTCCCTCTCTCGGCCTTTGCCTCTTCCTTTGATAGCCAGGGGAGCAGCCCCTCTACCGTCGGGTACAACGGTAGCGCGCGTTCTCACTATATATGAGTGAATAAGAGAAGATACTTAGCACAACATCAACTTCACGATAGGAGATGAAGAAAGAGAAGTTTCCTAACACCCTATAGCCTCTCAAAGAAAAGTACGGACATCTCTATACCGATCTGCATGACTCTACTAGGCCTGATCATGACTTGTGAGACCTATATGAACCTAGTGCTCTAATACCAAGTTGTCATGACCCAATTCTCACAATAGGCCATCATGACACCCAATGTCGACGCTAGATGAGCCAACGGTGAACTATCCATTTAATTATTCATTTCATTACTTTTAAAATTATGGCTTTCATCAAATAAGAAAATTAATGCATAGGAATCATGGATATATAAAATATTAGTAAAACATAAATATAAAAAAGGTGACAATTTTAGGCAAAATCGTAAACATCTACTAGAAATTCTCAAAACCTAGTGTCACAAGTGCACAAGAAATCTAGTGTAATATACAAACCACTACCGCTATTGTTTGAAATGAAATACACAAAAATGAAAATACAATAGTAAAGAGACTCTAGGTGCTGAAGATCGAAGAATGGAGAACAGCTCACAAGTAACTCTCCAGACAACGGGGATGCGTACCCGAATAGCCAATAGATGTACATGTCTCAGTACATGCACAATTAGTGCAAAAGTATAGCATTAGTACGTAAATCAATACATACCCAGTAATTACCTAGTCTAGCCTCGAAAAAGTAGTGACGAGGGATTGACATCGACACTTACTAATAGTCAATAAATAAATTACATGAATTATAAATAGGAATGAAGCATAACATAAATAAAGGAATAAAAAATACCATAAGTAACATGATCCCGCAACCTAATGACAGTATAAAATCTCCAAATGTCATGTGTTATCTCAAACAAATAAAAACCATCAATTAAACATCAAATCTCAAATCAATAAGGAAAAATCATGTATATTCTTACTCTTAGAGATACTACGCACGAATTATGCCGAGGTTGTACAGTTCGATCCCTAATAATCATGTACACTGTCGATGGTCGACCAATGCAAAACCGTAGATGCATCTCAAATATACTGTCGTGGTCGTACAGCCCGATCCATTATGGTATTTCATAGCACTGCCAAGGTGTACGACCAGGTCCACCAAAATAATGAAACGCTTCGAACTACAGTTCTAACAATTACAATACAAGGATGAGCACATAAGGAAAACATGATTTCACCAACAATCCAGTATCCCGCCAAAACTCAAGATAATGAAGCTTGGCCCAATATAATCCCTAATCAAGTTTCAATTATAAATTTAAATAATTTAACTAACAAGTTGAGTTCAAGTAGTACAAACATTGCATGGTAAAGTTCTAAGTCTACCCGGACATAAGCATGATTTTAGCTACGTACGGACTCTCACTACCTCGTGTGCATGTAGCACCCACAACAAGTAGCACATAACAATTAAAGTACCTACGGGGATAATTCCCTCTTAAAAGATTAGGCAAGAGACATACCTTGCTTCCAAGTCCTCTTCTCAGCCCTCAAACAACACTAATAGCCTCAAAATAACGCCGAGAAACTCAAAACTAGTCAAAAGTCGTACAAACTAATCAATATATACCCAAAAGTTTATAATTCATCTATTATTGTAATTTTCCAACCCAATTTGGAAAGTTCATAAAAGCCAACCCCGAGCCCACGTGCTTGGATTGTAAAATATTTCGTAAATAAATGTTACGCATGACCTTATGAACTCAAATATATATTTTATACTCAATTCTAACATCAATGTTGTGGCCAAATCTCATTTTTATCAAACCTTAGGTTTTTCAACATAATTCCATAATTCTACTAATTTCTATATTAAAATCTACCCATAAACTATGTATTAAACTAATATTAGGTAAAAAAATCCGTAACCTTAAAATGCTAGATGAAAAATCCCTTAACAACAGCTCCGAAATCGGCCAAGCAAGGTGTAAAAATGAGAAAATGAGCTGTCACGACCCAATTTTCCCTCCGTTGGGCTTCGTGACGGCACCTAGTCTTAAGGACTAGGTAAGCCTAATATTTATGGAATAACAACAATAATAAATAACATCTTAAAATTTTTCTGGAACGAATCCTTTATACGATGAACATATTTTCAAAACCCGATAGTACAAGTCATAAGCTCTACAGAGTTAGCTACCACTTCTAAATATAACTGTTTGGAAAAAAGTGAAAAGAACAGTTGAATACAAGTAAAAAGGTGACTCCGAAGCCTGCGAACGCAATGACAGGTTTACCTTGAGTCTCCTCAGCAATGATCCACACATCTACTAACGATCGATACCTGAGATCTGCACAACAAAAATGTGCAGAAGAGTAGCATAAGCACACCACGGCGGTGCCCAGTAAGTATCAAGACTAACCTCGGTGGAGTAGTGATGAGGAACAATTAAGACACCTACTGGTTTAGTAAACTGTACAAATATAAGCATAGGAACAACATAACATGATGTATATATAAAGACTACACGATATGGGTAACAATACAACAATCACAAAAAGGAAGAAAACAGCAAGTAACAACGGAAATACCATAATAATGGCATAGAAGAGCGAGCGAAATCACAAACCCAAATCCTAAATCACAAATACGGTAAGGTAAGCAATAACTCAGAACCTACGACAATGTTCACATCAGGTCTTGGCCAACAAACTCCACAAAGTACCGAACCTCGGACAAACTTACAGTTCACGGGTCCCAATACCTGAACCATAACACTTGCCATCCTGTGCCCCCATCACAACTCATGGTCACGCTAACAACTCACTTGCTAACTAGAGCTACTCTCACATATATGACAAGTAAACGAGGGTGTACATCTATATTCAGCAATATCAGGAGAACTTCATATCCAATGGGAATGTTCAACTACTTGTATGCATGTGTAAGTGCTCTAACATAGTTCCTACTAACTAATAAGCATAAGGGAAAGAACGGACAACACGTAAGATGTTTTCTCACAACTTCCACGAGATAAAACTCATACAGGTAAGCATAACACAACACAATATCAAACAACAAGAATACCCCCAGGTATTCACAAAACATCACAATCAATCTCTGACATAGCCCACCTTATCTCGCCACGTGTGCAATTAATAACATAATAAGTACCCGCCTTGTTTCGTGCATCATAATGTTCCTACCTTGTCTCGCCACATGCGCATCCCACATATAAGCATATATATATATATATACATACATATCCCGCCTTGTCACGCCGCATATGCAATATATCAATAGTAGCAATAGCACGGCAGAAACCTCGTGCAACCCTATAACAATAACCGCACGACAAAAACCTCGTGCATCACAATATTAACGACCGCACGGCAAAAACCTCGTGCACCACCACAATAAGTACAACAACAACAATGAAAATATATACAAGAACACGACAAGTAAATCAACTCGAGAACTTTCGATCAAAAGGAGATGGTAAAACTAGCTCACAAGGAATAACCACGATATAGAATACTAAGCGTAATATAGCTTAACAAGGGAGAAAATAATATGTAGCAACAATCCCACAATATGTAGTTCAACAACAAGGAAGCTAACATGAGTCAAATAATTCCAAATAAGGAAATGTCAACTAAATATAAGATATCTAAACTTCTTTTAAGGTTGGGCAAATTACGAAGAATATACAACAATTTCAATTAAGGATGAGCAACAACAAATAATCATAACCTCAATTAAGACTAAACAATTACAGGGGAGAAAATAATGATTTCCAATAAAGACAAGCAATTATGAAAGATAGCATGACAATAGAAGAGGTAAAAATCTTCAGTTAAGCATAATAAGAGTCAATTAGGCCATAATAATGAATCATAAAGCAATTAATTCCGATCAAAGCATGTAGAGGTGAAACTAGTAAATGAGAAACTCAATCATATCAAGAAACAACTTCATACTCAGTGCATATAAGGACCTAAGCACTCTAAAAGGCCAACTTTCCATAAATAAGTCCGAACACGCACTCGTCACCTCGCGTACGCGGAATATAATCAACATAGAAGACTCAAATCCTAAGGGGAAGTCCCCCACACGAGGTTAGGCAAGATACTTACCTCAGTCCGGCCAATTCAATACTCAATTTAGCTTTTCCTTTATCAATTCATCAACGCTCGACTCAATCTAGCTAAAAACAACTTGAATACATCAAACAATGCAAGAGAAAACAATTTTAATTAAAAAAATTATGATTCTTATACAATTTGCATAAAGTCAACAAAAGTCAACTCCCCATCCCACACCTCGGAACCCGACAAAATTTACAAAAACTGAATACCCATTCTGATACGAGTTCACCCATATGAAAATTATCTAATTACGACACCATTTGGTCCCTCAAATCATCATTTTTACATTTTTAAAAGATTTCACAATTTTCCCCAAATTTTCCTTTAGATTCTCATGAATTTGATGTTAAATCTAAGATAGAATCACAATATATAGTTGGAAATTGATTAGAGACACCTACCCAATGATTTGGTATGAAAATCTTCTCTCAAAAAGCCCACTCTCAGATTTAGGGTTCAAAGAATATGAAAAATGAGCAAAACCTCGAGTTACACAGCTGAAAACAAGTTGCAGATGTCGCATTTGCGATCCAGGGTTCACAATTGCAAACCCTCGCAAAAGTGAAGAAAGCCTTCGCAAATGCGAACAAAGAAGGGATGGAAAAGGTCGCATTTGCGACAAAAAGTTCGTAATTGCACTGGGCATCGCAATTGCGATGGATATGTTGGCAATTGCGACCATACCAGAAGCAACATTTTTTCCCGACACAAAAATGAGCATAACTTCCTCATACGATGCCCAAATTAGATGATTCTTTTTTCTATGGCTCCGTAATTATGATACGGATCTATTGGTTCAATAAAAACTGAATTTGGAGCTCATTTTCTTAATGTAGTACTCTTTATTCCCAAAGAAACGACGTTGAAACATCATATAAGAGCGCAATACAACCCGAAACATACCCAAGGCCCCCGGGACCCCCTCCAATCACACAACTCAGTCCAATATCATAGAATGGACCTTCTCGAAGACTCAAATCACATTAGACAATGCTAAAACCATAAATCACACTCCAATTCAAGCTTAATGAACTTTAAATTTTCAAACTTCTATTTTCGATGTTTAAACCTATTAAATCACGTCTAATTGACCTCAAATTTTGCACACAAGTCATATTCGACATTACGGTCCTATTCTAACTTCCGGAATCGGAATCCAACCATGATATCAAAAAAGTCAACTATGGGTCAAACTTCTCTATTTTTCAAACTACAACTTTTTCCAACTTTCGCCGAATTACCTCAAATTACCCTACGGAATTCCAAATTCAAATCTGGACGCGTGTTTAAGTACAGAAATCACCATACAAAGCTGTTAAGATCATCCAAAACCCATGCCAGAGCTATTTACTCAAAAGTCCAATTCCGGTCAAATTTTCTTTTACACCCCATGTTTTTGTACGTGAAAGTATGTCGTAAGTCAATTGATGTAAGCTTGGAAATGAGATCTTCTTTGAAAATATGTAAAGTGATTTAATGTTGTTACACCCCGTACTTTAGAAGTCACTGTCATTATAGTATTATCTGATGTAAACTCAAAAAAGGACGAAATCCTTCTACAAGGATAAGAAAGGTTTAATGAAGCCTTAAGCAAGTTAAGATAAATATGAGACTTGTTAATCATAATTTAAATGAGTTTAAAGTCAATAAATCTGTATATGATGTTTGGATATGAAATATAAAGTTTGAGAAAAATCGGATTTAAGTTGCAGAAAAGCCGACTAAGGATTTGCCTTATAATGAAGCATTTTGAGCAATATATTTCATGTGCTATATGAGGTCGTTTGCAGACATATTATATACCAAAATGAAGGTCTTAGAACCTAGTTTCCAACAGTCTAAACCATTTATTCATACAACATTGCAGTAGAGAAATATGAATTTATATAGTAGGGTCGCCAAGTCACATCACCGCACTTCGGAGAAATTGGCAGTTTTATAGAACAGTTGTGATGCAGTTTTCTCCCAATCTATTAAGCGCTACATGGATATATTTATATGGAATTAAATCTCTATGTGTATAGTTTCCAACGCTGCAAACCGTTTGTCAATACGATGTTGTATTAGAGAGATACAATCGTCAGAAGTTGCACCGCGTAATCTGCCAAGTAGGCAGCTTACCCACCTACTTGGAGAATTGAGGCGGTGGGCTTATAAGTTATCTTCTCCCTTGTATATCTCATCATTATACATAGAAAAATTATACCAAACAATCTCAATTCTCTCTAAGATCTGGTCCTAGATCCCAAGAACCAAACTAAAGGGAAATCAACTCAAATCATCATAGATGTTAAAGACTACAAGAAAATGCTTCTAAGATATTGTGGTGTGATTGAGGGCTATTGTGAGCTAAGTTGAGATATGGTTTCGAGTTGTAGATGCTTTCCAAGGTATGTATAACATCTTCTTAATTGCGCCTAAGGTTAATCTTGTGTTGGTTGTGTTGTTTGAGTGAAAAACCATAAGATAGCACTTGAAAGAACATGAGATATGGTTGTCTCTTTGGTTGGGCTGTTTTGTGGCTAAATATATGGTTTTTGGTGGCTGTAAATGGTGAGAAATAATTTGATAATGTTGTGGCTGCTGTTGTTAAGCTTTTCTAGGTGTTAATTAAGTTGATTGAATAAGAAAATATGAAAAACAAGTGATTGATGGTAAAAAAATAAGGTGTTAGACGTATGGGGTTGTTTCGGAAGGCATTTTGTGGATGTTTTAAACTAGAAATAATATGGTACATATAATTATGATGTTCTGAAGGTTGTAATCTAATTTATGAAATAAGAGTTGGATTCAATTCATATCATGTTATGAGTAAAAACGAGTTTGCCGCTCAGTATGATTGTTAAGTTAATCAGAGAAACTCATATTGGATTACATTGTTGTTGTTGATATTGTTGGGGTGTTGATGACCCTTAGTGGTCTTTGGGATGTATTAAAAATAGGGGAGGTTTTTCCCGATTTTCCTTAAGCCATACGACTAGCCAAATACGATGGTACGATATTATATGTTAATGGTAATATCATTTCACTTGTTGTAGATGCAAGACATTGTGTCGAGCTTGGTTGAGTAATAAGGAAGATATCATGCATGTATGTTAAGGCTATCGCTTTTTTCTTTTTGGCATGATCCAAATGATACAAATGAAACAAGCAAACGCACAGCTTTCATAAATAACTTTATTCATAGAAGTATTAGAGGTGACTATGCTCTTGAATTACCATGTGTCTTATTATTACATATTTTGTTCATGGGTCTCAGAAAAATACGTAAATTGAAAAAAATTTATTTCATGATATTAATCAGAGGAATTATGGTCTTATGATGTTCCGAGAAGTTTTATTAACGTACTTTTCATGCATTGTATTCATTTACATATGCATTTACCCATGACTCTGACAACGTTATATACATGTATATATATATATATATGGGAAAAGGTTACAGCGTTATATATGCATTACCACTTGATTAGCTGGTATACGTTGATGATTTGCCCAAAGTGGCAGAAATGATATGATGGGATACCCTCAGAGGCTTGATGATGTTATGAACACATGTACCTATGCACGACATGACATTCATATGCATATGCATGAAACTATAAGTATTTCATGATTCACAGAGTTATCCAAACTTACAGGTTAAGTCATTTACTCTATATTTATTTCACGTTTGTTATGTACTTATTTATGTGCCTTACATACTTGGTACATTATTCATACTGACGTCCCTTTTGCCTGGGGACACTGTGTTCCATGCCGGCAGGTCTCGATAGACAGGTCGAGAGCCCTCCAAGTAGGCTATCAGCTCAGCGGAAGATGTTGGTGCGCTCCATTTGCTGTGGAGTTGCTTGTTTGGTTAGTATGATATAGACATATATTGTTTGGTATGGCAGGACTCTGTTCCGACCTTTATGAAAATTATGTATTCTTAGAGGCTTGTAGACAGATGTCATGTACGTAAAAGATTGTATGGCCTTGTTGGCCTATATTCAATACACGAGTGGTTATTTTGGTCTTATAGGCCCATACTTCATATGTATAAGTTTGCATTACCTCATGCTTTACTCCGTTTCATTTACCTATGATAGAATGATATGAAAGATACGTTACGTTGGTACTCGATTGAGTAAGGTATCGGGTGCCCGGTCATGGCCTATCGGTTGGGTCATGACAAAAGTGGTATCAGAGCAGTTCTGTCCTATGGAGTCTACAAGTTGTGTCTAGTATAGTCTTGTTTATGGGTGTGTTGTGCACCACACTTATAAGCAGGAGGCTACTGGGCATTTAGGACTGTCACTCATTCTTCTTACTGTAGATCGTGTGGTAGAACTCAGTTGTAAGAATTCAAACTCCTACTTTCTATTTATTCGTAATACAACGATATCTACATTCAGAAATACAACTAGTAAGAGATTGAAGGTGGCTGCGGAAGAGTTGAATTAGAGGAACTCGATTTTGCATCATGATTATGATGAGTAAATATGAGGTCTTCAGCAGATCATGTGTATACTAAGATGTCTAAGCTTCTTGATAATGAGCCCTAAGGCAAGAATATCTATCCACTCGCATGGTAAAAAGGAATAAAAAAATCATAATGTAAACACAAGTTTTAGCAAGTAAAAGAATCAAGGTGAAAAAGGGTACGAGTTACTTAGTTAATAAAGATTAATAATATTTACAATTCTAGCAGAGAAATATAAGCATTTTGAGTTACTTTCAACAGTAATAGAGATATATACAATTACCTACACTCATCTCAATTATGCCCTATGGGAGTTGACAAATATAGATTAAGAGAAGGATGGGATATCAGGATCAAGTTTGGGTTAGAGTAACCCAAAATTGTGGATGGATTGTTAGCGTTGGTTGATATTTCCGAAGGATAGTGCAAATATGGTAATAGATATCCTTGTGAAACACCAGATGGTGAACTATAGAATAGTATAATCAGATATGAATACTAGAATATTTAGAAACTTCAGAAGATTGGCAGTGGATCTTAGAAGGGATAAATATTTACCTTAGTATGACTCCTGCCCCAAGTAAAAAATGAAAGGGAGAATGTTAGGCATTCCAAAGAGCCAGTGAGATGAAGTAAGGGGAGCTAAAAGTGAAAGGATGTTTTGTTGAAGTTTTTAGAATAAAGTGATAGACAAAAATATTAGCCCAAGAATAAAAAGAGAGTGAATGAAGCATTATGAGTAAGATATGATAAATGGATGATAACGGTAAATCAAAATATGGCACATTGACAAAGTCTATAGTAAGTGAAGGAAAAGACAAGATGTGACAGGCCTTGAGGCAATAAAAGATTATAAGCCATAAAGTCATATCCCCATTTCAAAAAAATGAGTTTGTGACTCCAACGTGATTACCAAAAGGAAAAGTTAGACCCCTAGAATAATAGAAATCAGTATGGGCTAGTGAACAAGATAAGTTGAACATGAATTAGAGACCAGATGATTTGATAATAGTCGACATCAAGAGAATTTTAGAGATTACGTTCCGGCGATAATAAAATGGACAACAGAAGAATAACCTTTCAAGGTCATTCAGGAATATGCTTCCCTAAAGCTAGCACTGTAAGAAAAGTTATGCTTAAGGGACTAAGTGTGCCAGTTACACTAGGTGTCACCTTCGTGAGTAAGGAATTCAATTATCCTTGGTACAGAAGGGTTACCGCAAGGTGAGTAAGAGTCCATGAAGATGTGAAAAGAATCCAAAGATTAAGATGTAACGATGGAATAGTAAAGAAAGAATGCGGTAAAAAGGTAAAAGGAATGAAATTGCATCTATTCAGATCCTACAGATAAGATATGACTCCAGAACTTTATGCAAGCACGACGCCGGGGAGAGGCAGTAAGGGTTCCAATACAAGATGCTATTGATAGATAAGTACAAATGAACACTTGATACATATGGAGCCAGTGCGAGACGTAAGTTAAGACTAGTTGAGGAAATAAGGAAGTAGGCTTCAACTTAAGCATAGTGACATAAAAAAGATATGGTCTTGTAATAACATTATCACAACAACATTGTATGCACTCTATAATAAAGTGGCACCTATGATGGCTAATGAATGAAAAGAATAAAAAATTAAAAAAGGTGATATTCAAGATCATATAGGTTGCATGGAATTCCAACATACGAGGGCACTAAAATGAGCCAAGTATTAATGCAACAAGTGGCAGAACGACCATGAAAAGATATTGCTTACATTTAAAGACAACTGAGAAGGCATGAAAGGAAATCTATAATACTACCAAGTAAATGAAGGTTTTGAGTAGTATGAATTGATATGTGTGGTCGCATGCTAAAATATCCTATAACGACAAGGTTTTAGGTAGATAGGAGTAAAGGTGTGAAATGGTGAGTGAGAAGGTAACGAGAACATGTAAGGCCTTGAGATTAAGCCCATCAAAACAATAGAGATGATGGTTTCCATAAGCTATAGAAAGCTCGGTACAGTCTGAATGAAATCAGAGGAGTCTAAAAATAGGAGTAATTAGAAGAGATGAAATGCTACCCTGGTAGTAGAATAATGGTGTAATTATGATAAATAAGAGGATGACATTTGAGCCTTCGATTGAGTAATGATTTAAAGAAAAGGCGTTTTATGGATGGCACGGTATTAGAATACCCCCATAAGATGAATCACATTAGAATGAGATGAATTACGGTTATTGAAGAATAGTATCACCCCTAGGTGGATCAGAAAAATCACTTCAGATATTCTCCAATGATACGTGAGCCCTAGTGACAATGTATTATGTCAGAGGCGATGGTTGGAGCTAGTGAAAGACTATGATGTTGATATTTTGTACAGTCCAAGGAAGGCGAATGTAGTAGTCGACACCCCCAGCCGTAGATCTATGGGTATTCTATTATATTTACAGCCAGAGAAGAGTGACATAGCTTGTGAGATTCATCAGCTAGCTATCTTGGAATTCGATTACTAGATTCATGTGGTACTGGAGTTACTATTTAGGACATGGCAACATCCTATTTAGTAACTAAAGTGAAGGAATGCCAGTATGAAGATCCTGTTCTAGATCACTGCAGAGATACAACCCCTCAAAAGGAGAAGACACCATTTGAGATTACAGAAGATGAAGCCCTCAGATATCATGGTTGATTATGTGTTCCTAATGTGCCAGGGTTACGCCAGCAGGTTATGGGATATAAAATGAGAAAGTAACCTAGAGTTGTGTACCACAACTTGGTAATAATAAACTTGAGTAAGTGTTATAGTACGGTATGACCTACTTAGATGCACTAAAGCCATAAGGACATATAAGCAAGACTAGGAAACAAAATGTAGCAATAGTTGTAAGTTCGGCAAAGAACTTCAGTACACCTATATATGCTCTGAGGGACATCTTGTCATAGTTCTGTATATGTTCAAAAAGTGAGGTAAAGAGATTGGCAAAAAGCTGGGAAAAAAAGAGAGAAGATCCACACAAAAAAGGACAGAGTCATACATGCTGCAACACAGAAGGTAGTCAAAGTTACGGGATTGGAAGAATTCCGATCACAAGTCGTGATGTGAGAAGAGGCCTAAAGGGGGGAATGCCCTAGTCTTTGAATTTATTCACAGAACAATTGCCTAGATGGTGGCAATATTAAAGTATTCATGAGATCTATAGGATATCAGACTAATAAGCACATCAGTTAACATTCGAGGACGAATGTTCCAAAGGAGGGGGATGATGTTACACCCCATGTTTTTGTACGTGAAAGTATTCGTAAGTCAATTGATTGAAGCTCGGAAATGAGATATTCTTTGAAAGTATATAAAGTTATTTAATTTTGTTACACCCCATACTTCAAACGTCACTGTCATTATAGTATTATCTAATGTAAACTCAAAAAGGACGAAATCCTTCTACAAGGATAAGAAAGGTTTACTGAAGCCTTAAGCAAGTTAAGATGAATATGAGACTTGTTAATCATGATTTAAATGCATTTAATGTCAATATATGACTATATATGATGTTTGGATATGAAATATAAAGTTTGTGAAAAATCGGATTTAAGTTGCGGAAAAACCGACTAAGGATTTGCCTTATAATGAAGCATTTTGAGCAATATATTTCATGTGTTATATGAGGTTGTTTGTAGACATATTATATACCAAAATGAAGGTCTTGGAACCTTTGTAACCCAATTGTCCAAACCATTTATTTATACGACATCGGGGTAGAGAAATATGAATTTATATAATAAGGTCGCCAAGTCATGTCGCTGCACTTCGGAGAAACTGGCAGTTTTATAGGCTAGTTGTTGTCACACCTCCTTTTTCCGCCCCCGCGAGGGGGCAGGGGAGTTTTTCCAATTAAAGGACAACCGAAACGGGATTTGTTTATTTATTTTAGAGTCGCCACTTGGGAGATTTAGGGTGTCCCAAGTCACCAATTTTATTCCTGAATCGAGGAAAAGAATGACTCCATATTACAGTCTGCGTACCAGAAATCCGGATAAGGAATTCTGTTGACTCGGGAGAAGGTGTTAGGCATTCCTGAGTTCCGTGGTTCTAGCACGGTCGCTCAACTGTTATATTCGGCTTGATTATCTGATTTTATACAAATATGAACTTATGTGCAAATTTTAACTTTTACCGCATTTATTATATTTTTTAAAGTAATGTGAACATTGTTTAAAACATGTCTTTGGATTGCGTCACATGAAATGCACCCGCGATCCGGAACATATTTTTATTCAATGTTTTAGGATTTGGATTTGGGTCGCATGAAATGCACACCCGAGTTTAAGAAGGTAATATTGTTAAAATACACGCCTAAAGCGATTAGCGTATTATTATTTCTGGGTAAGGCCGTGGAACTTTGCTAAACGGCCGATACCGAGTTCTAAGTAATTAAAGCATACATTTTTTTTGTGAGGGCCCCGCAATCTGTGCATTTTATTTGGCGAGGCTCGTCTCATTTTATTTAAAAGGATAAACCTACAGTGACTACATTTCTTCTATTAGGTTTGTCTCTAAAAAAAACTTTCTTAATTATTTACATGCTAAAAAACGTAGCTTATTAATTATTAGTTTACGGTTGATACAAATGGAGAATCGCAACGGAGTTTGTACAAAGAAATGTTGCTTTTGTTCTATATTCTATTATTCAAGGAAACATTGAAACACGAGATTAGCGTACAATGATATCGAAGCAGATTATTTTATGTGAAGAGATTAGACATATTCGGCCTTGTTCATCATACGGACGAGGTTCAGTTAATTACTCCTTACATGCTTGATACTTGAAAAAACAAGGCATTTGAAACGAACCTATCTAACTTAATGTGATATTACTACATGTTTGACTACACGATTTTTCCTTTTTGCTTTAACCCAAATTGCCTAGTGCATTCGAATTGTGCATTACCAACTGATGATTTAAGGTGAAGCTAATGTGATTAATGCATTTTCAATTCAACAGACCCTATGAGAAACCACTGTTGGCCGATAATCGTTACTATCCAACTAGCTTCTTCCTGATTTATATACAACCATAGATTACCAGACTAAATTCCTTATGAAATGAACACTGTTTTATTACATGGTTTAAAAGCCAGTCTCTACATGTTGAACACACAAATATTCTAAACTACCAGCAGCAGAATAAAGGTAACTGTATTGATGTTTAGACTACAAAACTCTTTATGCCCTTATTCAGCTCCAAACTCATCATTACATCAGTGAATTTAGAATGTGTACCTGGATATTAGGACAATAAGAAGAGGAAGAGAAAGAGTATCAGCAGCAGGCAACTAACAGCAACAACAACTTAGCCACAATACAGCAACAACAATGCAGCCCACAGATGATCGAGCATCAAACAGTCAAATCCCAGAAACAGAGTAGAAAAACAACAGCAAGAAGCCCAGAATATTGAATGTAACATCACTAACAGTTTAACAATCACACACAGTTCGGCAAATAACCAACAACAATTGGCCAAGACAGCTTGGCCAGCTTAAATTCTTATGTTGTTTTCATACAGTCTTTGTTACAATGTTCTGAGATTTCTTTTTGTTTCTTTCTTTCAGCTTTTTAATAAAACCTTCTCTCCAGGATCAAAAATCCCCCCTTTCTAATGGAAGGTCTGCCTCTTTTATAGCCTAAACTCAGCACTTTACAGTCTGTTTGACAACTCAGAATTTCCCCCTCCCTGCTGTTTTTCCCACTCAGCTATTTAAACTAAACAAAAACTCCCACGAGATTCCCTGACAGCTCCTCTCTATTTGGTTGTTAAAGTGGCCTAATCTCTTATTCATTTAGTAAAGCATGGGCAGCAGGAATATAATCTGACAGCACATGCTGTCCAATTATTTAAATTCCTTAATCAGCTGACCAAGCACATGCTGCCCAAAATCTGAACCAAGTAAACATGCCATCCATTTAAGACCAAAGTCTGAACTGCCATTATAACTTACCCCTAAATGTTTTTTGATTCAAATTGAACAAAATCAATAGGCAACACACTTCAGTTCCTAATGGAATTCAAATACGATCACAGCAGAAACAAACAGCATGAATCAAATTGTTACCATTTAATGGCTGAAATTAATTGACGACATACATCGACTCGACTATATTAATCGTGATACATGACAAGCAATCAACCCAACAAAACAACACAAAACAAAGTGTAACAACTCTCTTGGCAATTTGCAACGATACAGGAAAACAGATGGACATTATTGGTTTGACGAATACCAACTGAATTGAAATAAACACACTACCACATGAACTTAACATAACAGAATAAACTAAACAAAAGGTCTTGTATAGATGGGGAGACAAACTGCTAACAGAAATCCTAGAACTAGACAAACAACTAAACATGCTAACAAATTAATTAGAATAACAAAATGGACGATAAAAGGGACAAATGAACAAACCTGAAAAACTTTAAACATAGCTGAACCCAGGCCCGAGCTTGATTTGTTCGTTTAAAGTCGAACAAATCCTAACCGAGGTGTTCTCGACCAAGAACACTTCGATTAGGGTTTACTAGACTACAAACTTGTCTAAATTCAAACAGACCCCACGAAATCTTTATGTTCTAGGATTTGACTTTTCCAGATTTGGTTTTTTGGGATTTGTGGGTGGATTCGGACCAAACCAAGCATGGTTTGGTCACGATGGATGTTAGGGGAGTATCTAGTGTGAATCTGGGGTAGATCGGTGTAGATCGAGTTTTGTCTCGAATCTTCCAATGAAGATTCGAGAAGGTGGAGGAGGATTCGAGCCAAGCTATTGATGGATTTGGATTCAGGGGGTTGAGGTGCATCAGGGGTGTTAAGGGGGTGGTCACCGACATCCATGCCGCCGGGATTAGTTGTGAGGGGAAATAGGGCGGCTAGGGTTCCTAATGGGAGATCTGGGTTCGTGTTTGGGGACGATGGAAGAAGGGGGGGTGTTCGTATAGGGGGCTGGGTAGAGGGTTAGGCTTATATATGTAACGGGCAATTAGATCCTGGCCGTTGGATGAATCGAGTTTGATGGCCAGGATTTTTCACTTAATACGGAACGACACCATTTGGCCTTGGTTGGGGGTCGGTCCGAATTGGCTACTGGGTCGGGTTTGGAAATGGATTACTGAAAGGGATCCTAGGTCGTTGGATTGGATTGGTTGAAACGGCTGAGATGAGCCGTCCTTGAAACGACGTGGTTTAGGGGTTGAACTACGTCGTTTTTGGTGGCCTGAGGATGGGTCTTGGGCTGGCTGACTTGGGCTGCTTCTGGGCCTCAAAAATTTTGAAATAAATAGGCCCAATCCGATTTCTTAAATAATTTGCACTCTTTTATTTTGTTTTCTAATTTTAAAATACAACTAAACTAAAATGAATTTGAAATACCCATCAATCAATACTTAACACAATTATTCACACACATAAAAAAAACTTTAAATGGTTAAATTACAACCTAGAATAAAAGATGCATATATATTTTTTGTGAATTTTCTTTTAATGACCGAATTGTGGTTTAATTACCATGACAGACATATTTTGTATTTTTTTCGATAATATTAAATAATAAAAAAAAAGAACATGGACAGAACCACAAATGACCAACAGCACATGTTGTGTAAAATCGAAGATTTGTACAGCGCAGTCATTTGTCACTATTTTTGCTTTTTCTTTTGGAGTGATTGTCCGTGAAGCAAAAATCACGTGCTTACAGCTGCCCCTATTTGCCCGAAGACACGAAGGGTTTTCGCGAAAAGATAAAGCGGGCGATTTTTGCTCGTCCGAGTACTCCGTGTGAATCATTTTTTTGAAAAGATTTGACCGAACCTTTGTTTCAGAGGTTTCCTACATATCCTGGGATGAACAGGAATCAGGTCAATGTAGTTCGGGAAGTTTTGGTAGCTGGGACTACCGTGAGACTGTCATGTTTGCTGTGGTTGTGTTGTTACATGCTGATGTATGCTGCCATCGCTTACTGATCTCCTTGTTACATTGGGATGAAAAGAAAGCAAAAAGCTAGGCTAGACTACGGATCATAAGATCTCATCTATCTTCAACTTGTTCTTGTCGCCTTACTTTCTTGTCGGCTTGCGTTTTCCTCCGATGCTTTTATTTTGTGAACTTTGAGGGATGGTACGGGCCTTTTGCTCTTCTGAGTACCAGTTTTCATCATTTTGCTTGATCCGCTGGGGATATGGCCTTCTTCATTAAGCTTTCCACTGGTTCCTTTGGTGGTACGACTCTCTTCATCAGA
The DNA here is from genome assembly GCF_000715075.1 of Nicotiana tabacum. Taxonomy (NCBI): domain Eukaryota; kingdom Viridiplantae; phylum Streptophyta; class Magnoliopsida; order Solanales; family Solanaceae; genus Nicotiana; species Nicotiana tabacum. Next base: position 75,381,121 of record NC_134084.1, on the reverse strand, counting down.
TTTGTTATGCTGGGCATGGTCTAATGTTCGCAAGCCGCTTCCTTCAAAACGCGTCCTTCCTTCCTTTTGACGCCTGCACTTGAGTTTGCAACCTTATGCTTCCCGGTGCTGGGGATTTTATTGTTTCCTTGCTGGGGACTCCTGTTGTAACCTTCTGCCTTTCGGTGGGGTTACTGACTTCAAAATTTGCGATATAAAAATATTCCCGCATTATACTGGTGGGTGACCTAGAACATAAAGTATTCCCGCATTTTACTGGTGGGCGACCTAGAACATAAAGTATTCCCGCATTTTACTGGTGGGCGACCTAGAACATAAAGTATTCCCGCATTTTACTGGTGGGCGACCTAGAACATAAAGTATTCCCGCATTTTACTGGTGGGCGACCTAGAACATAAAGTATTCCCGCATTTTACTGGTGGGCGACCTAGAACATAAAGTATTCCCGCATTTTACTGGTGGGCGACCTAGAACATAAAGTATTCCCGTATTTTACTGGTGGGCGACCTAGAACATAAAGTATTCCCGCATTTTACTGGTGGACGACCTAGAACATAAAATATTCCCGCAATTTACTGGTGGGCGACCTAGAACATAAAGTATTCCCGCATTTTACTGGTGGGCGACCTAGAACATAAAGTATTCCCGCATTTTACTGGTGGGCGATCTAGAACATAAATTATTCCCGCATTTTACTGGTGGTCAACCTAGAACATAATGTATTCCCGCATTTTACTGGTGGACGACCTAGAACATAAAGTATTCCCGCATTTTACTGGTAGGCAACCTAGAACATAAATTATTCCCGCATTTTACTGGTGGGCGACCTAGAACATAATGTATTCCCGCATTTTACTGGTGGACGACCTAGAACATAACGTATTCCCGCATTTTACTGGTGGGCAACCTAGAACATAAATTATTCCCGTATTTTACTGGTGGGCGACCTAGAACATAATGTATAAAATTGTTTCCTCGTTCTTCTGAGAAAATTTTGCCAATGGCAGAAAATTTTCTGCCCCGATTTTGGTGATTTCCCTGGCATCGCGTCCTCTGCTGCCATCATCAATGTTTATTTTCCTACAGCAGACAAAAAGGATTTAGTTAGTTTCACTCATGGTGGGAAAAGGTGTCTTTCCGGTGGATGATTTTCCCTCTCTTTCCCTTTTCTTGCTCTGTGCCCCCACAACTGGTTAGTGGACAAAGTTGCTTGCTGGGGTGTCCGGCCTGCTGGGGATTGGTGTTCGATTTATCCTCTTTTCTGCTTTCTCTTCACAGTACATGCTGTGGGAGTCTGCTTTTACTCCCGAAACCACTCCCTTTAGGAGTTTACTTCCTCTAAAACTGCTGGGCACAACATTGCATTGCCTGGGGCTAGTCTTTAGGACGGTTGGAGTTATCTCGCATCGGATGAACTCTCTTCGGTCTCTGGTAGCAAACTTTGAAAAATCCTTTTCAAAACAAATTTTTAGAAAGAAAAATGAAAAAGATGAAAAAGGAGAAAAATCTTTTTGTGAACCAATACTTGGTGGAAAAAAGGAATTCAGAAGAGTTTATCTGGATGACCTGACTGGTCCCTGTGATCATGACGTGCACCATAGATTCCCGACCCAGTCTATTTGTATCAATCGACTTGCCCGATGGTTTTACTTGCTGGGGATAAATGAGTGTCCATTTCTTTGCGAACGCGGACCCTTTTGCTGATCTGCCTTGTCGCCTCATAGTGCCCTTCGAGGGGTTTTCACTAATGAGACTCTCTCTTTTCTCTCAGCTCCCGGCGCCTTATGGTGCCTGTGAAGGTTTTCACCGATAAGACTCTCTCGTTTTATATCTCTCATCTTTCGTCGCCTTGTGGTGCCTGCGAAGGTTTTCACCGCCAAGACTCTCTCATTTTATTTCTTCACCGGAGAGTTGGAGTGTTGTCAATATGACCCTCTCTTCGGGAGATTCCTTTGGACTATCAATTTATTTCCAGTTTTATGATCCTCTTCTTTGCCGGGGATCAGTGTATTATTCTCGGCTTCATTTTCCTGACTTGGCACCTCTTGGATGTTGATCGGGAGGTCTTTTGGACGTCGATTTTGGTTTTGGTGTGGGGCTAGAAGAAAGGCTTATCAAAAAATGAAATGATTTTGATGGGTGATCTGCTACAACTTTTGGAATCAATCCTTTGCTGGAATTTTAAAACATAGTCTCTGCCCCAGTTTTCTTGCTTGGGGGATTTTATTTTTACTCTATGTTGAGCTATGTGCGTTATGTACACTGTGCCTTATTATGCGTATTTATGTACACTATGCATCCTATGTATACTATGATGCACACTATGACCGAGCCGTAAGGCGCCTACGTATCCTCTTTGAGGAATCAGGTCAAACGTAGTTCCCACGGTTTGTGTTTTTTATCTTCTTCTTTTTTTCTTTTTTTTTCTTTTTTTTTCATTTTCTCTTAAAAATTTTCTCTTCTTCTTCTTCCTCTTTTCATATCTTTTCCGTTAGTGATTCCAAAAGAGGGGTATGAAAGAATAACTTAAGGCTCAAAAGGGGAAAACAAGGGTAAAAGTGTTTGGATAGAAGAAAGAATTGCCTCCGTCATTTCATTATCCAATAAGTACCAAGTACAAACAAACGAACCAATAATTGCCATAATCAAAAGAAATTACGCATAATATCTCTTGACTGCATCCGAATTGATAGTCATGTCAACACATCTTCCTTCGATATCCGTCAAACACAAAGCTCCATTGGACAATACTCTGGTCACGATATAAGGCCCTTGCCAATTTGGGGCGAACTTGCCTTTTGCCTCGACCTGGTGTGGGAGGATCTTCTTCAATACCTGCTGCCCTACTTCAAACCTCCTGGGGCGTACCTTCTTATTATATGTTCTCGCCATTCTCTTTTGATACAGCTGACCATGGCACACTGCTGCCAATCGTTTCTCGTCTATCAAGCTCAACTGTTCCAATCGAGCTTTGACCCATTCATTGTCATCAATCTCGGCTTCAGCGACAATCTGGAGGGATGGAATTTCGACCTCCGCTGGTATTACAGCCTCAGTTTCGTACACCAATAAATAAGGAGTTGCACCTACGGAAGTCCGGAAGGTAGTGCGGTAACCCAACAAAGCAAAGGGTAATCTCTCGTGCCATTGTCTAGATCCTTCCACCATCTTTCGCAGTATCTTCTTGATGTTCTTATTGGCTGCTTCAACCGCTCCATTCGCCTTGGGATGATATGGGGTGGAATTACGGTGTGTAATCTTGAATTGTTGGCATACCTCTCACATCAGGATGCTGTTAAGATTCACACCGTTATCCGTGATGATCACTTTTGGGATCCCAAATCTGCAGATGATATGGGAGTGCACAAAATCCACCATTGCCTTTTTAGTTACCGACTTGAAGGTTTTAGCCTCAACCCATTTGGTGAAGTAGTCAATGGTTACTAGAATGAACCTATGACCGTTGGATGCTACTGGCTCGATAGGTCCAATGACGTCCATGCCCCATGCCACAAACGACCAGAGTGCTGACATCGTATGTAACTCTGTTGGTGGAGAATGAATCAGATCTCTATGTATCTGACACTTATGGCATTTCCTCACGAAAGTGATACAGTCATGTTCCATGGTGAGCCAATAATACCCTGCCCGAAGGATCTTCCTTGCCAATACATATCCGCTCATATGTGGCCCGCAAACTCCAGCATGTACCTCTTTCATAACCGTCATGGCTTGACCGGCATCTATACATCTCAACAATCCCAAATTCGGGGTTCTTTTGTATAGTACTCCTGCGCTGAGGAAAAAACCATTTGACAAACGTCGAAGGGCTCTTTTTTGGTCTCCAGTGGCCTGTTCCGGATATATCCCCATTCTGAGGTATTCTTTGATATCATAAAACCAGGGCTCGCCATCTGCTTCCTCTTCTACGGCGTTGCAATAAGCGTGCTGATCACGGACCTGGATGTGCAGAGGATCAACATACATTTTGTCAGAGTGGTGCAACATTGATGCTAAGGTGGCCAATGCATCCGCAACCTCGTTATGAACTCTCGGGATATGTTTGAACTTCACTGATCGAAATCGCTTGCTCAGATCATGCAAGCATTGTCGATATGGTATGAGTTTCAGATCCCGCATTTCCCATTCACCCTGAATCTGATGTACCAAGAGGTCCGAGTCTCCCAAGACCAAAACGTCTTGGACATCCATGTCCGCAGCCAATCGCAGACCCAAAATGCAAGCTTCATACTCGGCCATATTGTTGGTGCAATAGAAGCGTAGTTGAGCCGTAATAGGATAATGGCGTCCTGTTTCAGAAATGAGTACCGCTCCTATTCCAACCCCTTTCGCGTTTGCAGCTCCATCGAAGAAAAGCTTCCAACCCGGTTCCTCGGGTAACTCCAACTCATTTCTATGCATTACCTCTTCGTCGGGAAAATACGTTCTTAAGGGTTCGTATTTTTCATCAACGGGATTCTCTGCCAAATGGTCGGCCAGCGCCTGGGCTTTCATGTCTATCCTCGTCACATAGACGATATCGAACTCTGTGAGAAGAATTTGCCATTTTGCCAACCTCCCTGTGGGCATAGGTTTCTGAAAGATATACTTCAATGGGTCCAAACGGGATATGAGATAAGTAGTATACGAGGACAGGTAGTGTTTCAACTTCTGAGCTACCCAAGTTAGGGCGCAGCATGTTTTCTCGAGTTGAGTGTACTTGACTTCATATACTGTGAATTTCTTGCTAAGATAGTAGATGGCCTGCTCCTTCCTTCCTGTGTCATCATGTTGCCCCAATACAAAACTAAATGAATTTTCCAGGACCGTCAGATAAAGAATTAAGGGCTTCCCTGGCCTAGGCGGGACCAATACGGGTGGATTAGATAGATACCCTTTGATTTGGTCGAAAGCCTCTTGACACTCTGCCGTCCAACTTACCGCAACATCCTTTTTCAGCAGCCGAAATATGGGCTCACAAGTTGCAGTGAGTTGAGCGATGAACCTGCTGATGTAATTGAGTCTACCCAGCAAACTCATTATCTCTGTTTTGTTCTTTGGCGGTGGCAAATCTCGAATGGATTCGATTTTGGATGGGTCTAACTCAATCCCCCGTCGACTGATGATGAATCCCAACAACTTTCCTGATGGAACCCCGAATGCGCATTTGGCCGGGTTAAGCTTGATATCATACCTTCGGAGTCTTTGGAAGAATCTCCTTAGGTCTGCTACATGGTCCTCCTGACGCCAAGACTTTATGATCACGTCATCTACGTACACCTCAATTTCTTTGTGTATCATGTCGTGAAATACAGCAGTCATTGCTCGCATGTACGTTGCCCCGGCATTCTTCAGTCCGAACGGCATTACCCGATAGCAGTAAGTTCCCCATGGCGTGATAAATGTTGTCTTTTCCGCATCTTCCTCGTCCATTAGGATCTGATGATAACCCGCATAGCAATCCACAAATGATCCGATCTCGCGCCCAGCGTAATTATCGATCAAGATATGGATGTTGGGTAATGGAAAATTTTCCTTGGGACTTGCTTTGTTGAGATTGCGGTAGTCGACGCACACCCTGATTTTCCCATCCTTCTTTGGAACTGGTACCACATTGGCCAACCACTCGGGATATCGGGTAACTCGAATGACCTTCGCCTGCAACTGCTTAATCACCTCTTCTTTGATCTTTACACTCATTTCTGTTTTAAATTTCCTTAGCTTTTACTTGACCGGAGGGTATGCCGGGTCATTGGGCAATTTGTGAACCAATAAATTGGTGTTTAATCCTGGCATATCATCGTATGACCATGCAAAAACATCTTTGAATTCCACGAGGGTTTTGATCAATTCTTCCCTGACATTCGGCTCAATATGGATGCTGATTTTGGTTTCTCGGACATTATCAGCGTCTCCTAGATTCACAGCCTCAGTGTCATTTAGGTTAGGTTTGGGTTTTTCTTCAAATTGGCACAATTCTCGGTTTATCTCTTCGAAGGCTTTATCTTCGTCATATTCAGATTCATCGTCACAAACGACCTCTTGCATCATTGAGTCGGATTCAGATTGATTTATTAGACTAGGTCGAAGATCCGCTGTGCATGCCATGTCATTAGAACCAGTAAAAAGAGAACTGTTCAGAAAGAAAAAGAACAAAACAAAAATTAAAATGGGACAAAAGAAGAGAACTTTATTAAACTTGCGGGATAAAAGGGTTCACACTTTTACAAAACAAAAGTAAAACTTGGATTACACCCTGAATAATCCGAACAAAACAAAACAAACAAAACATAAATCAAAGCCTACTACCAAGACTCCCCTTGGACAGGGAGAGGAGTAACCGTCCAATTGTTGGTTTTGGCCTCAGGCCCCACAAACTGTATCTCTGCTCTGCTGGAACTTTCTCCAGCTTCCACCATACTGACATCAGCGAATAGCCTCTCAAAACTCTGATTCAAGTTCCCATCCATACCAATCAATGGTCCTAGAATCTTTGGGACCGGTGGCCCTTTGGCGCTTGCTCTAACAAAAGACCTTGAGAGACGTGGCACCGGTTTGGGCAGAAACCAAACCTTCTTCTTCATTTTTCGCGCTTGCTTCATATCTGCTGCGTTTGGTTTGAACCCCAATCCGAAAGTTTCCAGATTTTTAGGCAGGGAAACAGGTTGGACAATCCCCTGAAGCTCGACTCCCAGGCCCTTTCCCGGCACAAATCCATTACCCAGTATTTCCGAAACTATCATGACTGTCGCAGCAGCTACCCTAGGGTGCGGGATGCTTTCTCCCTCAGCAATTTTGTTTGCCGACCCTGTATCGAAAATCTGGTAGACCCAAGGACCTTTGTCATCAGCGGTCTCTATGAAAGGTACAATGACGCCACCCATGGTGCACGTCGTGTCCTCGCCGTGTAGCACGACCTCTTGTCTTTCCCACTCGAACTTCACCATCTGATGTAGGGTGGAGGGCACTGCTTTGGCTGCATGAATCCATGGTCGTCCTATCAGAAGGTTATAAGATACTGTAGCATCTGACACCTGGAACTCCATGGTGAACAGGACTGGACCGATGGTCAATTCAAGTACAACATCCCCTACAGTGGCTGTTCCATTTCCGTCAAATCCTCGGACGCAGATGTTATTCTTGCGGATCCTTCCGTGGTCGATCTCTAACTGGTTCAGAGTGGATAATGGACAAATATTGGCACTTGAACCGTTATCCACCAATACCCGAGTAACTACCGAGTTTTCACATTTGACAGTTAGGTAGAGAGCTTTATTATGCTCTGTACCTTCCATCGGCAGGTCATCATCTGAGAATGTTACCCTGTTCACCTCGAAAATCTTGTTGGCAATGGTTTCCAAGTGGTTTACCGAAATCTCGTTGGGCATGTGAGCTTCGTTTAATATCTTCATCAAGGCCCGACGATGCTCCTCGGAATGGATTAGTAATGACAGCAGCGAGATCTGGGCCGGTGTTTTCCTCAGTTGTTCGACCACGGAGTAGTCCTGCACTTTCATCTTCCTCAGGAACTCCTCAGCCTCTTCTTCGGACACAGGTTTTTTGGTTGCAGCTGGGTTGGTTCTTCTCAGCTCCACCGGAGCAAAACACCGACCTGACCGAGTCAGCCCTTGCGCTTCGCAACTAACTTCCTCCATCTGTTTTCCTTTGTACATCACTACTGCCTTCTCGTATTTCCAAGGCACAGCCTTGCTATCAATCATTGGCAGCTGGACTACGGGCTTTATGGTGACCAGTTCTCTGTATACCCCCTTCAACACAACTGCAGGCGTGGGTGGTGTCCCTGATATTACCAACTTGTTTGGCTCGGGTTTGCTTGTTATGGCGGACGGGCTCTTTCCCAATATTACCACTGGCTTGACGCCTTCTTTCTGCGACTTTACCCCGGTTCCTCCACTGGTCGATCCTTCTTTCGGAGCGGCCTGGATCATCATAACTGTCTGTGAAGGTTTTCTCAACTCTCCTCCCTCATACACCAACTCGATCATGTGAGCCTCATGGTGCGCTGGCAGTGGGTTCTGGTTGATGTTAGGAGCCTCCGGTGTCTGGACCTCGATCTTATTGGTGTCAATAAGATCCTGTATGGCATGCCTCAATTTCCAACACTTTTCGGTATCATGCCCCAACATCCCTGAGCAGTATTCACAGCTTATTGATTGGTCCAAGTTTTGGGGCGGGGAATTTGGTCCTCGAGTCTCGACCGGACTAACCAAACCCAACTACCTCAATTTGTGGAACAAAGCGGTGTAGGTTTCTCCCAACTCAGTGAAAGTTCTCTGTTTCCGCAGCCTGTCATTCCTAGCAGCTGGATTTCCCCGAAAGCCTGCCCCTGGAGGGTTTCTATATGCTCCTGGTGGAGGATAGGTGTTTTGTGGGGGTGCGTATGTGTTCTAGGGAACCGGCGCACGCCATTGCGGGCGAACCGGAGGCTGAGTGTATGTCTGGGCCTGGTGTACGGAACAATGTGGTTCTCGAGGTGGATAGCAATGTTGTGGTGGGTTGTATGGGTAGTTTGGCCTGTGAGGTCTGGGTTGGTTGTAGTGTGGCTTGCTAGCCCTGGACCAACTGCCTGCCTCGATCGTGGCAATTTCTTCTTTCTTTCTTCTTCCCAACGCACCTCCGGTGCCGCTCTGAATATCTTGGGTCGTGGCCTTGAGTGCCGAATAATTCAAGATTTTGTCAGACCTCAGACCTTCTTCTATCATGACCCCTATCTTGACCACCTCGTTGAAGGATTTTCCAACCATTGTCACCAAGTGACCAAAGTAGGTTGGATCCAATGATTGTAAGAAATAATCCACCATCTCTCCCTCTCTCATGGGAGGATCGACTCTGGCCGCTTGCTCTCTCCAGCGGAACCCGAACTCGCGAAAGCTTTCCCCGGGTTTCTTCCCAGTTCTCAATAATGTGAGACGGTCAGGGACTATCTCGAGATTGTATTGGAAATGACCCGCGAAAGCCTGCGCCAGATCATCCCAAGTGTACCATCTACTGGAATCCTGCCTGGTATACCATTCTAGTGCAGGTCCGCTCAGACTTTGGCCAAAATAAGCTATCAGCAGCTCATCTTTGCCGCCTGCCCCTCTCATTTTGCTACAGAATCCCCGCAAATGTGCCATGGGATCACCGTGCCCTTCGTACAAATCAAACTTAGGCATCTTGAACCCAGTCGGGAGTTGGACGTCCGGGAAAGGGCATAGATCTTTGTAAGCTACGCTGACTTGGTTGCCCAATCCGTGCAGGTTCCTAAAGGACTGCTCCAGGCTTTTGAACTTTCTCAATACCTCATCCTGTTCAGGGGCTTTAACCGGCTTTTCAATCTCTGCCGGTACTTCCAAGTGCGGATTGTAGGCCTGTGGTTCGGGGGCATGGAATGTGGGCTCAGGGGGATAGTATTGCGTATCGTGAGCCTGAAACAATGGCTCACTGGTCGTTCTTTGCAAGGTGGCTGATGTGGGTCCCACAAAGGTGGGAATATTTGGTGTTGGGAGAGGTTGATGGGGTGGTGGAGCTTGGGAATCATGAGGGCTTCTTTCTTGATGATAACGGGGATTTGGGAGGCTTGTGGAAGGGCCGGAATGAGGGTATTCCGGCATGTGCCCCAGTGGCTCAGGGCTCTTTTGTGCTTTGGCTAAAGCTAGCTGCATTGCATTCATCTCTAGTACCATCCTTTCAATCTTTTCCATCGCTTCTTTTAACAACTGGCTCATCGGCCTTTCTTCCTCGTTACTATTCTCTGAAGTAGTCATGCTTATTGCTACCGGTCCTTTGGATCTGGTTTGGTAAGGGTGTGTTGCCAGAATTCTTTAAGAACTAACTGTCTGGATCAGACAACAACAAACTTTGTCAGCGTTAGAGTTTAACAGATTTGATCTCAACACATAGATGATGCAATGCTCCTAGGCAGTTAACCGTTTCTACATGCTTCGCTTCAAACAACATGCGTCATCCCGGTTTGCTCATTTGTCCCCTTTTCTGTTATTTTATTTTATTTTTGTATTTTCTTTCTTTATTAAAAAGCGGTCGAATCTTATGGGGATTGCCTACGTATCACGTTCCCGCGCGAATCAGACCAGGCGTAGTTCTGCCACAAAGTAAAGACACAAAAATTCTTCTGGAGTCACTTAATTTCATTATCAAAATTTGCTATTACACATTACTTCAAACAAAAGTAGCAACAGTACATACCCCACAGTTTTTAACTTGATTTGACTAAAAGAAAAGAAAACAACATATGGGAAAACAAAGCCAAATAAGCAGGACTTGACCAAAGATTAATTCTCCAACTTAAGGGCCCGCGAGGCATCATTCGGCCTTTTTGCGGCTCTAGGTGTGAGGTCTCTCTGCAAGCTTTTCAATTCATTCATGATCCGGTGGACGCAGCCCATGATGAAATCAAGGAGGGTTTTCCGAGGCATTTGCTCGCATGCTAGGCATCTCATGTAGATGTAGTGCCCAATCTCGTCGATCCTTTCTCGAATGTTGTCCCTTTCAGCGAGTAATTTCTCTATTTGCCGGTTCTTTAATCCCAGTGCTTGAGCATTGTTGGCAAGTCGATCCTGGAACAGCTCCATTTGCCTTTCCATGCAGGCCATTGCATCGTAACAATGTCTTCTATCGGTCTGAGCGTCTCGTGCTTGTTTGACGATCCGATCATGTAGAGTGGAGTTCGTTTCCCTTAATATCCCAATGCTCATTTCATAATCCCTTATGACCTGTTGCAGACGCTGCTTCCGGGCCATTGTGTATTTTGCCCATCTGACCTTCATCCTTGCTATGCAAGCTTCTGATTGTTCTAATCCTTCTTGGCTTTGGACGACCTGATTTCTCAAGCTTGCTATCAATCTTTCGTCGGAGCGACGCTTCTGTCGGTCAATGTTATTCTTACTGGCTTGGCGAAGGCGGGCCTTCAGGGTTTGGTTCTCTTGGGCTAGCTTGTTTCTTTCAACCTGCTCCGAGGCGACTTGCACGTTGTTCTCAAATACAAGCCTTTCAACTTGTTGCTTTAGCTTCCCGATTTCAACCCGGTAACCTTCCTCCCTTTTTAACCATCCCCATTGCTCCTGTGAATCATCTGTGAATTGTTGGACGTTGGCTCTTTTAGCAGGTCTTTGCCGAATCTGAAACCTTCTTTCGAACCAAGCATCGTACTTTGGGTCTACCTCACCTTTTGCTAGTTCTCGCACCATGGTCTTGGGTTCCAAGAATCTACATTCGTGCCACAGCTTTCTAATCTTCCCCTCGGGAAATATGACTCCCGGGTTCAGCTCCAAGGCATGCTTGCTCAGATCTTCATCAGTAGGGATTACTTGAAACCTGCCCAGCTGTCGTAATACCCGATGAGGAGCATATGGCTGGATGCTGCGAAGTCCCATTAAGAGAATATGACGTTCTTCAGCCGACATGTAGATCACTTCAGTATCAATCAACCAACCGAATGCCCATTCAATTTGGTCAGTTGTTGTTGACCTTAATCGTGTAAACCATGCTTCGACACATTCAGGAAATCTGGCGCCTGTCATGCGCTTCTCGAAGCCGCTGATACAATTCCTTTCGGTCAACCCGTGGTTCATGTATCCTACTCGGTGATGGAGGTGTTCTTGCATCCATATCTGAAGTAACAGATTGCAACCTTGAAAGAATTTGCCTCCTTCTCGGCATATAGTCAAAGCTCGGTAGATTTCGGACAAAATCAAAGGAACCACAGTGCTGTCGGTTCTTTTGATTGCAACGTCAGCCATCCCTACAAGGCCTATCTCTATCTTTTTATCCTTCCTTGGACAGACCATGACTCCCAAGAATGCTGTGATGAAAGCTAAAGTACGTCTTGCTTCCCATTTGTTTCTGTTCCCGCCATGAGTTAGTCCAAGGTTTGGTTCCTCGAAACCTTGTGGAATTCCGTACCGCTGGTACAAAAAATGGAGATCACACCATCCTCTCGCTAAATCATCATGTTGTATTTTTCGACTAATGTTAGCAGATCCAGAAACGCATGCGGAGATACCGGCCTTGGCGAAAGTAGGTATTGCCCTCTTAACCTCCCATTCAATCCTGCATATCCGGCGACTTCCTCAAGTGTTGGTGAAAGTTCACAATCAACGAAACGGAATACATTGCGGGTTGGGTCCCAAAATGGTATTAGAGCTTCAAGAATATCTGTCCTTGGCCTAACACTCAGCAAATCGACAAAACCTCCCAATACTCTTCCAGCTATCTCTTTGCTATCGGCTTCCAAGTCATTCCACCACATGTGGAGTTGTAGAGGGACCTCGCTGAGGGCCGAGAACGGTTCATTTTGCCCTGTGCTCATCCTGCACATTTATTAAGGTGTTTTTTAGGCAAAAGCAAAAATCTTTATTTTGGTTCCAACCAAAAATCTTTGAGAAAAAAAAAACAATATATGCATATATATATACATGTGTATATATATATATACATATATATTTTGTTGTATATCATTATTGGTAGAATGAAACATGAAGTTGGGCCCGATGAGGGTTGCCTACGTATCTCACATCCGGTGAAAATCAAACCGACGTAGTACAGGTAAATAAACTATTTAGTTTATACATATATATATTTTTCTCTTTTTTTTTTTAAATAAAGAAAATTAAAAGAAAAACTCATTCCTCATTCCCAGCTTTCTATTTTTCTCTTTTCTCTTTTTCTTTGTTTTTTAGTAAAACAAACTGCTAAAATAAAATATACCCATTTTCTCTTCTATTTGAACTTTGTCATTTTTTTTATATATATTTTTTGTAAAAATTTCCCAACATTCAAAACCGGTCATCATGCATGTTCGAAGCGAATAGATGCACAAGCAGTGAGCAGGATGCATCAGGATGGCCTTTTCTGTTTCAGGTTGCTATTCCTAGATGGACCCAACCCCTGTGTTGAGTCCCCTAAGTCAAAAATGCACATGATGCAGATAAGCGTTTCCTACTAGGGATCCGGCATGAAGTTGAGTTATTCTAAGTTCAGAACCTGGGTGTTTGTTCTAGACCTGGCTTACCCGAGCGGACAGCTCGAGCCGAGGGGGGGTAGCGTACCGGGAATACAGAAGCTTCACCGGCTTAGCAACTTGTCCGAACCTCGTTCTAAATTGAGATTTGACACTATACAGAAAAGAAGCCGTACGAAGTACACCCTTCTTTATGATTTAGAAGACTCAGAGAGGATATGGGTTTCGCCACAATTTATATACAGTTCACAAAAATATCAAAGCGGTAAAAGCAGTTAGTTAGCACATTGAGCACAGATCATGTAACAAAATCAGATAAAGCTGAATATAACAATTTATTTAAGCTCGAATTTCTAACCTGAACCAGTGGTTCTGGGCCATTAATCCCCAGCAGAGTCACCAGAGCTGTCACACCTCCTTTTTCCGCCCCCGCGAGGGGGCAGAGGAGTTTTTCCAATTAAATGACAACCGAAACGGGATTTGTTTATTTATTTCAGAGTCGCCACTTGGGAGATTTAGGGTGTCCCAAGTCACCAATTTTAATCCCGAATCGAGGAAAAGAATGACTCCATATTACAGTCTGCGTACCAGAAATCCGGATAAGGAATTCTGTTGACTCGGGAGAAGGTGTTAGGCATTCCTGAGTTCCGTGGTTCTAGCACGGTCGCTCAACTGTTATATTCGGCTTGATTATCTGATTTTATACAAATATGAACTTATGTGAAAATTTTAACTTTTACCGCTTTTATTATATTTTTTAAAGTAATGTGAACATTGTTTAAAACATGTCTTTGGATTGCGTCACATGAAATGCACCCGCGATCCGGAACATATTTTTATTCAATGTTTTAGGATTTGGATTTGGGTCGCATGAAATGCACACCCGAGTTTAAGAAGGTAATATTGTTAAAATACGCGCCTAAAGCGATTAGCGTATTATTATTTCTGGGTAAGGCCATGGAACTTTGCTAAACGGCTGATCCCGAGTTCTAAGTAATTAAAGCATACATTTTTTTTGTGAGGGCCCCGCAATATGTGCATTTTATTTGGCGAGGCTCGTCTCATTTTATTTAAAAGGATAAACCTACAGTGACTACATTTCTTCTATTAGGTTTGTCTCTAAAAAAAAACTTTCTTAATTATTTACATGCTAAAAAACGTAGCTTATTAATTATTAGTTTACGGTTGATACAAATGGAGAATCGCAACGGAGTTTGTACAAAGAAATGTTGCTTTTGTTCTATATTCTATTATTCAAGGAAACATTGAAACACGAGATTAGCGTACAATGATATCGAAGCAGATTATTTTATGTGAAGAGATTAGACATATTCGGCCTTGTTCATCATATGGACGAGGTTCAGTTAATTACTCCTTACATGCTTGATACTTGAAAAAACAAGGCATTTGAAATGAACCTATCTAACTTAATATGATATTACTACATGTTTGACTACACGATTTTTCCTTTTTGCTTTAACCCAAATTGCCTAGTGCATTCGAATTGTGCATTACCAACTGATGAGTTAAGGTGAAGCTAATGTGCTTAATGCATTTTCAATTCAACAGACCCTATGTGAAACCACTGTTGGCCGATAATCGTTACTATCCAACTAGCTTCTTCCTGATTTATATACAACCATAGATTACCAGACTAAATTCCTTATGAAATGAACACTGTTTTATTACATGGTTTAAAAGCCAGTCTCTACATGTTGAACACACAAATATTCTAAACTACCAGCAGCAGAATAAAGGTAACTGTATTGATGTTTAGACTACAAAACTCTTTATGCCCTTATTCAGATCCAAACTCATCATTACATCAGTGAATTTAGAATGTGTACCTGGATATTAGGACAATAAGAAGAGGAAGAGAAAGAGTATCAGCAGCAGGCAACTAACAGCAACAACAACTTAGCCACAACACAGCAACAACAATGCAGCCCACAGATGATCGAGCATCAAACAGTCAAATCCCAGAAACAGAGTAGAAAAACAACAGCAGGAAGCCCAGAATATTGAATGTAACAGCACCAACAGTTTAACAATCACACACAGTTCGGCAAATAACCAACAGCAATTGGCCAAGACAGCTTGGCCAGCTTAAATTCTTATGCTGTTTTCAGACAGTCTTTGTTACAATGTTCTGAGATTTCTTTTTGTTTCTTTCTTTCAGCTTTTTAAGAAAACCTTCTCTCCAGGCTCCAAAAATTCTCCCCCTTTCTAATGGAAGGTCTGCCTCTTTTATAGCCTAAACTCAGCACTTTACAGTCTGTTTGACAACTCAGAATTCCCCCCCTCCCTGCTGTTTTTCCCACTCAGCTATTTAAACTAAACAAAAACTCCCACGAGATTCCCTGACAGCTCCTCTCTATTTGGTTGTTAAAGTGGCCTAATCTCTTATTCATTTAGTAAAGCATGGGCAGCAGGAATATAATCTGACAGCACATGCTGTCCAATTATTTAAATTCCTTAATCAGCTGACCAAGCACATGCTGCCCAAAATCTGAACCAAGTAAACATGCCATCCATTTAAGACCAAAGTCTGAACTGCCATTATAACTTACCCCTAAATGTTTTTTGATTCAAATTGAACAAAATCAATAGGCAACACACTTCAGTTCCTAATGGAATTCAAATACGATCACAGCAGAAACAAATAGCATGAATCAAATTGTTACCATTTAATGGCTGAAACTAATTGACGACATACATCGACTCGACTATATTAATCGTGATACATGACAAGCAATCAACCCAACAAAAAAACACAAAACAAAGTGTAACAACTCTCTTGGCAATTTGCAACGATACAGGAAAACAGACGGACATTATTGGTTTGACGAATACCAACTGAATTGAAATAAACACAATACCACATGAACTTAACATAACAGAATAAACTAAACAAAAGGTCTTGTATAGATGGGGAGACAAACTGCTAACAGAAATCCCAGAACTAGACAAACAACTAAACATGCTAACAAATTAATTCGAATAACAAAATGGACGATAAAAGGGACAAATGAACAAACCTGAAAAACTTTAAACATAGCTGAACCCAGGCCCGGGCTTGATTTGTTCGTTTAAAGTCGAACAAATCCTAACCGAGGTGTTCTCGACCAAGAACACTTCGATTAGGGTTTACTAGACTACAAACTTGTCTAAATTCAAACAGACCCCACGAAATCTTTATGTTCTAGGATTTGACTTTTCCAGATTTGGTTTTTTGGGATTTGTGGGTGGATTCGGACCAAACCAAGCATGGTTTGGTCACGATGGATGTTAGGGGAGTATCTAGTGTGAATCTGGGGTAGATCGGTGTAGATCGAGTTTTGTCTCGAATCTTCCAATGAAGATTCGAGAAGGTGGAGGAGGATTCGAGCCAAGATGTTGATGGATTTGGATTCAGGGGGTTGAGGTGCATCAGGGGTGTTAAGGGGGTGGTCACTGGCGTCCATGCCGCCGGGATTAGTGGTGAGGGGAAATGGGGTGGCTAGGGTTCCTAATGGGAGATCTGGGTTCGTGTTTGGGGACGATGGAAGAAGGGGGGGTGTTCGTATAGGGGGCTGGGTAGAGGGTTAGGCTTATATATGTAACGGGCAATTAGATCCTGGCCGTTGGATGAATCGAGTTTGATGGCCAGGATTTTTCACTTAATACGGAACGACACCGTTTGGCCTTGGTTGGGGGTCGGTCTGAATTGGCTACTGGGTCGGGTTTGGAAACGGATTACTGAAAGGGATCCTGGGCCGTTGGATTGGATTGGTTGAAACGACTGAGATGAGCCGTCCTTGAAACGACGTGGTTTAGGGGTTGAACTACGTCGTTTTTGGTGGCCTGAGGATGGGTCTTGGGCAGGCTGACTTGGGTTGCTTCTGGGCCTCAAAAATTTTGAAATAAATAGGCCCAATCCGATTTCTTAAATAATTTGCACTCTTTTATTTTGTTTTCTAATTTTAAAATACAACTAAACTAAAATGAATTTGAAATACCCATTAATCAATACTTAACACAATTATTCACACACATAAAAAAACTTTAAATGGTTAAATTACAACCTAGAATAAAAGATGCATACATATTTTTGTGAATTTTCTTTTAATGACCGAATTGTGGTTTAATTACCATGACAGACATATTTTGTATTTTATTCGATAATATTAAATAATAAAAAAAAGAACATGGACAGAACCACAAATGACCAACAGCACATGTTGTGTAAAATCGAAGATTTGTACAGCGCGGTCATTTGTCACTATTTTTGCTTTTTCTTTTGGAGTGATTGTCCGTGAAGCAAAAATCAATTGCTTACAGTTGCGACGCCGTTTTCTCCCAATATATTGGGAGTTACATGGAGATATTTATATGTAATTAAAGCTCTATGTGTATAGTTTCCAATTCTGCAAAATGTTTGTCAATACGATATCGGATTAGAGATATATGAGTGTCCTAAGTTGCACCGCTCAAGCTGCCAAGTAGGTAGCTTACCCACCTACTTGGAAAATTGAGGCAGTGGGATTATAAGTTATATTATCCCTTGTATATCTCGTCATTATACACAGAACACTTACACCAAAACACTCTCAATTCTCTCTAAGAGCTGGTACAAGATCCCAAGAACCAAACTAAAGGGAAATCAACTCAAATCATCATAGGTGTTAAAGACTACAAAAGAATGCTTCTATGATGTTGTGGTGTGATTGAGGGCTATTGTGAGCTAAGTTTCGATAGGGTTTCGAGTTGTAGATGTTGTCCAACGTATGTATAACATCTTCTTGATTGTGCCTAAGGCTAATCTTGTGTTGGTTGTGTTGTTTGAGTTAAAAATCATAAGATAGCACATGAAAGAACATGAGATATGGTTGTCTCTTTGGTTGGGCTGTTTTGTGGCTAAATATGTGGTTTTTGGTGGCTGGAAATGGTGAGAAATAATTTGATAATTTTGTGACTGCTGTTGTTAAGCTTTTCTAGGTGTTAATTAAGTTAATTTAAGAAGAAAGGATGAAAAACAAGTGATTAACGGTAAAAATTAAGGTGCTAGACACTATGGGCTGTTTTGGAAGGCATTTTGTGGATGTTTTAAACTAGAAAAAATATGGTACATATAAGTATGATGTTCTGAAGGTTGTAAACTAATTTATGAAATAAGAGTTGGATTCAATTCATATCTTGTTATGAGTAAAAATGAGCTTGTCGCTCAGTATGATTGTTAAGATAATCAGAGAAACTCATATTGGATTGCATTGTTGTTATTGCTATTGTTTGTTATAGTTGTTGTTGTTGGGTTGTTGATGACCCTTAGTGGTCTTTGGAATGTATTAAAAATAGGGGAGGTTCTGCTCGATTTTCCTTAAGTCATATGACTAGCCAAATATGATGGTACAACATTATATGTTAACGTCAATATCATTTCACTTGTTGTAGATGCAAGACATTGTGTCGAGCTTGGTTGAGTAATAAGGAAGATATCATGCAGGTATGTTAAGGCTATCCTTTCTTTCTTTTTGGTATGATACAAACAAAACGAGCAAACACACAGCTTTCATAAATAACTCTATTCATAGAATTATTAGAGGTAACTATGCTCTTGAATTCCCATGTGTCTTATTATTACATCTTCTGTTCATGCGTCTCAGAAAAATACATAAGTTGAATTTTTTTTATTTCATAATATTAATCAGAGGTATAATGGTCTTATGATGTTCCGAGAAGTTTTATTAATGTACTCCTCATGCATTGCATTCATTTACATGTGCATTTACCCATGACTCAGACGGCGTTATTTACGTGTATATATGTATATATATGTATATGGGATATGGGAAAAGGTTACGTTGTTATATACGCATCACGACCTGATCAACTGGTATACATTGATGATTTGCCCACAGTGGCCGAGATGATATGATGGGATGCCCTCAGAGGCTTGATGATGTTATGAACACATGTACCTATGCACGACATGACATTCATACGCATATGCATGAAACTATAAGATTTCATGGTTTACAGAATTATCCTGACTTACAGGTTGATTCATTTACTATATATTTCTTCCATGTCTATTATGTACTTATTTATGTGCCTTACATATTCGGGATACTTCATTTCATGCCCGTAAGTCCCGATAGATAGGTCGAGAGCCCTCCAAGTAGGCTATCAGCTTAGCGGAAGATGTTGGTGCGCTCCATTTGCTTCGGAGTCAGTTGTTTGGTTAGTATGATTTGGACGTGTATTGTTTGGTATGGCGGGACTTTGTCCCAACCTTTATAAAAATTATGTATTCTTAGAGGCTTGTAGACAGATGTCATGTACGTAAAAGATTGTATGGCCTTGTCAGCCTATGTTCAATACACGAGTGGTTACTTTGGTCTTATAGGCACGTACTTCATATGTATAAGTTTGTATTTCCTCATTCTTTACTACGGTTAATTTACCTATGATAGAATGATATGAAAGATATGTTACTTTGATACTCAGTTGAGTAAAGGTACTGGGTGCCCGTCGCGGCCCATTGGTTTGGGTCGTGACATCGCTTAAGCTTTCAAAACTAGAATTCTTCTTCCAATTCGATTTCGAATCCTTTGGTAGTTTAATTCAACCATGCACGTAAGTCGATACACATAATGTGAATCTTCACATGACCTTATGTTGAAGATAGGAACATTAATTCTCAAAAATGACTGGCTGGGTCGTTACATGAGCCTAATCCCAACTTTTAAAAAGTTTTTGCCCATGACCCCTTCTTCGCGATTGGAGAAGTCCCATCACAATCGGGAAGGAAAAATTTTCCAACACCCATAAAAGATTATTCGTGAACATGACCAGGCCTCTGCGATCGCAAAGGTCAACCTTATCAACACTTCGCGAATGTAGACAGTACTTCACAAATACGAAGACCGACCGACTAGCCTCCCTAGGCCCTGCCCCCTTCTACGCGAACATGAGTATGCTATCGTGAATGCATAGACCATTGGCCCCTAACCACCGTGATCGCAAGCCTTCTTTTGCAAATGCGTAGCATAAAAAGCCTCCCGTCCAAATCTTTCATCGCGAACACGAGACTCTTTCCTCATTCGCAAAGAAGGAAACCAGTAGCAGAAAATATGCCATTTTAGGCTTAACTACAGGTGGTTCAAAAAAAATTCGAGCCACTCGGGACCCCATCCAAATGCACCAAAAAATTCATAAACATAATCTAGATCTTCTCAAATCCTCGAAACACATAAAACAACATTGATACCAAGAATCGCACCTCAAAACCAAATTAGCCAACCTTTGAACTTCAAACTTCTTCAACTAGCTCCAAACGCGATGAATCATACCTAGACAACTCGGAATGACATCAAAGTTTATACACAAATCAGCATATGAACCTATTCCAATGCTCAGAATCCCAAACAGACATCGATAACACCAAAGTCTACTTTAAATCAAATTTAAGAAACTCTAAAACTTTCAAGGTGCCAACTTTCAACAATAAGTGTCGAAACACTCCTGGTTCACCCGAAACTCAATTCAAACATACGCAAAAGTACATAATTATTAGACGAACATATTGGAACCTTCAAATCCTGATTCCGAGGCCGTTTACTCAAAATGTTGACTCAAGTCAAACTTGGACACCTTTGGCCACTATTATGGAACTAAGTGTTCTGAATTCAAGCCGAACCTTTCCAAAATCAAAAAAAATATCCCCATAAGTCATAAAATATTAAAATCACATAAGCAAAGTCTTAAATCGAGGAACGACTATCTAAAAGGTAAAACAACCGGTCGGATCATTGCAAGTAGTTGATTGGGTGTATAGGTCTTGTGTTGTTACTTTTAAGGGTTATGATATTGTAGTTGATCTTCCGTTGTTGGATATGGTGGATTTTGAGGTTATTCTTGGTATGGTTTGGTTGTCCCTATATCACGCTATCTTGGATTGTCATGCCAAGATTATGACTTTAGCCATGATGGGGTTGCCTAGATTAGAGTGGAGAGGGACTCTTGGTCACCTCACTAGTAGGGTGGTTTCATATCTAAAGGCTTGGTGTATGGTTGAGAAGGGATGTTTGGCATATTTGGATTATATATGTGATTCTAGTGTGGAGGTTCTTCTATGGATTTGATTCCGGTTATGAGTGAGTTTTCTAACAAGGGATTGAAGGAGCAGTTGTAATATTTGCTTGTCAAGGGATTCACTAAACCTAGTGTTTTGCCTTGGGGTGTACCGGTGTTGTTTGTTAAGAAAAAGGATGCATTGATGAGGGTGTACATAGATTATTAGCAATTAAATAAGGTCACTTCAATAACAAGTATCCATTGTCAAGGATTGATGGTTTATTTCACCAGCTTCAGGGTACCAAGGTGTTTTCCAAGATTGTTTTGAGATCTGGCTACCATTAGGTGAAGATTGGGGCATCATATGTCCCTAAGATAACTTTTAGGACTCAATTTTGTCATAACGAGTTCTCGATGATGTCATTTGGCTTGACTAATGCCCTAGGATCTTTATGGACTTGATAAACCGAGTGTTCAAGACCTATCTAGATTCTTTCATTATCATCTTCATTGACGTTATTTTGGTCCTAGTCGAGAGGAGCATGCATACTACCATGGATCGTACTTCAGACTTTGATGGATCGTTGGTTATATGCCAGTTTTTTGAAGTATGAGTTTTGGTTGGACTCGATTGCCTTTTTGAGTCATGTTATGTCTTTTGAGGGTATCAAGGTGGATCCTAAAAATATTGAGGCAGTTTAGAACTGGCCTAGACCTACTTCAGCTATAGAGATTCAGAGCTTCTTGGATTTGGTGTGTTATTATCACCAGTTCATAGAGGGATTTTCATCTATCTCAGCCCTATTAACCAACTTTACCCATAAGGGTGCTCTTTTCAGATGGTTCGGCGAGTATGAGGCGAGATTTCAAAATCTCAATACTACATTGACTACCGCCCAACTGTTGGTGTTGCCTACATGTTCAGGATCTTACAATATGTATTATGATGCATCGTGTATTGGACTTGGCGGGGTATTGATGTAGGACGGTAGGGTGATTAGCTATGCATCTCGACAATTGAAGTTTCATGGGAAGAATTACCATGTGCATGATTTGGAGTTGGTAGTCATTGTTCACACGCTCAAGATTTGGAGGAATTATCTATATGGCATTCCATGTTAGGTATATACCGACCATCAGAGTCTCCAGCACCTTTTCAAGTAGAAGGACCTTAATTTGCAACAACAGAGATGGTTAGAGCTACTGAAAAACTATTATATCACCATATTATATCATTCAGGGAAGGAAAATATTGTGGATGATCCATTGAGTAGGAAGCAGAGAGCATGGGCAGTTTTGAATTTTTACCAGCAATGCAGCGGCCATTAGCCATGGATGTTTAGGCTTTGGCCAACTGATTTGTGAGTCTGGATGTTTTGGAGCCTAGCTGGGTTCTTGCTTGTGTTATGGTACACTCATCGTTGTTGGGAGCATCAAGGCTCAAAAGTTTGATGGTCCTCAGTTGTTAGTGTTGAAATACATGATGCAATGGGGTGGTTCCAAGGTGGTTGTGATTGGTGATAATAGGGTTATGAAACTTCATGGCCGGATTTGTGTTCCGAATGTTGGTGGGTTGAGAAAGTTGATCCTTGAAGAGGCTCACTATTCACGGTATTCCATTCACCCATGTATCACGAGATGTACCATGACTTGAAACAACACTATTGGTGGCAGAAGATGAAGAAAGATATTGCTGATTATGTCTCTCGGTGATTGAATTGTCAACATGGGAAGTAGGAGCATCAGAAATCGGGTGGGTTGATGTCACGACCCTAAAATCGACCCGGTCATGATGGCACCTATCGTGAAACTAGGCCAACCGACACAACTCCCAAAACCAACCAAACAAATTAGGATAAGTCATTTAAAGACATTAATAAGCTAAAATCCCATAGTATAAGGTAGAATAGAACAATGGAAAAAAAACACAGCCCGACATCAGGGTGTCACCAGTCATGAGCATCTGCAACTCGTCTAGAAATATGAAAAAGACAACATAATCTGAAACAAAACTAATACAAGCGGAATAAAGATAGGAAGAAGAGGCACTGGGTTGCGAACGCTAAGCAGCTACCTATTAAACTCCGAAAAAGCCTGTTGGAAGACAATCAGCACTCGCTAGCATGACCCGAGACTCCTAGATCTGCACACAGGGTGCAGGAAGTAATGTGAGTATGCCAACTCAGTAAGTAATAAAATTAAAGGCAGTTAAGCAGTAAGAAAATATACAAACTATAGCATAATGCTACACCAAAACAGTATAAGTTCAGAACAATACAGTAAAGCGGTAAAACTTGTAAAAACATCTCAGTTCAGTAAAAATCTTTTTAAAATATCTTTCAGTAGTTTAAACGAGTGATGAAAATAGTGAGAAAAGTGATAGAAACATAAACAGCCCCTCGGATAAAATATATACCAGGACTGCCCCTCGGGCATAATATCAGTAGAACCAGCCCCTCGGGCTACCTCACAATCACTCGTATCAGCCCCTCGGGCAATAACATGAAACAACAACAGCCCCTCGGGCTCCGGAGGGGCTCATACAGCCCAAGCGCTATAACAAGCCATCTCGTGGCATAATCAAACTGGCCCTCGACCTTATAACAAGCCACATTGTGGCGTAACAAATGAGGCCATCGGCCTAATAATCATGAATCAGTACAACACCGCTGCAGCGAGCAACCCAATCCCATAGTATCCTCACAACACAGGCCCCCGTCCCCACTCAGTCATAAATCTCTCAAGCCACTCGGGCAACAGTAAAACATGATGCTCAACGCAAAATATAATTTAAAATATCAAAACGGAGTAAATATAGCTGAGTTATGAAAACAGTATTATACAGCATGACTGAGTACAAATATAAAGTCAAAATAGTGAGGAATAGTAGTAAAAATCCCCTAAGGGTCCAAAACAGTTGGCACGAGGCTCAAATATTGCATTCAGCCCAAAACATGATAACACTTTCCAAAACACAGTGATAACAAACAGTTTTCAATAAAATACGCGACTTAACAGTCATATGGGACAGACTAATTCACAATCCCCAACGTTGCACGACCCCACGCTTGTCATCTAGCGTATGCGTCACCTCAAAGTAGCACAACGATGTAAAATCCGGGGTTTCATACCCTCATGTCAACATTGACAATCATTACTTACCTCAATCCGGTCCAAACTCTAGCCCGTGATGCCTTTGCCTCTCGACCCGACCTCTGGATGCTCCAAATCTAACCAAAAATAGTACCATACCATCAAAATATGCTAAGGGAACAAAGCCCACTCGAAAATAACCAATTTACATCAAAAACCCTGAAATTGGCCAAACCCGACCCTCGGGACCACGTCTCAGATTCCGATAAAAATCACAAAACTGGAATCCTTACACTCTCACGAGTTCATACATATCAAATACATCAAAATCCGACCACAAACGACTCCTCAAATCCTCAAATCAAAGTCTCCAATTTCAAGCCCTAACTCCCCAATTTTAGGCTTCAAAACCCACTAATTTCATGTTTAAACAAGTAAGAATCAACATAGGATCGAGTTTTAAGTTCAATAATCTTACCTCAAAGAAGTTCTCTTGAATTCCTTCTTCAATCCCCCTCAAGAAGCTCCAAAACCTACTCAAAAAGTGGTGAACTATGGCCAAAAATCGCAAAAATGGTCTTTTAAACATTCTGCCCAACGATTTAAATTCCTTAATCGCGATTGTGGGAAGTCTATCGCGATCGCGAAGCACAAAGTTCGCTGACTCAAAATTTACTTTACGCGAACGCGTCGCTACCCACGCAAACGGGATGCACAACAGCCCTACACGAACGCGATCGCTAACAAGGGGCCGTGTTCACGATGAACAAACGCGTGGTCAACCTCTGGTCCACTTAACCTTACACGAACGCGACCTAACCCACGCGTTTGCGAATAACAACCTTATAGCCTTACGCGATCGCGTCCTCAACTATGAGATAACATAGAACAAAATGTCACCTCCGCTTGGCTAAGCCTAAGCGATCGCGGCCTTAACTATGCGATCGCATAAAACAAAATGCCTGCAACAGAACGGAAGAAAATCTACAATTTCTCAAACATGCATTTGATCCATTTAACCACCCGAAACTCACCCGAGTCCCTTGAGACCTCAACCAAACATTCCAGCATATCCCATAACATCATTCAAACTTGTTCCAACCTTTGGAACGCTCAAAACAACATCAAATCTTCAACGGATTCAAGCCTAAGAACTCCAAAAACTTTCAAATTCCGATTTTGATCAAAAGTTTTATCAAAACCTCGTCCGAATGACCTGAAATTTTGCACACACGTCACAAATGACACAACGGACCTATTACAATTTCCGAAATTCCATTTTAACCCCAATATCAAAATTTCCATTACCAACCGGAAAACGCCAAAATTCCAATTTCGCCAATTCAAGTCTAAATCTACCCCAACCTCCAAAACACATTCTGATCATGCTTCTAAGTCCAAAATCACCTAACGGAGAAACCAAATCATAAAAAATCCAAATCCGAGATTGAATACTAAAAAGTCAACACTTGATCAAACCTTTTAATTTTTAAGCTTCAAACTGAGAACTATTCTTCCAAATCCATTCTGATTACTCTGAAAACCAAAACCAACAATTTACATAAGTCATAATATATCATACATACCTTCTTGGGCCGAGGGTCTCCTGGAAACAGCCTCTCTGCCCCTCAGGGTAGGGGTAAGATCTGCTAACATATTACCCTCCCCAGACCCCACTTGTGGGATTACACTGGGCCGTTGTTTAGCTTAGTTTATACATCACACTGGGCTAGTCATGCCCGAGAACTAGCAAGCAAAGTGCAAAAACTCAAAACGACCGGTCGAGTCGTTACATCCTCCCCCACTTAGACATACGTTCGTCCTCGAACGTGCCCAGAGTTGTTCCGAAAACCATCAAATCATTGTGTAACCTTACTATGCACATACTCGGGGGTGATCTCACGTCACCCTATCTCATATAGGTCCGATAACACAATGTAACTGCAATGTCACAATCCAACCTAGCCCATAAACCTTAGAACCACATTTTCACTTCTGAAATCATCTACAAGATCACAATCTCACATCTATACTCTGAATAAGCCCGAACAAGCTATAACAAACCATACCTGCAACTGCAGATGCAATCACATGATATACCACAACGCTAAAACTCTCATAGCGATAACTTCTAATCACAGCAGTTGCTCAGAACAACCGAATATTGATAATAAACCTCTTATCAATAAAGCCTCATTCCAACACATTCGTGTACTGCCAATGATAAATGAAACACGTAGAAAGTCATAACCATTCTTCAGATCAACTATACGTGAAACCACTTCTCCTTTGGCAAGGACCATAGCAAATTTCTGAGTCGAACATCGATATTATCCTTCCAACAAGCTAAAACCGAATCCGTTTGTATTCATTCTAGATCCCAACGATATCATCTAATCCAACACAACTACTTTGGTGACATGATACATCGATACAATCTAAAGCCACAACTCATGCAATCCGCGCACCAATAAGCAACAATCCGAACGTACTCAAATCATGAAAAAAAATTACTCAAATGAGAGAGTTATACCGCAAGCCCACCAGTACCACAATAAACACAATGTTGAGAACCCATCACACGTCGTTGAACTAGAACACACGAATCTAACCTGAAGGATCATATCTCTATATAACTTCGCTCCAATGTGCGACCTCATCCAAAACTGGTCCACATGAAACACCTCGAGTCACTATGCTCAAAATCGACAACCACACGCAATTTGATGTCTAGAACCAAAAGCAAATCATCATAACCACGGCGAAGCAATTGACATAACACTACACAAACCCGAAAGGACACAACCGATATGCCATTCTCCGAGCGATACCCAATACTCTTCCCGCTCGAATTCCACTAAGAGACCCCAATAAAACCGCACCACATGTGCCTATAACTAACAAATCCTAAAGTCTCGCAACACTGAAAGGTAACTCATAGATCTCCCCAGATCGCTAATAAGCTCAATAGAAATCAAATCAACACATCCCTCAACAATACAACTTGGAGTCAACCAAGCCGACTCGATATAGAACACACATCCATATTGGCCTACTAATGAACCCCTTATCAAGGAGTTACTGAAGCTGCTCCTTCAACTCGTTTAACTCTATCGGTGCCATACGATACGGTGCCCGGTACCAAATCAATACCAAAATCAACAGCCCTATCCGACAACATGCCCGACAGTAGGAAACACATCTGAAAATTCCTCACCATGGGAACTGAATCAATAGTAGGAGTCTCTGCATTGACATTCATCGCGAACGCCAAATAAAAAAGATAACCCTTTCTAGCTATCCGTTGGGTCTTTAAAAATGAAATCACCCTACTGGGAACATAATCCGTCAAACCTCGCCACTCAATCCGTGGCATCCCCGGCACAGCCAACGTCATCGTCTTAGTGCAACAGTCCAGAATAACATGACACAGAGACAACCAATCCATCCCCAATATCACATCCAAATCTGACATACCAAGCAACAAAGGATCCACTCGGGTCTCCAAACCCTCGATAGTCACCACACAAGGCCGATACACGCGATCCACAACCAGGACCTAACTTGTATAAGAAAGCTCCCAGTCTCCAAATCCATACAGCACGTGAATTACCATATCCGATCCCAACTCCACCATCAGAATGTACAACACACCTCTAATGCCCAATCATCCCATGAGAGGTACTCCTATAATTCTTCTGTGCCACCAAGCAAACTCGAATATCAGCAGTCGATCCAGCAAGAGAGTGTCGCAATACTAATAAAGTATCCCCAACTCAAACATATCGCCCTTTCTAAAATGTATACCCTCATCAAGCCACACCAATCAGTGATCTCATTTATCTAGTCATCTGAAACTGTCCATGCTACCTAAGAATTTGTGACCTTCCTTTCAAAACTGAACTGTGTCCTTACACATGCAAATCTCAATCCTACACAATATACCGCATATACCATACCATCCTAGGATAAACATGAGAACTTCATATCCATTCTGAGCCACAAGCGACTACGTACTCAACTAGCCAAGAGCTTTCCATTGATCCCATCTAGAAGAAAATTCTATACATCTCATGCTCCTCATGCTCGTAGAAAATATACATCTCTAGCCGTGGTATAAACCATCAAGAACTCTCTGAATTCCATTTGCACAAAACTAAACCGTCAGGACTAAATCCTTCTAGCTCAACCAAGCTATGCAGGCTACTAAAATCCAATAGCATTGCCGCAAAACACATGTAGAAACTCATTACCTCGTAAGCACCCAAAGAACTAATCATATCCTTACCATGCCGATCCGGCCTACTACCAAGCTATCCCATCTATCCAAGTTCCTTCTGATTTACCTTCAACTTGATACTTCTTCTCGCTATAACACCACCATCCTCGACCCAGACTCGCCACACGAGACCCAAGCATAAAGCCACACCGCCCTACAGTTCATAAGCCGCTGACTACTCTCTCAAATATCCCCAAAAGCACCACATTCAAAATACCACGAGTCTTGACACCCTCCAATGCAAACCTCGGTTTCTAGCCAAATATACAACTTGAAAATATCAATTATTACATGTAAAATCTTGAACCCATTAGAACCAATCTCGAGAGTCATCCACTCTACTCAAACCTCAATTAGACTGATCAAATGAGCCGAACAACCTGTGCCTCATTAGTACGGCAACACCTAAGGAAGTAACCCACCTTGGTGCAACCGAACAAATTCTTACTCTATGCACTGTACATCCTTTATCAATAGTATTCAAGTCATTCTGTGATTCTCATACACCCATAAAGAATAACATAACCTTTATTGCGATTTCCTTTACTCGAGCCATCCTCGGTCTCAGTCTCTGTAAGCCATAACTGATTCACCAGTACGCTTCAAACTAGACCAACATAGCACATAACTGTGCAATCAACTAATCAATAGCAGACTCCCCCACTTGGCTCAAAGCCATAGATCAAAACACACAATAAATCATAATGCATATACTTTATTACTACTAAACTACCATAGTGAGATTAAACTCAATCCTTCATAAGCTCGTGCGATACAGACCATCTAGTACTTCAAATCTTCTACAAATCTCGCATTCACCCTCGTAACAGTCAAGCCCACTCTCTTAAGCGACCCAAATTCAAATTACAACACATATATTTCACTGGTAAAAGAGATCATCCAACAAACAACATAAGGATCACAAAAACTTTAGAACACTCCGTAGGAGATAACCCACCTACTTCGCCTCAAACTAATATCTCTTTATACCCTTCCACTGTCATAAATATTACGCAGTCACTTAATCTTCCTAAGTATAAACTCATATCACAATGTGAAATCTACTTCACTTCTCAACTAGGCAACATGAAAAGATCCTTCAACACACCCACAACTCGGGTCTATACATCAAATCACGATGGAAATCAAGCACTAGATAGTTCTTGATACCTCAAGAAGACCCTTCTCGTCTCATTCAATTCATATGAACACATCTCGCAGTCACATCACACTCATCACATAACTATCCAGTCATCACTTCCCTTAATAGGGACACTATCGAACATATAAATCCAGAAACACGCGCTCGCACAATCAACAGCTCAGGGCTCAAGCTACAGGCAATGCCTGGCTTTAAGTCCTCCAAACTGGCCCAATATCAACACACAGAGATCACATCTCGTCCCTCGATCAGGGAATCACAAGCCATCGACACACATCCTATACCGAGCGCTCATGCATGCATACGAACGCGTGGAAGGAATTCAAAGAGTTATGTTTCAAGCTGAATCAAGGACGCATGATAAGAATTCAAGAATGTTAAGTTTTTCCTAAAGGTTCTGCAACCTCACGAGGACAAGTACAGACATCTCTGTACCGATCCGCGAGACTCTACTAAACCTGCTCAAGACTCGTGAGACCTATGTAACCTAGGCTCTGATACCAACTTGTCACGACCCTAAAATGGACCCGGACATGATGGCTCATATCGTGAAACTAGGCCAGCCGACACAAACCGTAAAACCAACAAAACAAATTATGATAAGTCATTTAAAGACATTAATAAGCTAAAATCCTATAGTATAACGTAGAATAGAACAGTGCGGAAACAAAACACAGCCCGACATCGGGGTGTCACCAGTCATGAACATCTACAACTTGTCTAGAAATATGAAAAAGACAACATAGTCTGAAACAAAACTAATACAAGCGGAATAAAGATAGGAAGGAGAGGCACTGGGCAGCGAACGCCAAGTAGCTACCTAGTCAACTCCAAAAAAAGTCTGCTAGACGACAATCAGCACTCGCTAGCATGACCCGAGACTCCTGGATCTGCACACAGGGTGCAAGGAGTAATGTGAGTACGCCAACTCAATAAGTAATAAAAGTAAAGGTAGATGAGCAGTAAGAAAACACGCAAACCACAGCATAATGCTACAGCAAAACAGTATAAGTTCAGAACAATGCAGTAAAGTGGTAAAACTCAAAAAAACATCTCGGACAAAACATATACCATGATCGCCCCTCAGGCATAATATCAGCAGAACCAACCCCTCGGGCTACCTCACAATCACTTGTATCAGCCCCTCGATCAATAACATGAAACAACAATAGCCCCTCGGGCAATATCATATCTCACACTGGGTACCCACACTCACTAGGGGTGTGCAGACTCAGGAGGGGCTCCTACAGCCCAAGCGCTATAATAAGCCCTATCGCGGCATAATCAAACTGGCCCTCAGCCTCATAACAATCTACCTCGTGGTGTAACAAATCAGGCCATCGACCTCATAATCATGAATCAGTACAACACTGCTATGGCACGCAGCCCGGTCCCATAATATCCTCACAACACATTCCCTCGGCCCCACTCAGTCAAAAATCTCTCAAGCCACTCGGGCAACAGTAAAATATGATAGTCAGCCTAAAATATCATTTAAAATACCAAAACGGAGTAAATATGGCTGAGTTATGAAAACAATAGAGTACAGTATCACTAAGTACAAATATGAAGTCAAAACACTACGGAATAGTAGTAAAAATTCCTAAGGGTCCAAACCCATTGGCACGAGGCCCAAATATGGCATTCAGCCCAAAATATGATAATACTTTCCAAAACACAATGATATCAAACAATTTTCGATCAAATACACGACTTAACAGTCATACGGGACGGACTAAGTCACAATCCCCAACGGTGCATGACCCCACACTCGTTATCTAGCATGCACATCACCTCAAAGTAACATAACGATGTGAAATTTGGGGTTTCATACCCTCATGTCAATATTTACAATCATTACTTACCTCAATCTGGTCCAAACTCAGGCCCGCGATGCCTTTGCCTCTCAACCCGGCCTCTGGATGCTCCAAATCTAACCAAAAATAGTACCATACCGTCAAAATATGCTAAGGGAACAAAGCCCACTCAAAAATAACCAATTTACATCAAAAATCCCAAAATTAGACAAACCCGACCCCCGGGCTCACGTCTCGAATTCTGCAAAATCACAAATTGGAATCCTTACACGCTCACGAGTTCATACATATCAAATACATCAAAATCTGACCACAAACGACCCCTCAAATCCTCAAATTAAAGTATCCAATTTCAAGCCCTAACTCCCCAATTTTAGGCTTCAAATCCCACTAATTTCATGTTTAAACAAGTAAGAATCAACATAGGATCGAAGTTTAGGTTCAATAATCTTACCTCAAAGAAGTTCTCTTGAATTCCCACTTCAATCTCCCTTAAGAAGCTCAAAACCGACTTAAAAATGGTGAACTATGGCCAAAAATCGTGAAAATGGTCTTTTAAACATTCTGCCCAGTGATTTAAATTCCTTAATCGCGATCGCGAAGCACCAACTTTGCTGAATCAAAATTTACTCTACAGGAATGCATTGCTACCCATGCGAACGTGATGCACAGCAGCCACACCTACGCGATCGCGAACCAGGGACTGCGCTTGCGATGAACAAACGCGTGGTCAACCACTGGTCCACTTAACCTTACGCGAACGCGACCTAACCCATGCGTTCGCGAACAAAAACCTTACAGCCTTACGCGATCGTGTCCTCAACTATGAGATCACATAGAACAAAATCTCATCCCCTCTTGGCTAAGCCTACGCGATCGCGGCCTCAACTATGCGATCACATAGAACAAAATGCCTGCAATAGAACTGAAGAAAATCTGCAATTTCTGAAACATGCATTTGATCCGTTTAACCACCCGAAACTCACCCGAGGCCCTCGAAACCTCAACTAAATATGTCAACACATCCCATAACATCATTCAAACTTGTTCCAACTTCTAAACACTCAAAACATCAAATCATCAACGGATTCAAGCCTGAGAACTCAAAAACTTCCAAATTTCGACTTCGATCAAAACTTTTATTAAACCTCGTTTGAATGATCTAAAATTTTGCACACACATCACTAATGACACAATGAACCTACTCCAATTATCAGAATTCCATTCCGACCTCGATATCAAAATTTTCACTACCAACCGGAAAATACCAAAATTCTAATTTCGCCAATTTAAGTCTAAATCTACCCCGGACCTCCAAAACATATTCCGATCACGATCCTAAGTCCAAAATCACCTAACTAAGCTAACCAAATCATAAAAATCGAAATCCAAGATTGAATACTAAAAAGTCAACATTGGTCAAACCTTTCAATTTTTAAGCTTCAAATTGAGAACTGTTCTTCCAAATCCATTCTGATTACCCTGAAAACCAAAACCAAAAATTTACATAAGTTATATACATCACACGGGGATAGTCATGTCCGATAACTGGCGAGCGAAGTGCAAAAGCTCAAAATGACCGATCGGGTCATTATAGTTGACTTAGAGATTGGAGATACCGGAGTGGAAATGGGAGCGCATCACTATCAATTTTATGGTAGACTTACTACAAGCCTTGAGGAAATATGACGTTGTTTGGGTTATTGTGGACCGGTTTACTAAGTCCACACACTTCATTCCGGTAATGACATGCTATTCTTCAGAGTGGCTGGCTCAAATTTACATTTGGGAGATTATCCGTCGGTATGGTATGCCCATTTCCATCTTTTCTAACTAGGGAAATAGTTCACTTCATACTTTTGGAGAGGCATGCAGTATGAATTGGGCACACGGATTGAGCTGAGTACTGCATTTCATCCTCAGATAGATGGACAATTCGAGTGCACTATTTAGATTTTGGAGGGCATGTTAGGGGCATGCTCCATGGATTTTAGGGTCAGTGGGACTAGTTCTTTCCTTTAGCAGAGTTCTCCTACAACAACAGCTATCAGTCGAGCATCCAGATGGCCCTGTACAAGACCTTATCTAAGAAACAATGTCGCTCTCTAATTGGAAGGTTTGATCCCATGAGACCTTGTTGGGCACCGATTTGGTTCGTGATGCTTTGTAAAAGGTTAAGGTGATTCATGAGCGGCTTCGTACATCTCAATCTAGGCGAAAGAGCTATGCAGACCGAAAGGTTCGAGATGTGGCTTACATGGAAGGTGAGAAGGTTCTTCTCCGAGTGTCGCCTATGAAGGGCGTGATGTAATTTGTAAAGAAGAGAAAGTTAAGCCCGAGGTTTATTGACCCGTTTGAGATTTTGGAGAATGTTGGGGAGGCTGCTTATTGGCTTGCATTACCTCCTATCCTATAGGGGGTACATCCGGTATTTTACGTTTCCATGCTTCGAAAATACCATGAGTATAGGTCACATGTTTGGGCTTCAATATTGTGCATCTGGATGAGAATTTGACCTTCGAGGAATAATCGGTGGCTATTCTAGACCGAAAGGTTCGGAAATTGAGATCTAAGAATTTTTATTCTTTGAAAGTGCATTGGATAGGTCAGTCAATTGAGGAGGCTAAAGTGCATTGGAGAGCTCAGCCGATTGAGGAGGCTATGTGGGATCCCAAATCCAATATGAGGAGTAAATACCCATATCTTTTTGTCAGTCCAGGTACATTTCAATATGATTTAGATTTAAAATGTAAACCTTATTTTTTTTTAGAAGACTTCTAACTAAAATTAAAATCTTAAAACTATATTCACTTAGAATATAATTTTTATTGTTAATTTGCTTATACTCTTGTTTTCATTAGAAGATAACATCTGAATGCATCCGAATGTAGAATTTAACTGTGTGATTATATAGTTGAGCAAGGAAAAGAAGTGTAAATTAATCAAAAAACTTAAGCAATATCTAATACATTATAGATAAACAAATATGATGCTTCTAAAAAAAAGTATTTCATATTAGATAATAACTTGACGTAAAGTTCCACGTGAACTTATGCAGAATTATTAATCAAAATCATCCATATTATTTTAGTCTAACTTTCACTATATTCCTATAATATTTCACTTAGGTGAGACTATCCTTTATATTTTCTTAAGTTAACTAAAAACGACTCTCCATTAGAACATTCATCCAATTCTAACGAATGTTTTATTTCTCACGTAACTTCTCCTCTTTTTCTTCTTTTCCCACAAAGTATTCCTTAATCCTTCCTAGAAAGAACATAATCTAACATGCATACCCTACCCCCAGTATCTCTTTCCACGTCTCTTTTCACTGTATTATCTTTCCTATTCCTCAAATGTTTTACTCATCTCAATTAAGTTAGTTATGTTTTTTCCTCTACCCATATCCTCCAAATATGTTGAGATTGAAAATGTAATGACCTAGCTAGTCATTTTGTGTATTTAAACTTTATTCCCCTATTTGACGTTTCTCGTATATATGTTTATGGTTTTGTGACTTACAGGAGTGGTTGGTTTGGCCTCGGGAAGGCTTGAGAATGAATTGAGACACTTCGTCTCATTTTGGAAGCTTAAGTTGTAGGAGTTGACCAACATTTAACTTTTGAGTAAACGACCTTGGATTGGTGTTTTGATGGTACTAATAAGTTCGTATGGTGATTTTGGACTTAAGTGTATGCTGGGATTTAGATTTGGAGGTTCCTAGGATATTTTGGTGCTATTTGCCAAAAGTTGGCATCGAGGGCTGACTTCGAGGTTATCGAATTTGGATTGTTGTTCTGGAAGTTGGAATAGGTTCATGTTATCATTTGGTACTTATATGCAAAGTTTGGATATAATCCGTATTGGGTAGGCTTGAATCGATGCTTGGTTTAAAATTTGAAATTTAATGAACTTAAGAGAAGTTTAACATGTGCTTTGATCATCGATTCTTGGTTTTGATATTATTCGTTGTATTTTGAGCATTTGGATAAGTTCAAATTAGGTATTAGAACTTTCTGGCATGATTGGACAGGGTCCTGGGGGCTCAAATGTTTTCTAGAGTGGTTTCAGATCATTTTTCCTTTGTTTGGAGTTGTTGGTTTCTGATGCTTAGCAATGCTTCGTGATCACAGAACTTGTCTCGCGGTTGCAGAACTTGTTTCGTGATTGCCGCGAAAGAGGAGCTGGTAGGTTTGGTTTTCCTTTATCGCATTCACGAGGAAGGTATTATGTTCGTGGAGGGATGTAGGCAAAAGCTACACGTTCGTGTTTAGAGGTTACATTTGTGATGGAAGGCTCCAGGCAATACATTAGCCTTTATGTTTATGGAAAAAGTTCCACGTTCGCATAGGCTTAGCTGGGACAAGATCGCATTTGCGAGTAAGGCTTCGCATTTTCTAAGAGGTAATTTTTGCGGGGCAGTGTTTGGCCTTCGGGATCACGAAGGAGGGTCCGTGATCTCGATGAGCATACTTGGGCAAAATACTCAAGTTGAAATTTTGGGACTTTTTCCCACTTTATCATATTTGAGCCCTATTCTTCGAGAATGGGGGATTCTGAAGAGGAAATTCACTACATCTTTGGAGGTAAGCAATTTATAGTTGGATTTGACTTTATATCATGTTTTCCCTAGATTTATACACCTAGCAACTTGGATTTATTGGGGGGATGGGGGAGGGGGAGGGGGTGGCAATACTTTTTGAAAGTGAATAATTGATACTTAGAACTCTTAATTTGGAGTCAATTTTGGATAAAACTTGTATATTTGGACTCATATCGGTATGAGTCGGGATTGGTTTTATCGGATTCCAGGAAGCGGGACTGGTTGACTTTTTAATTGACTGTGTATATTTGATTAAAGATTCAATCTTATTTGAGTTCGATTTATATAACTTTATATGATGTTATTGGGTTGTATTTGACTAGATTCGAGCTATTTGGAGTTGGATTTTTGAAGATTTGTCATCTTTGGTGATTTTTAGGCTACCGCGTAGAGGTAAGTCTCTTAGTTAATCTTATTAAGATGGAAATAGGATTTGATTTGATTATTATGTGTTTAATGTCTTGGGGTGGTGTATATACATGATAGCGAGCGTATATTCACTTACCAAGTTTATACTATGACCGGGGTGGAACGGAATATTGTATGCCTTTTTGTGACTTTGTGCTCATTTGACTCATAATTTATTTGACTTATGTGACTATGTTTGCTCTCTTATTCATGTTGAAATCACGCCTAGATTTATGATTATTTATGAGGGTATGGGAACTTATCCTCCATATGTTGAATAAGTATATACATACATTTTAAATAAAGATACTTGATTTGGATTGAGAATCTTGGCACCAAAATGTAAAGCATGCGGATGAGATATAGTTATGGCACACAGGACTGTTTAACCAAAAATTGTGTAATTTGGCCAAAGTTTATTTTAGGAAATACTCGAGCTATTGATAATCAAGAAATTCTATATTTACTTAATAATAAGGAAGGAAATTCGAATATCAGATAGCAAAAATAGCAAGCAAAAGAAAGTAATTGTATTCCAATAATAATCAGAACGTGTCTGTACAAATGATATCTCCTTCCTTTTTATAGAAATCTATAAGTACAACGTCTTTCCCCTTTTATGACCGGATCATTATGAGCATTAATGATATTAATGAGACATTATAATTGGTAATCGTAACTGTTCATGGAGATTCTGTAATATTTGAGATAATTCACACTCATTAATTGATGATTCATGAATCTTTCCTTTTTACTGTCTGGATTCATTCCGCTGGTACCTCTTCATATGATCATTTAAACATGAACGACCATATCTTCTCCTCTCATGGGTGATTTTCTCGTATCTGTTACGACTCGTGCCTCTTTTAATGCATCTCTCCAGCTGTCGCTTTCTCAATGATCCACGTGTCTTGTCATATCATCCATTCACATAAATTCACGTATAATATTTATTTTTACCAATACATATAGGCCCCACTTGTCGAATATTCTTCAATTGAATATTTGGGAAGTGGTATGTATTTATGGCGGGAATTTTTGGCGTTGTTTCCCATGTATCATTACATCTTCTTCAGAACTAACATGGCATGCATCACTTCCATTTAATGCATGTGCCACATGGTCTTCGTTAATTGGATCTGCGGCTCTTCAGCGATTTCTAGGGCTTTTTTACGGCTGCATCAGTCATGGAGTTATTGTTTCATTATGACTTTTCCATCATGACCCCCTTTACATGACGGTTGCTTCTTCATATAAATACCTCATTTGCCTTTGTTTTTATGAAAAACTTTCTATAGTGTCCTTTGTTCTCTATAGTTCTCATTCTTCATTACGTATTTCTTTCTCATACAACTATGTCTTCTTCAAATCTTGATCCTCGTAAATTTGTTATAGTGGATGAATTCCCCCCTTCCTCTACTCCTATCAGAAGTAGAAGAAGTGGCAGGTTATGCAGTTTAGGGTTTGTTTCTATTCGTAGTTCTTCATCTCATACTAGTACTACTCCTCTGTCGTCTTCTAGAACTAGGGCTTCTTCTTCACACAGATCTTCTGTTAGAAGTAGGGATTCTAGTGAACCACTTTATGAACCCACTATTGATGAGATTATTCCTGCTGAACTTTCCTTCTTTACTGATAGAAAATCGATTAGGAATCAAGTCACTTTCATGACTTCTCATGATCGTGCTGATGTTTACCCTTATCGGACTTAGGGTTTGATTTCCATTGTACGGAGAGACTGTCATTGGAAATTTCATTTCCCAATTTTAGTTCCTAATGCAAGTCAAAGAATTACCTCGTTCAAAGCCGGTTATTCTTTTGTGTATACATATCCCTTTAAGTTGGGTTTTAGACCTCTTATTGACCCAATCATCATAGAGTTTTGTCGTTTCTTCAATGTTTGCTTAGGACAGATTGGTCATATTGTATGGAGGGTCGTGGCATGCCTTAGATACTTGTCAAACTTGGCTGTTTTACCCTTAACCTTTTATCATCTGATATATCTTTATTCCCCCAAGTTATTTCGTTTTGGGGTGTTTACTCTCGTGGCATAGAGTAATTTGGTTTTAGTGAGACCTGAATATGACAAGGATCGTGGTTTGTATGCCCGATTCATTGCTGCTCCCACAAGTAGGTTAGTGGGAGAAGAAAACATGCCTTTCCCAGAAAAGTGGAACTTTGCACGTAAGTTTCTTTTCATAGTTTTTATTTCTCTTCTCTGTTTTTAGTGAAGAACCTGAAACCTCATAGCTTTTTTATTTTTTCTATTTCAACAACCATGGAAGCTGTTGATGAAGTCCCAAATTTTCGTGGTTGGGTAGAAAAATTATTAACCATTGCTCCTATGGAAGAAAGGTCCTGGAAATACCTTTCTAATAGGTTTAGATGGAAAGTGAAGACTCATGGTATCTTTCTCTTTCACTTTCTACCTTAATTTTGTACTTACTTAGGCACTTATTAACCCTTTTCTTTACTAGGGTTTCCCATTCGGGGTGTGAGTCTCGCTTTAATTTCTGCTTCGAGACTCTCTATGTCAATGGCTCAAGAGATAATCTTGAGTTCTTCATCAAAAAGAAAAACTGAAAGAGCACACAGTTCTGGGAGTGAAGAGGAGCGGGATAAAGGCTCGTTGGTTCGTAAGGCTCGAGCTAGGAGACGTGTCATTTCAGATGACGAAACTACTTCTCCTCCCAATTCTGTTCCCATACACGAACCTGAAGGTACTACCTTAGTGAGTTCTGATGATGAGATGCCTGCTGCTTCCTATGGCTCTACTGAACAACTCTTTTCTCGTGGGTTAGATGAAAATTTTGGCTTTGTTTCTGAAGAGACACCTCTTGCTTCATTTCTCGTGTCTGTTCCAATCGATCCTCAATCTCCTGCACATGTTGCTACTGCTCCGCCCATGGCTATTTTGACTCCTTTGACTGTTCCTACTGTTACAACTTCTCATGCTGAAGTTGGTTCCTCTAGTAGGGCAATGAAAAAAGTTACCATCGAGGTTCCTGAGGATGGTAATCTTTTGAAGAAATCTGCCCAAGCTGATGTATGGCTTAAACCATTGATTGGCCCGGTTGAGAAGTCAAAATTAGAGAGCCACAGTTCCTTAACGTGGATGAATGATATCGTACAGTCATCTTTAAAGGTATAAGCCTTAGGTTTTTATTTTCACTCGTGATTTCCTTTCTATTGGTGTCACATTTTTCTTTTCTTTATGTAGATCAACCTCATTGGTATGGAGATGATGA
Source organism: Nicotiana tabacum (assembly GCF_000715075.1). Classification (NCBI taxonomy): domain Eukaryota; kingdom Viridiplantae; phylum Streptophyta; class Magnoliopsida; order Solanales; family Solanaceae; genus Nicotiana; species Nicotiana tabacum. The sequence continues at coordinate 75,341,474 of NC_134084.1, read as the reverse complement.
AGAGGATTGTCCAAATAGAGCAGTTAATGAACGATTATCACATTAAGGCAGACAATTGGAAAGATCCATTCGATGTCCTTCAACTTGAAAAAGAAATCTTAGAGGAAGAAAAGTGTACCTTGAAGCAACAGGTGAAAGTAATGGCAGCAGAGTTGGTAGTTGAAAAAGCCTCATCTAATCAGGCGGGCAAAGATAAAAACTTTCTTGAGTCTTTATTTGCTGAGGAACTTTCAAAAGCCACTGAAGAAATTAGGGGTCTGAAGGAATTACTAAACTAGAAAGAAGTTTACGCTGGGGAGCTTGTTCAAACGCTCACTCAAGCTCAAGGAGATCTCTGAGTGTCTTCTAACAGGGTTCAATTTTTAGAGAGTTCACTTGCCCCCTTACAGGCTTCTTATGATGCAGCCTTAAATGAGAAGGAAAAACTAAGAAGTGAGATTGAGCAGTGGAAAAGAGATTATGAAGCCCTTGAAGATAAGGTTGTTGTTGAAGTTAGTTGGGCTTTCTTGAACACACACCATGACACTTTAATGGAGGCAAGCAAGGAAGGCTTTGACTTAACTACTGCCATTGCAAAGATTAAAGAAACTATTGAGGAAACCCAACAGAGTCAGAGCTTTTTATCACCTGCGGTTGACATTCCTGAGGGTGATGAAGTTATTCCTAGTGAAGCTTTTGTTCAATCTCCTTCTGATCAAGTTGTTCCTCCTGCTATTGATGATGCCATTCATCATCCTACTGGTTCAGATTCTGCCCCACAGTGAAAGTTTGAAAATTTTGAAATGTTGTTTCATTTTTTTTATTGGTGGAATATTTGGAAGTTTACCCTTGGCCCCATTTGGGGGTTTAGTAATGTTTGAAAAAATTTACCCCTAGTCTGTTTTTGGGGTTTTAGTATCAAATAATCAGGTTGGAACTAAGTTTTATACTTAGTTTTAACCAAGTTTATAATATTACCAATTTTTTGTCTCACTCTTATAATACTTTTATTTTGAGTTTCTGTTCTACTCTCTTAGCAGTTTTCCCTTGCCTCATTTCGGATTTTAAAGACAAAATTTGTCTTATATTTATAAGTTTGGGCTTTCTTTTCTACCTATTTCAATGTTTGGGTTTTTGTTTCACCCTTTGCTTGCATTAAAAATGCTTCAATGATTTGTGACTCTTTTAAACAAGCACGAATTATAAAAGGGGGACCTTTTATATACGACACTTAATGAAGAAAACGTCTCAACTTCATATTGGTGTAAACATACGAAAGAAGAAGTAGGAACATACATATTTCTTAGGATAACTTGAAGAGGTTTTGTATTCTTGAATTTTCAAATTGTAAACTTTACATGTATTCGCATAACATCTACAACTCTTTCATAATTGTTTTATTTATAACAGATTTTACAGGATTCAAGGGTATATTTTGCAACCTCCAACTAAATATTGCCTTAAACCTAGATACTTATAAGATTTTGTAATTTACATCTGCGAATGTAGTATTCATCATAGGTTTCTGAATCAGGCTTGAATTTTTGGCTCTTGATTTGCTCGCTTTGCTTCAGTCTTGACTCGAATTCTGACTTTTCTAGTCTTCTTTACCTTCCATATATATATAGTACCCTAAGTGTTAGAGCTTTGAAGTATGAAATCTCGAGCACTTGATTATTCCCTCCATGTGGTCCATTTCCTGAAAAGGAAAAACATACAGGACTCGGAGGTATAATTTTAGATGATGACTGCTTAATCCTTTTTATTTCCATCAGAAAAGTTGTAAACCAAACCGAGGATAATTTTGCATCCCACGCGTCTTTTAGGTCTAAGATCATCATTTGATGTGGGTTAGCTTTGTGCCTATCATCTAAAATGGTTAGTACTGACAAAAAAGAATAAATTTAAACCATGGATAAATGATACGTGACCGGGGGTTCTCCCTTTCAGAAGTAATACTTCTTCAAATGAACAACATTCCAATTTAATGGGAGTACTTTGTCGTCCATTATTTCTAACTCATATGCACCCTTCCCTACAATACCTTGAATCTTGTAAGGTCCTTCTCAAATTGGTCTCAACTTTCCTGCAATGGCTGCTCTGGTTGACTGAAAAACTTTCTTGAGTACAAAATCCCCAATCTTGAAATACCTAAGATGAGCTTTTCAATTGTAATATCGCTCAATAATTTGCTTCTGCGTTGCCATCCTTATCAAGGTTGTTTCTCCTTTCTTCAAGCAAATCGAGATTTATTCGCTTCTCTTCCTGATTTGACTGTTACATCTCGTATTTTCGTATGTTGAAAGTTTTGTCTTCAGTTAATTGATGTAGACTCGGGGACGATATCATCTTGACGTTAACGTATTTACGCTATTTATTACAAGCGATAAATAAATGCTATGAATGATAAGGGGGGTACATGAATTAAAGAAAACGAGTTTCGTTGAAAGTGGTCATTTGGAATAAAATACGGGTCGAGCGATAATACCCGATAATTATGAACTAGTACCATGCAAGGCACCATATGACCATAATAGCATATATATAAAGTATATATGAATTATTTTAAAAATAAATAGAATTTTAAGTGACTTGTGGTAATTTTTAAATTATGCGGGTAATTGATTAATTACCAGGTAACAAGACATTACCCGATTAACTAATAAGTGGATAAAAATTTAATAAATAACCCACTCCCCAAGCAGAAGTAGGCTACCATTCCAGCATATGACTCATAGTCATACGTGCCTAGTATGCTAAGTATCGTGTAAGTCATTAAATGACTCACAAGAATGAATCATTTTTTAAAAGGGCTAATTAACTTAAAGAGTTGGGTTTTCTTTTGGACAAAGAAATAGTAGTACGTCCAAGTCTGCTACAAGGTACATAGGCCGTTGTTATTCAAAACAATAGAAGTAGAAGCAAGATTTAGTTTACAAAGAAAGCTTCATAAATCAGAAGCAGAATTGTGTTCAAATTCGCAGAAGTAGAAGCTTCATTTCATGCAAATAATTCAAGGAACATGTATGTTAAGGCTCTCCCTTATTTCTTTTGGCATGATCCAAATTATACTGAAGAAACGAGCAAACACATAGTTTCCATAAATTACTCTATTCATAGAAATAGTAGGGGTGTCTATATTCTTGATTCCCCATGAGAATTATTATTATCTTCTGTTCATGGGTCTCAGAATAATACGCAGTTGGAAAAGTTTATCCGGAAGGAATATTGAGATTATTATGTATTTTTCATGCATTTCACTCATGTGTATTGACCCATGATAAGATGGCATTATATGCGCATATATATGTCAATATATGTATATGGGATATGGAAAAAGGTTATGGCGTTATATATGCACCACCACCTGATCAGCTGGTATATGTTAATGATGTTGCCCACAGTGGCCGAGACGATATGATAAGATGCCCTCAGTGGCTTGATGATATTATGTACATACATACCTATGCATGACACGACATTTATACGCACGTGCATGATATTATAAATGTTTCAGAATTTACAAAGTTATTCAGATTTAAAGATGTATTTTTGTATTCCATGTTTCATCTATGTCTTTTACGTACTAATTGTCATGTCTTACATACTCAGTACACTTTTCGTACTGACGCCCTATTTCATGGGGCATGCGTTTCATGCCCGTAGATGTAGGTAGGCAAGCTGACGATCCCCTTCTTAGGATCCCTGATCAGCGAGAGTTGGCGTGCACCACTTGATCCGGAGCTGCTTTTGATTTTGGTATGATACGTTTGTGTGTGTGTATATATATATATATATATATATATATATATATATATATATATATATATATATGTATGTATGTATATATATATGTGTATATATATATATATATGTATGTATATATATATGTGTATATATATATATATATGTATGTATATATATATGTGTATATATATATATATGTGGTATGACGTGGCTCAGTCCCATCTTTTTACAGTTATGCTTCTATTAGAGGTTTGTGGACAGTATGTCTAGTTGGGTTGTATGTGGCCTTGTCGGCCTTCAGCTTTGAATGTATAGTTTTCTATAGCAGCCTTGTTGGCTCACCCACTGTATCCTGCATGTATACATACATATGCCTTGTTGGCAGGTTTCCTTCATATATGTTATTTTCTTAATTCAGCATATATTATTCAGATTTATATCTTTGACGCATGCTTAGGGGTGTTTGACAGGTAGGACTCAGGAACCTATCATGACCCATCGGTTTGGGTCGTGACAAAATTGTTATCAGATCTGTTTTGTCCTAGGGTTGTCTATAGACCGTGTCTAGTAGAGTCTTATTTATGGGTGTGTCGTGCACCACACTTATAAATAGGAGGCTACAAGACATATAGGATGTTATCCCCTCTTTTTATCTCAGATCGTGCAATACAAGAATTCATGTTCCTAACGATACGTTATATTTTCAGCGATGACTCCAAAGAGTACGGCCGCCCAGAAGGGAAAGTCCGTGGCTGGTGAGACTACTAGTCAAGCACCACGAGTTACCAGGGCTCAGGGAAAGTCTCATGGTGAGGTTCCATATCAGACTTCACATACCCGCCTTTTCCAGAAGAGCTCTAAGGGGCACCAGCTCCAGTGCCCGCCCTGTACATTCAGCACCTCAGCCGAATGCACCGGGTCAGGAGATGAGAGATGATATTCAGTTATTGACCCGATTAGTAGCCGTGCAGGCTCGATGTCAGGAAGTAGGTATTGGTCATGTAGATAAGTCTGTAAGTGCAAGGGTTCGTAATTTTATTACTTTAGACGCTCCGGTATTCATTGGAGCGATCCAAACGAGGACCCTCAGGTATTTATTGATAGAGTACACAGGACGTTACGGGTAATAAAGGCCACTGCGACTGAGTTAGTTGAGCTAGCTTCCTATAGACTCCGAGATATTGCAGTTAATTGGTATGAGTCTTGGGAATTGTCTAGAGGTGAGGATGCCCGTCCAACGGTATGGCATGAGTTCACAAAAGCTTCTCTTCGTCATTATCTACCACCAGAGCTTAGGTGAGCCAGAGTTGATAGGTTCTTGACCCTTCAACAGGGTAACATGAGTGTTCGGGGGTACAGTCTTTAGTTTGATTTGTTGGCTAGGTATGCTCCAACTATTGTATCTAAGATAGAGGATCGGGTTCACCGGTTCGTGATGGGATTAGAGCCTCACTTGCTTAACAATTGTATGTCGGTCTCACTTCAGCCAGACATGGATATTTCTCATATTCAGGCATACGCTCAGGGTGTAAAGGATAGTAAACAAAAACAGAGGACTGATCGTGAGCATGATAGGGCCCAAAATAAGAGAGCAAGCTCTTTGGGTCCTTTTGGAGAGTTTCGAGGTGGTCAGAGGAAGCAGCACTCGAGGTATCTATCCTAGCCCTCAACTAGCGCGCCCCCTCAATTTGGCGGTAAAAGATTTGATCATTCTACATATTCAGGGTCTGGTCAGAATTTTAGGGCCTCAGATTCTCAGTATAGGGGTGAGTCAAATCAGATGAGGCCACCCTTGCCAAGATGTGCTCAATGTGGTAAGTAGCATACCGGGTAGTGCCGTATGGGATTAGGTGTTTGTTATACTTATGGTTATCAGGGCCACGTTATAAGGGATTGTCCGATGAGAGGTGATGCAAGCATAGCTCAGCCGTCGGGATCTGCAGCTGGTTTGTCATCATCAGTACGCCCCCTTGGGCAAGGTCCCCAAGCACCAATGAGTCATGGTAGAGGCAGAGACGGAGCATCTAGCTCGAGCAGCCCTCAAAACCGCATTTATGCATTGGCAGGATGACAAGACCGGGAGTCATCGCCTGATGTTGTTATAGGTATATTATTAGTATCCTCCTATGATGTATATGCACTGATTGACCCAGGTTCCACCTTATCCTACGTTACTCTGTTGGTTGCTAGTAAGTTTGAAATAAAACCTGAATTGGTTAAACCGTTTGAGGTGTCTACACCTGTTGGGGACTCAGTGATAGCTAAGCAGGTATATAAGGGTTGTATAATAGTAGTTCATGGTCGACCGACCATAGCAGACTTAATCGAGTTAGATATGGTAGAATTTGATGTTATAATGGGTATGGATTGTTTGGCTTCTTGTCATGCCAACGTTTATTGTAGATCAAAGATAGTCCGATTTCAATTTCCAGGGGAGCCTGTTTTGGAGTGGAAAGGTAATACGGCATCATTGAGAGGAAGATTCATTTCCTATATCAAGGCAAGGAAGATGATTAGAAAGGGTTGTATTTATCACTTAGTTCGGGTTCAGAATGTGGAAATGGAGTCACCAACCATTCAGTCCATCCCTGTGGTGAATGAGTTTCCCAATGTTTTTCCCGATGAGCTTCCGGGTCTCTTGCTAGAACGAGAAATTGTGTTTTCTATTGATCTACTACCAGATACTCACCCAATATCTATTCCTCCCTATAGAATGGCCCCTGTAGAGCTGAAAGAGTTAAAGGAACAACTAAGGGACTTGCTTGAAAAAGGTTTTATCAGACCTAGTATGTCACCGTGGGGAGAACCTATGTTGTTTGTGAAAAAGAAAGATGGTTCCTTACGAATGTGTATTGATTATAGGAAATTGAATAAGGTGACGATCAAGAATAAGTACCCGCTCCCGAGAATTGATGATTTATTTGATCAGTTACAAGGTGTCAAGTGTTTTTCAAAGATAGACTTGAGGTCTGGGTACCATCAGGTAAGGGTTAAGGATGAAGATATTCTGAAGACAGCATTCAGGACTAGATATAGGCACTTTGAGTTTCGGGTTATGTCGTTCGGTCTGACCAATGCCCCAGCAGTATTCATAGATTTAAAGAACCGTGTGTTCATGCCTTTTTAGATATGTTCGAAATTGTATTTATTGACAATATATTGGTATATTCTCATTTAGAAGCTGAGCATGCAGACCATCTGCGTACTGTGCTCAGAGTTCTACAAGAAGGGAAGTTGTATGCAAAACTTTCTAAATTTGAATTCTGGTTGAACTCTATAGCCTTCCTTGGGCATGTTATTTCGGGTGAAGGTATCTGAGTGGATACACAAAAGATTGAGGCAGTAAAGACTTGGCCTAGACCCACAACACCGACGGAGGTCTGTAGCTTTCTCTGTTTGGTAGGTTATTACAGAAGATTTGTGGAAGGATTTTCTTCCCTTTCAGCACCTTTAACAAAGTTGACTCAGATGGGAGAAAAGTTTCAATGGACTGATGCTTGCGAACGGAGTTTCCAGGCATTAAAGGACAGATTAACTTCAGCACCGATTCTAACGCTCCCATAAGGAACCGATGGTTATGTTATCTATTTCGATGCTTCAGGCATTGGATTGGGTGTGTTGATGCAGTATGGTAAGGTTGTGGCTTATGCTTCTAGACAACTAAGAAAGCACGAGAAGAACTACCCGACCTATAATTTAGAGTTAGTTGCGGTGATTCATGCACTAAAGATGTGGATGCACTACTTTTATGGCATTCATGTTGATATCTATATGGACCATAGAAGCCTCCAGTACATCTTCAAGAAAAAGGAATTGAATCTTCATCAAAAGAGATGGTTGGACCTACTTAAAGACTATGACGTTGATATTTTATACCATCTGGGGAAGGCAAACGTAGTAGCCGACACCCTCAGCAGTAGATCTATGGGTAGTCTGTCGTATTTATAGCCAGAAAAGAGGGGAATAGCCCATGAGGTTGATCAGCTAGCTAGTCTTGGAGTTCGGTTACTGGACTCAGGTGACATTGGAATTACTCTTCAGGATACGGCAACATCCTCTTTAGTAACTGAAGTAAAGGAACGCCAGTACGAGGATCCCGTGTTAGTTCATTATAGGGATACCAGCCTTCAAAAAGAGAACACGCCATTTGAAATTACCGAAGATAGGATCCCCATATATCAAGGACGATTATGTGTGCCTAATATTACAGGGTTGCTTCGACGGGTTATGGGAGAAACTCACTATTCTCGTTATTCTATCCATCCAAGAGTGATAAAGATGTATCATGATATCAGGGAAGTATATTGGTAGGACGGAATGAAAAAGGATATAGCAGAATTTGTTGCTCAATGTCCTAACTATCAGCAGGTTAAGATTGAGCGTCAAAAATCCGGTGGATTATTGAAGGCCATGGAGATTCCGACATGGAAATGGGAAGTAATCAATAGGGACTTCATCGTAGGTTTACCTCGTACCCAGTGTAAGTCCGATTTGATATGGGTGATTGTTGATAGGCTTACAAAGTCAGCCCATTTTCTGCCCGTTTGTACTACATATTCCTCAGAGGATTATGCGAGGCTTTATATTAAGGAGATAGTACGACTGCATGGTGTCCCTGTATCTATTCTCTTAGATTGAGGAGCTAAATTTATAGCTAACTTCTGGAGGTCCTTCTAAAAAGGATTGGGGACTCAAGTAAGTCTTAGTACAGCATTTCATCCCCAGACAGACGGACAGGCTGAGTGTACTATTCAAACACTGGAGGATATGTTACGAGCTTATGTAATAGACTTCAAAGGTAGCTGGGATGATCATCTACCGCTTATTGAGTTCACATATAATAATAGTTACCATTCCAGCATTCAAATGGCTCCATACGAAGCTCTTTATGGACAGAAGTGTAGGTCGCCTATAGGGTGGTTCGATGTTGGAAAATCTAAATTACATTTGCCAGACCTGGTTCAGCAAACCATAGAAAAAGTAAAGCTTATCCAGGATCGACTATTGACAGCTCAAAATTGTCAGAAGTCATATTCTGACATGCGGCGATGAGAGTTAGATTTCGGGGTTGATGATTGGGAATTCTTAAAGGTATCACCTATGAAGCGTGTGATGAAGTTTGGCAAGAAAGGTAAACTTAGCCCACGGTATATTGGGCCTTATAGGATCATTCAGAGAGTGGGCCAAGTAACATATAAGTTAGAATTTGCCCTCGGAATTAGAGTTGTCCATCCAGTTTTTCACGTATCTATGTTACGAAAGTGCATTGGTGATCCTACCCGAGTAGTGCCCATGAATGATGTACAAATTATAGAAGACTTATCATACGAGGAAATTCCGGTTTCCATCCTAGACCGACAAATCCGTAAGCTACGGAATAAGGAGGTAGCCTCCGTGAAAGTACTTTAGAAGAACAATAATGTGGAAGAAATGACTTGGGAGGCCGAGGAAAACATGAAGTCTAGATATCCCTAATTATTTACCGCTCCAGAGAAGGTTCCGACGGAGACATCATAACCATAAGGTACGTGTACAAATTCTATTATTGATTATTTGCGTTGGTCGTATGAGGCCATTGTAGTTATTGATAATTGTGGTCCGGTGTGGCGTTGGATTATTAAACTTCTACATAGAGAGTTGGTAGTAGTGTTGTTACAAAGGCGACCCTGCCAAAGTTATATAGGTCTCGGGGAGTTGAACATTCCAGGATGAATGTTTCTAAGGGAGGAAGGATGTTACATCTTGCGTTTTCGTACGTTAAAAGTTTCGTCTTCAGTTAATTGACGTAGACTCGGGGACTAGATCATCTTGACGTTAACGTAATTACGCTATTTATAACAAGGGACAAATAAGTGCTATGAAGGATAAAGGGGGTATACGAATAAAAGAAAATGAGTTTCGTTGAATGTGGCTAATTTGGAATAAAACACGGACCGAGTGATAATACCCGATAATTATGAACTAGCACCATGCAAGGTACTACATGAGCACGATAGTGTGTGTATCTTAAACATAAATATAATTTTAAGTAATTTGTGGTAATTTTTAAATTATGCGGATAATTGATTAACTATCAGGTAACAGGACATTACCCGATTAACTAATAAGTGGATAAAAAATTAATAAAATAACCCACTCCCCACGCGGCAGTATGCCACCATTCCAGCATATGACTCATAGTCATATATGCCTAGTATGCTAAGTATCGTGTAAGTCATTAAATGACTCACAAAAATGAATCATTTTTTAAAAGGGCTAATTAACTTAAAGAGTTGGGTTTTCTTTTGGACAAAGAAATAGTAGTACGTCCAAGTCTGCTACAAGGTACATAGGCCATTGTTATTCAAAACAATAGAAGCAGAAGCAAGATTTAGTTTACAAAGAAAGCTTCATAAATCAGAAGCAGAATTTTGTTCAAATTTACAGAAGCAGAAGCTTCATTTTGTGCAAATAATTCAAGGAACATGTATGTGAAGGTCTCCCCTTCTTTATTTTGGCATGATCCAAATTATACTGAAAAAACGAGCAAACACACAGTTTTCATAAATTACTCTATTCATAGAAATAGTAGGGGGTGTCTATATTCTTGATTCCCCATGAGAATTATTATTATTTTCTGTTCATGGGTCTCAGAATAATACGCAGTTGGAAAAGTTTATCCGGAAGGAATATTGAGATTATTACGTATTTTTCATGCATTTCACTCATGTGCATTGACACATGACCAGATGGCATTATATATGCGTATATATATAAATATATGTATATGGGTTATGGGAAAAGGTTACGGCGTTATATACGCACCACCACCTGATCAGCTGGTGTATGTTGATGATGTTGCCCACAGTGGCTGAGACGATATGATGGGATGCCCTCAATGGCTTGATGATATTATGTACACCCATGCCTATGCATGGCACGACATTTATACGCACGTGCATGACATTATAAACGTTTCACAATTTACAAAGTTGTTCAGATTTAAAGATGTGTTTCTGTATTCCATGTTTCATCTATGTCTTTTACGTACTAATTTTCATGCCTTACATACTCAATACACTTTTCGTACTGATGCCCTATTTCACGGGGCATGCGTTTCATGCCGCAGGTGCAGGAAGGCAAGCTGACGGTCCCCTTTCTTAGGAACCCTGATCAGCGAAAGTTGGCATGCTCCACTTGATCCGGAGCTGCTTTTGAGTTTAGTACGATGTGTGTGTATATATATATATATATATATATATATATATATATATATATATATATATATATATATATATATATATATATATGTATGTATATGTATATGGGTATGATGTGGCTCAGTCCCGTCTTTGTACAGTTATATTTCTATTAGAGGTCTGTGGACAGTATGTCTAGTTGGGCTGTATGTGGCCTTGTCGACCTTCAGTTTTGGATATACAGTTGTCTATAGCAGCCTTGTCGGCTCACCAACTGATCCTGCACGTATATGTACATATGCCTTGTTGGCAGGTTTCCTTTATATATGTTATTTTCGTAATTCAGCAAATGTTATTCAGATTCATATCTTAGACGCGTGCTTAGGGGTGTTTGACAGGTAGGACTCAAGCACCCATCGCGACCCATCGGTTTGGGTCGTGACATTGACTCTTCAGTTGCTTGGTTGTATCTCGTACTTCTGAGCCTTTGTCTTATCGTCAGGTAGAATTACATACTGCAAGAAATTAACGATCTCGTTTCTCCAATCCCAAGTTAAATTATTGAAATTTACCTCATTTTTATATTGATCGAGTGTTGAATGAAACAAATGTATTACGGAAGCATTTTCTTCATTTGCCACTTCTGCAGCGGATGCAAGATTAGCCAATGTGTCTGCTTCAACATTTTCTTCCCTGGATATTTGCACGATTTTCCAAGATCAGAATTGCCTTATCAAATCTCGTGCCTTTTCCAAATGTTGCTGCATCTTCGCCTTTCTATCTATAGAAGTCTCTTGCATTTGATTAACTACAAGTTGCGAGTCACTTTTGATTATAACCTGCTCTATTCCGAGCTCTCATGCAAAATCTAAACCTGCAATCACAACTTCATAGTCTGCTTCATTGTTAGTAATAGAATGGCACTTTATGACTTGCCTTATAGTTTCTCCCGAAGGAGGGATTAGAACAATACCTAATCTCGCTCCTTTAAAATTTGAGGAGCCATCAGTAAATAAGGTCCAAGTACCTGGATTAGACCCATTAAATACTTACAGTTCCTTTTCTGCTTCTGTTACCATCCCTGGGCTGAAGTCTGCCACAAAATCTGCTAAAACCTATGATTTTTCGCAGTTCTAGGTTGGTATTTGATATCATATTCACTTAGTTATATGGACCAGTTGGCTAATCTACTTGATAATTCGTGCTTATGTAATATATTTTGTAAGGGGTAAGCGATCACAATAGAGATAGGGTGACACTGAAAATAAGGCCTTAATTTTCGAGATGTCATTATTAGTGCTTAAGCAAGTTTTTCTAAATGAGGATATCAAGTTTCAGCATCTAATAAGGACTTGCTAATATAATAAATTGGAAATTGTTTACCTTTATCTTCTCGAACTAACACTGCACTTACTGCCATTTCTGACACAGCGAGGTAGATGAGTAACCTTTCTCCATCCTTCGGTTTATCCAGCAATGGTGGGTTTGATAAGTATGTTTTGAGATTTTTGAGCGCTTGTTGGCATTCTTCTGTCCACTCAAATTGGCTTTGCTTTTGCAACACTGAAAAGAACTTAAAGCTTTTCTCCGAAGATTTAGAAAT